>NC_084506.1:21600966-22200966 GCF_024500385.1 Phyllopteryx taeniolatus | reverse complement strand
CAACATTGTTGTGCTCAGATGCTGCAGGCCAGAAGCGATTGTTCCTTTTAGTCCTAAAAAGAGCAGTGTGGTCAGCCATCCACTTGAATGCTAATGGTGACCTATATACTTTATGAAGACCTGGGTCAAAAGAGAAGGCCTGGGCACATGCTAAAAACCGCAGCTAAAACAAACTCTTGTACATAAAAAAAATAAAAATAATAATCCAACATAAAACATAATGAAATTGAACATAACATCATTTTAAAAAAAAACAAAACAGCAACAACGTTAAAAACAAACACAATAAGTCTCATACTGTGTTGTACGCCAAGGAATAAAAATGGGTTTTAAGGTATGTTCTAAATATGGACAATGAAAGGTGTCTTTTATAATGTGCATTCCTTAGTTTGGGAGCGCCAGCAGAAAAAGCCGTATCCCCTTTGAGCTTCTGCTTTGACTTCAGTAGCTCCAGGAGCAGCTGGTCGGAGTGTAGGGATGTAGCAGCTCAGAAAGGTAAGGTGGAGTGAGACCATTCTCCAACTGGAGACATTTGAGGCAGGGCTGGCTGGCTCCAAAGTAAAGTGCATTACAGTAATCCCCCCAGATGTGATGAAGGCATGGATTACTGTTTCCAAGTGCTGCTGTGTAAGAAAAGGCTTTACCTTTGCTAACTTCCTGAGGTGAAAAAAATTAGACTTGACTAACATACCAATTTGCCGATCCAGTTGAAAATCATTGTGGAACTTAAAGTTACAGTGCGTAACTTCAGTCATTTTCACCCAAATCACTGCTAGTGGAAATGACACAATGTTGATTAAACCTATCAGCTCCTCTAACATCTTGCTGTATTGCTTTTAAATTTCGGGTTGACTGGCGACGCTCCACGCTTGCTGGCGCACCGGAAATGACGTGCCAGACATGATGCATTTTACCTTGCAATGGGCGGCATGTGGCCCTCTGTCTCCCGTTTGTAAAAGACTAACTAAATGTATTTTGTGTTTCTGTACTAGAAAACAATCAAACAATACTTCTTCAAAATAATCATTTTTTCCTCAAAACAGAAAATATTGTAGAATCACACGGTGGGGAGACGATGGCTAGGCATAGCCTACATCAGTGATTCCCAACCATTGTGCAGGGGCACATTAGTGTGCCGTGAGCGCTCTTCAGGTGTGCCGTGGGTAATATCAAATTTTACTTAATTGCTCAAAAAACGATTTATTTCCAAGAAATAATGTATCTTTCTTCATCTATTTATCCAGTGAGGCAAAGTGACAGACAGAACAAATAAATGCTCTTCCGTTAGATGGCAGGAAGTACATACAGTCCACTTTTTGTGAGATTTTTGTTTGTCAGTGTGCCGTGAGATTTTTCACTTGTAAAATATGTGCCTTGGCCATAAATGTTGGAAATCGCTGGTCTACATCATATCAATGCGACGGCTCTGTTATTGTAATGCAGAATTCCAGCCTAGGGGGCGACAGAAGCTACGCGCTGGAGAGAGATTGAGATTTCTCTCAATAATGCAGTGCAGTTGTTGGTGGAACTCACTATTCCCCACTTGTCGCCTAAACATCATCCTAGACACACCTGCGATAGGTTACGCATACAGTATATTCAAATTTGTACTTGCTGCACAGCTGTAAGACCATGATAACTCCAAGTTGTTCATATAGAAGATACATTGTTATGAATATTGTGTTGAAAGGGATGCAGGTGGAGCTTTGGGACGCACTCCCAGAGGAGGAGGGAGGACATTTACTATGACTCTGAAACCATATTATCTTTGCCTTAATGACTCAAGCGTAGGAATCAATACAGCTGGATTGGCTTCACTGGCACAAGGTCCACTCGCAGGAAGTGGATATCTTCAGAGCATCCATTATGGATGAGAGGAGGAAAGCTGAAGTACAGAACCGTCAAAGACAAGAGGGAGAGGCTGAGAGGATGTTTCATTGTGAACATTAGAAGGTCACAATGAATGCACACAAAAAATGTCAGGTTTTATAGGAACCTATAGCTCAAAGTGCAATATGCACTTGGGAGACATTATTTACATTGTACACTGAAGATGAAAACTTCACTGGGTATTCTTGTACAGTACAGTACACACACACACACACTGCTGGATGGGTTTTCCAACAGGATCCCTCCATCCATTTTCTATACTGCTTGTCCTCATTAGGGTCACGGGTGACCTATCCCAGTACACACTGGACTGTTTGCCAGTTATTCACAGTTAAAATGGTTTCCGTTCTGCCCTCATTTGTTTTTTCCAAATGACTGAAATTTGTGAATTCGCACCGACCACCAGCAAGAAAAAAAAACATGTTTATGACTCTTGAGTGGCGTGCGTGGGGTGGGTTGCCAAATCGAGCTTAAAGTAGTGAATCAGGTAATTTCTTTGTTTGCCATTCCGCCCCACCACTCAGCCGAGTCACCATGAATAACACACACACACACACACAAAAGGTTATTTTGTACATCTCTCTTATCTGATTTTGTGATGTATATCCGGTCTTGGGTAAGCAAATCTTTACCAATTGCCTCTTGTTAAAAATTTGACATGTGCAATAGCTTCTCTTCAATGCAATAGAAAGGACATCCATCCATTTTCTATAGTGCTTATCCTCCTTAGGGTTTCAGGTGAGCTGGAGCAATTCCTATCTGACTTAAGGCGGGAGATGTGGCAGCGGTCGCCTGCCAATTGCAGTTTTCACGTCTACCAAAATGTACAATTCAATGCTTGAATTGAACAGGTGTTTCATAAGTTACACTTGCATGGAAAGCATAAGATCTAGCCTGTTGGTGTTGGTTTGTGTTGGAAACCACTGTGGCGTCGTCACATTGTGGAGGAAGGATGGGCTTGAACAGAAACGTGTGTCACAGCGTAGCGCAGTACATGCCCGAGGTAGTGAGAGCCCAGATTGTACGTGTTCGGGAGAAAAGAGAACATCCTGTCAATGAATCCTTCATTCCGAAGCCCTGATGTTGCGTCATGGGTGAGTGAATGTACTTTTCATTCATTTCCATGGAAGCGTACATCATCGTTGTATGAATGAGGGAACAATCAAGGTTAAAAAATAAAGGACTATATCGTACAAATTCTTCTCATTTACCATTTTATTGTATTCCCCATTGAGGAAATCTTGCATTTTCCGGTAACATGCCGAACTTAGTTTCTCCCTTTACAATATTGATGTCACCTTACTGGCAATATCCTCCATTGCTGCTGTTTTTCTTTTCAGTCTCTACCTCCTGAGGCCCGGTCACAAGTAGGGCACACTGCAAAAGGTTAAGCGTGCCATGAGTGTGTGGGTGGGTGGAAGAGTGAGAGATTGGCGAAGCAGACCTTGAGTGCCTGCGATAGAGGAGGGCAGGGTGCCATGACAGCAGTTGCAAACCAGCACCAGACGTTTATCCTGAAGCATTCTGTGCTCAAGCAGAGAGATATTTGTGTGTGTGTGGTGGGTGACAAATTTCTCATGTGTTACTGTAAGTAGGGCTGGGAATAAAATTTGAATAACTCGGCTAGGTCCACTTAAAAAATAGGTCGACACAAGAATTTCTGCTTCGAAGCTCCGTCGGGACAAAAAAAAAAAAAAAAAAAGAGGTTCTCCCCGGGACCATGTTGCGCTGCCGGAATCAATCTTTCACACGAACATTTATTGTAGGCTTTAGACAATCAGGAATTTGGGGCCGATCACCAATCAGCGAGTTTAAAAAAAACGATAACCGATCATCGATCCGAATACAAGATGGAGCAATGTGTCTATTTAAATGACGTGTTCATTTACTTAATTGCTCAAAAAATATATATTTACAATAAATAGATCTTTGTTCAACGCCGGTACAACCGTTAGTGCTAACACTAGCTTGCTAGGGTACATAACGTTTTGTTGCCTCCTTGCGACCCATATTGTATTAATAGTACGTGACCATTCATCAAGCAATACTTGAATTAAAGTCCTCTCCTGAGCACCGGTGACCACCAACACACGTTTTTCCCCATTTAGTTCTGATAATACAAACGATGCGATCGATTGTTGTTGTCGTGGTCGTGGTAACGAGTGTATCCGGTCGCGTTTGAGTTCAGAAGATACAGCCCAGTGATCGTAAAAAACGGGATGCGGTGGTATCGGAATACAAGATTTTATTGCAGTAGTCTGACATAGTGCAATTGTGAGAGACCAAATTTGTCTTGAAGTCTGATCAGATATTTACAGTACTACGTCAACAGACACGCAACAATGCTAAAAATACACTGGCTTTTGGGTTCAAATATACCGTACATGGCGACGCGGAGTAAAGGTCTTTTGCGGAGCCAATCAATGGCATCATTGATTGCATCGACGAATTATGACATTAAAGCGGATCTAATTAATGCTAATTATCGGCCGATACCGATCAGGCCGATAAGATCGGTCTAAAGTCTAAATTATTGCAGACGGACACAGTTTAACATATTACACATTTGTTTGCCCATGTGTGATGTCACGTCACTTTGTGCTAGTTTCTTATTTAGGCTAATATCCTAGCCAATATTTTTGATGAGCCTCATGTGAATGTAGTTTGTTTGTGCTGAATAATGTAAGTACTGAATACAGTTGTTTATGTACCATGGGTTCATAATTGTGTACCTGCCATAAGCATGGTGTTGATGTTTTATGATCATCTCCATTTTAACTGCTTAGCCGCTAACTTTTAGAATCTATACACAATTAATTGTCTAAAGATTTGCTTGTCTCATAATTGTGTGGCTTTTCTGCGGGTACTCCGGCTTCTATGCACGCAGTCAGCTGGGATAGGCTCAGAGCAACAATCGATAGCTTTTCTATAGATGATGACATACATTATATGCACATTTGACATCTTTCAGAATCTTGACTAATGCTGTTTTTCTTTTCTTGCGCATGTTTGAGCAACCAAGGCAGAACTTCTCTCTTTCTTCTCTCGCTTCCGTGCGTAATGTGTTTAATTCATATCAAGCCTTTGCCCTATATGCTCATTGTAGCCTTTGGAGAGGAAATTGTAGTCATCGTCATATGTGCTGCGCTCGTGCCCCCATAAATTATGTGCATTGTTCATTCATGTATGTTGCGTCATAGTGTAAGTGTTTTTCATGTCATCATCATTCTATATTACCGACATTGTAAGTTTGACTAATAAGAAATGAGGCTTTCTTTTTCTTTGCTCCGAGGGATTTATGCGAGGGCAAGGCCCTTGCGTGTGCATAAGGTTTTTAGATTAGTAGGTCATGGCAAATTAACCAAATGAGCAAGGTGTAGGGTTGACTAACTGGCGTTGAAATACTTCGATCATAAAGATTTTGGCCTGGATGTTCTTGATTTAGTACACTGTGTGTTTTCCCCAAGCAATTATCTTTCAAATCAGCCCTTAAACAATTATTTAGAAAGTCATTAAGTTCTTAGTATGCTTAACTGTGGACCGTTTTGAACACCTGAATGTCTAAATGTGATGCGTCCACTGTTCAAACTATACACACTATATTTATTGTTGTACAATATGATCCATGGACGTAAAATTCTGAACTAACGCTAATTTACTTCCTCTGTCATTAAAACAGAGCCAGTCGTGGAATCAAATTTGCGGCCCTTCTGTCACGACTATCCTGCATATTTGCTGTTCTTTTATTATGTGTACTGTATACAGTATATTTTTAAACCTATCCTCTGTTATTCGATGAAAAAATTATTTGCTGTCTTGAAGCTTGGTGTTGTTGTTGTGAGAGTTGATTCTTTCATCATTTTTTTTATTTATTTATCTGCGTTTGACAGTTTCACAGTCAAAAGTCAAGCCAAAAGTGGGTTTCTGTTTCTCTTTTGAATTGATGCAGCTTCTAATAGTCCTTGTAGTCTTCTTTGCTGTTGTGATCGCTCAATACCATAAAAAAACCCCAAAACAACAAAACCCATCCCCCTTATCTACCACCACCCCTAAACATACTCTAATAAAAAAAATTCCTATACCCATACCACTTAAATATCCCCATAACAACTTACAACAACATCTACCACACCAATCAAAATATCTTACTCAAAAAAATAATCATCCCCCAACACCATCCACCCTAATCAATCAACCCACAAAACCAAAACACAACTAACCACCCACACCCCCCCCCAAACACCACCCCCACCCCCCCCCCCCCCCCCCCCCCCCCCCAACCCCCCCCCCCCCAACCCCCACCCCCCCCCCACCCCCCCCAACAACCAACCAACCACCCAAACCTTACCCCCCCCCCACCCCCCCCCATTTACCAAATTCCCCCCCACCCCCCCCCCCCCCCCCCCCCCCAATCCCCCCCCCCTTTGTGGCATAATTATGAAAAATATATATGGTTTGTATATATGTTTTTAACTATTAAACACCAGAGATCAGTCTACGTAAGAATTTTGTGTAGACGATAAAATAAAAGCACATAACGCCACAGCTCCAGTTGAGAGGTCCTGGGTTGAAATCTTGGCTCAGGCCGTCCTGTGAGGAGTGTGCATGTTGTGCCCGTGCTTGCATGGATTTTCTCCAGGTACTCTGTCTTCGTCCCACATTCCGACAACATGCACGTTAGGTTCATTAAAGACTTGCTATGATCCATAGGTATGAATGGTATTTTGTCTACATTATGTATATTTCTGTCTTCTGAGGTCGTATGAGAGGCTGGATGGCAGCTGTATGAAAAGGAATAGCAGATTTAATTCCAGGTGAAGTTTAAGACCTGACACTAAATTTTCCCACCCTGTTGTGTTGGAACCCCCCCTCCAAAAAAAAAAAAAAAAAATCATGTAGTAAGTATGATGCCATTTTATCATCTGAATGCGGGATTCTGTCTCGTTCTTGTCCAGCTGTGTTCTGTGTGAAAGACTGTGTTAGATCTTCTATGCCAACCGTTGCAGGCTGTCGTCCATTGCTCTAAACCACTTAATACTTCTCCTAATCACTGCAGACTAAAGCTTTGTGGGCAGGTTGAGGTTAAATTGATGTCTTTGTCTTTTGGTTACTTGCTGTGATTCCAATCTTCTTCTCAGCCTGGTCACAGTTAAAAGCTTGAAGGAAGCAATTTGAAGGAAGCAATTTCTTTTTGAACCAGTTTGGGTGGCCCCTCACAGAAAACCCTTTAAGTTGGATTTACACTGCATGGTTCAAGGACACATTTCACGTTTTTGCTGTCATGCGTCATCGCAGCGTAAAGACACACACACACAAAAAACCATATGGAATTAGGATATATTCAGATTGGAATTGGGCCTTTTTCAAACGTGGGTACAAATCTGATGCGTATCGGTTATCTGGCAATTGGAGTCCAGCGTATGATGTCATATAAAAAAAAACGATTGGTGATGTTTACGCCCCCACGTATGCCCAAGCAACACATAAAAAAAACACCTGCTGTAAATATAAACTATGGCAAAGAAAATTAAATATGGTCTAAACATGGTAATTAGAGGTGTGTCCATTAAATAAGCAAAATAATTGATGTGTGGAGGTTATCCTCATATAAATCAATGGGAGAAAGAGTCAGCCTCCTAGTCCAACTAATGTAACGTTTGCTATTCGTATTATTTATTTATTGATGTTTACTTCCATGTTATCACTGTCCGGCATTGTCGCTTGTGGAGTTATTTACATCTTCGCATGCTGGTTGATTGTCAGCCATATCGAATATGCGTCACGTTGTGGAAATAGCCTACTGTAAGTGTCATGTAAAAAACAAGATAGATAATTCATGTTGAGCAGGTGGATAATCAAGATTCACTGACCTGTTCTTAAGCATCAGCGCACGTTAAAGTGGGACACAGTTCAGGAGCGCACTTCAGCGTGTTCCCCTCATTACTTGGTCGTGAATCGTGAAAAGAAAGAAGTTAAAGGCACCTATTTCAAACAACACACTCCACAGTAATGTTGTACACGGTGTGGAAACATTGTGCTACAGTTTCCAATATTTTTCTGTACTTTAAAAGCAGAAGATTAGGATCCAAATATATCTGTTTGGATGAAAACCCTACTAAAGCTATACGCGTTTGAGCTCCAATATACTGTTACTAGTTCAAATATCTATACTGTACATTTTATACATGCTTGGGTTTTGAACCAAAGAAAATGAATCCAACAGCTGTGGATAAAAGATGCAAGTCTGGAAGTTCGAGTCTTTTCTTTTCAGAAAGAGTGCATATGAATATGTATCCGTTCTCCTCCTTTCATGTATGCGCTCGCTTCATTTTCAGCAGACACGCGACAGCACGCGAAGTGTGATGGTAACGGGTGTGAAAGCCGGGCACGGCAGATTTCAGACTTGACACACATGACTTGGGATTGCAATGAAAAGTGTCTTTTTAATAACCAGACTTGAAAGAGGAAAAAAAAGAGAATAGGAAATATTGTAATTCCTTTTTAGTTGATGGCCATTTAGGCGATTATAGGGGGGGAGGATTTTTCAATTTCACTGCCATTGGTTGCAAAATAAAACAAGTTTAATGAAGGAGTAAGGGGGCGGGGGGCGGGTGGGACAAGCTTCTGATGGAAAAGTGTTCATTTATTCATGCTCCATGATGACTTTTGTGTAGAACACAGTTGCAGGAATGTACAAAATCTAAATTCTAGTTACTCGCACTGAGGTCGAAACACAATCGTAGTTTTTACTTTCTTAAGTGTCATACAAATGTAAAAATAAGTTGTTGACAAAACGTCATAGTAAAATAAAATAAATGAAAGGAGATATGTATTTTTTCACAATTTAAAATATCCTGGATGACTTTTTTTCCTCCAACGAGCAAAATCAAGAGTTAGAGGTTCAGAACATGGATAGTTAAAATAAAAATACCCCAGTTATTTACAGTCAAGCCATTTCCTACAGTATTAAGTTTGAAGATACAGTATATTTTGTAACTGTAGTCTTTTTAGAGAAAGACACGAACCTGCGATGGAAATTGTTTGTTCCTGTTTTATTTTTCTCTCTTTATATTTTGTCTGCATGTTTACTTACAGTTTATGGTGAGACTGGTCAAAATCATGTACCCAGGTGTCTTTACAACATGTGCAGGACTAGCTTTCATCAAAATACTCCAAGAATTAAGAATTCTAGGAATTATAGTTTATATCAGTTATAATGAGCCCATCTTTTTTTTTTTTTAGACCAGCCCTGTCTTATGCAAACTAGCAACTGTATACCCCGCCCCATATACTGCTGGACCTATGGCCAGTCTGGCTTTTGTTACCATGACGACCAAAGGCGTCGCTTCAGACGCTCCACTGTCTGTATGTGTCTCCGCCATGTTCTCAACTTCCCAACTTAGAAGCTAACACTGTTAGCTAACGCTAATCAGCGTAGCCATCAGAACTCAATGCAGCTCTACCGACCTTTGAACTTTGACGTGCTAGCAGGGGTGTCACACCTGTGAGGGATGTGGATGCTTCTGCGTGACAGCGCCTTTGCATCACAGTGTCCCTTGTGCCTAAAATAAACACATGGTCGCTACTTTGCGGATTTCTTGAGCATGAAGCAGTAACAAGAAGGCGATGGCATGCATGTTATATGGTGACGCTGCAGTCTTGCTGCTTTGAATGTGAGGCTGCTTACTTCCTGTCCAAAATCTTCTTTTTGTTTAATTCTTATGACCCTTGTTAAGGCTGTGCAAGCAAACCAGAAGCCTAGATGCTCCCTGAACTGCGGACTCGTATGTAGCGCACTTGAGCTGAGAGTGCATAAGCAGCGTTTTACCTGCCACGGTCGCGTTTACGCCGTCTTAACAACAATGCCGCTTTGAGCTTGTGCTGAGTCAGAGGTCAGTCTCTTAATCAGGGAGAAAGCAGTGGAGCAAAGCGAGACTCCAAGCTGCCGCATGGCTCTGACAGATTCGCATTGCTTTGGTTTCGTTGTTTGTGGATGGTCATTTGTTACATGTCCACGTTAGAACAGAAGTATGCATCATCAACTGCAGCTGCTTCAACGTGTGTGAGGCCTGTGAGCCTCCTTCGTCATGAATCAAAGGCTGGAAAAGGAGACATGAGGCTTACTTTTTAAGACTTACTGGCTTGGATTTCATCGTAAAATACGTGAAGGGAAATATGACAAATGAATGACTTAATACGTCATTAGAATTATTGGGAGCATATCACAGCTGTGTTATCCCTTTTTGCATGGGTTATTTTACCTCTCTTTTTGTAGCATTTACTGGTAATTGACTTTGGCAATCTATTACAAAAAAATACAGAATTTAATTTTAATCCTTTGAGAAATACAGTCATAACATTAGAAAAGTAAATTTGACTTAAATGTAATATTTCTGTATCATATCCATGGACTGTACTTAAATAAACAACCCCCAGATTTGGGAGATTGGACTATTTATAAACAGTTGAAATCCAAATTATTCATACTTGGGTCAAATTAAGTGTTTTTTTTAAAATATTTTGTTGAATTGCTATCTCCTGGCTGGAAATGTTAAAATAAAATGCCAAACAAGTTGTGTTAGTGATATGAATGAAAACATATTCATCATCTTTTAGAATTTTTTTTGAGGAATTACAATATATTGCACTATTCTAAAGTAACTTCGAGGATAATGGAGAACATTTGAATGAATTTGACAACACTGCATACAGCATTTATTGAGAAACTATATTTTTGTGTGAATGTAAAAAATAACTGTGAAATTACCATCAGCTTTTACTGTACATCTAGTGCTTGATGAAAGATATCTTTTGAAGTTATGGCCAAAAAGTTCAACGGACAATAACACATTTTCCTACGTGTTTTTGACAATTTCCCCCCCAAATTAGGAAAAGTCTACCAGAACATCTGAACTTTGTTTGGGGTTCATCAGAGGCACTTTAAATGGTGGCAGATGTGTGCTGAGTTCCATTTAGAACACAGCCACATTCTAGTTCTAAGATTGAATTTTTTTCAAATGACTTGTGCATGCTATAAGTCACATTAATGGTGGAAGAAGTGTTGAAATGATTAATCTTGCTCTCATTTTTATTTTTTTTTCACAAAAACCTGACATTTGAACGGGGGTGTGTAGACTTTTTTTTTATCAACTGTATTCACCAACATCAACTCGTATTCAAATTGAGTTGGGGATGCATATTTTGGGGTTTAACTGTACAGTGTTCCCTCGCCACTTCGTGCTTCACGTTTTGCGCTCAGTGCTTCGTGGGTTTCCAAAATATTCATTAAAAAAAATAAAAATAAAAATACAGCCATATCGGCAGCCATATTGCGGAAAGACGCGTTGTTTTATGTTGATGCGCGCGAGAGGTTTCCCTGCATGCCAAACAAAGTAATGAGTTGACTTGAATGAGGCTTTGTACATGCCTGTACTCATACAAGGCGCGTGATTGGTTCCCGGCGCGACATCGACCAATGAGAGCACGAGTGGATTTATCCCGTGAGCTGATTGGCTGCGCGTCATCGCAGCCTCACACCAACATCTTCCCTTGTTGTGTCTCGCCAGTCTCGTGCACGCTGTTGTGTTCGCAATAACTTTTTTTGTTGAAGCGATAATTTTTTTGATTAGTTAAGCAAGCCCTTACAATGCCGCCGAAGCGCTGTGCCCCTGCGAAAGTTTCCTCCGGGGCGCCTAAGAGGAAGAAGAAACTTTTAGATTTGATCAAAGAGGACAGAAGTTATGCATCTTCTCTCAGGAAGGCAATGTTGATGAATGTTAATTACTGTATAATAAATGTTAATTACTGTTTAAGGTTTAATAATTAAAGATTTAAATAAATAAATATGTGTACTGTTGTAATCTTTGTCTTTATAATCTTTATAAATACTGTTTACATATTTTAAACATTCTGGTACCCACATACACATCCACGAAAATTCCTGGGGGGAGTGCAAATCATACTTGGCGGTTTTTCACCTTTCGCGGGGGGTTCTGGTCCCCATTAACTGCGAAAAACAAGGGACACTGTATATGTACAGTATATAGACAAAATGTTTTTTTAATTTTTTTAAATAATGTTAATTTCTAAAGAAAGACAAATAAAATCTCACAAAACTTGTAAATACTTGTTTCCCTCCTCTTGGAATTGCATGATTTACCCCAAAATGTGTTTAGGGCATGAGTAATTATTGGCTTAGCAATATATATATATGACTAGAAACCACTCGGAATAAAATAAATACATGAACCTTCAGTGAAGTAGTGAAGATTGTGAACATTCAGTGAAGAAAATGATGATCAAATGTCTGGACCACTGCTGAGCTTAAGCATGTGTTAGAGGGGGGAGGACGTCTTATGACGACCTGTGTGCTTGTGTGTGTGTGTTTGTGTTGGTGGGACAAGAGGGCTTAAATGATTAAACAGCAGCCTGGCCACAGACAAGGAAGAGAGAAGCCCCCTGACTGTGGGAGGCGTCTTCAGTCGCATCCCATTTGCATGACTCCCTCTGTCCTGCTCAGGGAATTAGCCTTTCTTTATTTCCCCCCTGTACCGCTACCTCCCTCCTTCCCTCGCATGCCCTGTGCACGCACCTCACAGAGCGAGCCTCCATCCAGCGGCATCTCATCGGGACAGACAATGGAGCTCAGTATTTAGGACACTTGGCAGGGTATGCATGTTGGGAGGGGGCGGACTACGGGGACAGGGGCTGCTAAGTAGCTCATCTCGCCTCCTCGATACAGGCATGGCAGCGCTACACTGCAAGGTAAGCGCAGGACACTTTGTGACCTTGTTGCCTCAAGTGTGCTCACATCATCCCCGCCATAATGCAATTAAACACGTCGCTTGTTTTGATGAGCACTTGTTGTCAACATTTGTTCATCTGCGGCCCAACGCTGGCTCGGCTCCCTTTCGGCCAATCGTGGGAGAATGCCTTTGGTTAGACAAGAGGTGTGCAAACTTTTTCCTCCTAGCGCCGCAAGGTTCACTATGACGTTCTTTGAATCTAATTCATTAAAAAAAGGCTTAAAGCAATCCATTAAGCCGTTGAATATTGTTTATATATTATAGTTATTTTTGAAAAACTGCTACATCACAGCTTTCTGTTAAAGGTTATCAAACAGAAAGTTTTTTTTAGGATTTTGGGGTGGCAGATGTCCGCATTCAGAACCAAAACAAAAGAGATCTGAAGTAAACTGACCATTTTAAAAGCAGTTGCTTGAGGATAATTAATGTGATGTGTTGACAAACCGGACCTTGACACGGAGCAAACTATTTTTGCTCCTGAAACGGACTAACTTCATTCACCACGATGAAGAGATTTTTTTTAATTACTATTTTAATGGTAAATAGAGTGGTGCCTTCACTTAAGATTTTAGTTTGTTCCGTAACCAAGCTCTTGACTCGAAAGACTCGTGTCTCAAGTCATCTTTCCAACCTGAAATGGATAGAAATGTCATTAATCAATTTCCAACCCCCAGAAAAACACCAACAATTGTACTTAATAAAAGCATGCAGTAATAAAATAATGAAATGACATGGAAAGCATTACACAATCTGAGGATAAAGAATATATGCCTGTGAGTATTGTTGCTGCACTGTTAGTGTTCAATCATCCGTTACTAAAGGGCTATATGACTGCCAGTCGATGCTAGTTTCATTAGCCCTATGGTGTTTAGCATTGTGTGTTAACGGATGTTTTAATTATGTGGTTTGCTTAAATACACAACGTCCAGTTCTCTATGTTTTATGTTTAGTTGTACAGTAAAATTTCAACTGGGAGTGGCAATAAACAGCCTGACGCAAGCATCTGGCCTCTATTTTGAAGAATTGTTCGTTCGCTGCCAAACTGTTGCTTATTGTGAAGTTCTCTACCACCACGGGTAGAATTTCTTAAAAATATTTTTAGAAATAGCGTCGCAGACCCTGTCGAATGCTATTTTTAGTATTTGCTGCGGCCCGCTAAAAGTCAGGCAGTGGGTCGCAAATGGCCCTGGTCCGTACTTTGGAACCCCTGTGTTAGCCTCAACTAGGATGAATCAGTATCGATTCAAGATAATTGCAAAGTGAGAACTCATCCCACTCTGTCATCTAGATAATACACCACTGTGAGCGAGTGGTGGAGACATGGGGGGGCTTATTAAATATGTCTCCCCAGAAACATTTCATCCCATATCTTCATGGAGCAGATGTGGCATGAAGCAATTAAGCCGAGTACTCTATGTAATAGAGTGCACGACTCTCATCGCAACCTTTGCCTGTTTGACAGTCTGTCGCGTGTGACGCCATGTGACGGCTGAACCGTATTTTGAAAGCATTTTAGACTTAATAATTATCTTGAAAAAGAAATAGACGGGCACAAATGTCACGAAACCCACCCCTCGCATCCTGTCATGCATGATTAAAAACTCTAGAAAGCGTTTTACCTCAAACTAAGGCTGGAAATACAGTACATGGCTCAAGTGACACAATTCACAATTTTTCTGCTCTTCGAGTGGCACAATCCGCTACATGCGGAAGGTCACGTGACCAAACCCGGAAACGGGATAACTGATGACGTGATTGTTTGAAACCCGACATTTTGTTATGGTTGGTGTCTTTGGACAAAACTCTAATATTGGAGTCTTTGGTGGTTCTGTGGTGACATCTTGTGTTAAGCAAAAGACATTGTAGATGATTAAAAGCACTACGGGTGCTTTATGCAATGGATTGAACACAAACAGTGCAGCAACACACGTAGACAACCAATATAACAGGACTCACACTCATATAGTCGTTATCGTCTTTGAAGAATGACTAATTTTAGTACCAAACTGATGAGCTGGGAGGAGTTGAGAACAGTATGAACAGTATATCTGTCTTAGTGGCCAAGGCGAGCACACCAGAAGGAACAGCACAATGATCATTCAGTTGATGCAGTGTGACAATTTTTTTAAATTCTTTTAAATTCTATTTATTGATGTCATTACAGTTTATTTTTCGTGAGTACCATATTATAGTGCTATTTTTCTCATTAAAAACACATTTTTGTTGTTTTTTTGTGTGAGGCTGGAGCGGATTAATGGCATTTCCAAGTGATTTGAGATACTAGCATGGTCAAGGAACCAATAAAACTCTTATCTCAAGGCACCACTGTACACCGATTGGTGACTGTACAGTGGATCCAAAATGTATTCACAGCGCTTCACTTTTTTCCTTATTTTGTTTTGTTGCAGCCTCACTCCGAAATGGAATACATTGTTTCTTTCTGACAATTCTACACACTACACCCCATAATAACAACATGAAAAAACATTTCTGGGAAATGCTTGCTAATGTATTAAATAGAAAACTTAAACCACATGTACATAAGTATTCATAATATTTGCTCAATACTTTGTTGCTGCACCTTTAGGAATAATTACAGCCTTAAGTCTTTTTGAATAGCATGCTAGCTTGCTAGATAGCTTGGCACAGCTTTGCCCATTCGTCTTTGAAGCACCTCTCAAGCTCCATCAGGTATAATGGGGAGCGTAATTGCCATTTTTAGCTCTCTCCAGAGATATTCAATGCGATGCAAGTCTGGGGTCTGACTGGGCCACTCAAGGACATTGAAAGGAGCTGTCCTGAAGGCACTCGTTTGATACATTAGCTGTGTGCTTTGGGTCATTGTCCTGCTGAAAGATGAACTGTCGTCGCAATCTGAGGTCAAGAGCGCTCTGGAGCAGGTTCTCATCCAGGATGTCTCTGTACATTGCTGCATTTATCTTTTGTCTCAGTTTCCCAGTCTCAGCTATTTGGGTTTCCGCGCATGTGCGTTGTTCAATATGGGATGCACATGGCATTGAATCAATCACAACTGGAATCTTCTGGTTGTCTTAGAAGACGTTTCTCCTCTCATCATTCCTCTGTTTAAGCACACAGGCCAGACAGGAAAGCTCTAGTGATGAGAGGCGAAACGTCTTCGAAGACAACCAGATGAGTCGATGTGCAAAGGATTAAATGCCATGAGAATGAAGGAGAATGTTCTCACACCCGTGGAAGATGTGGGTGTTTCAACACCCACACTTTTATTAGTGCAAGAGTTCAACACCAGCAATTTTTAGTGGTAAGGAACAGTCAGGTCTTGTCTCACGGGCTCCTCGTATAGTTGTAGTATATAACACTAGCTCTCTCTGTCTTGAAATAACCATTACGTGATCAGGTTAATTCGGGGTAAACAGTTAAACCGAAAGGTGTCCTGGCAGGAATTTTCTGGGACGAGGACAAAAGACATACCGTCCACTGACACATTGTTGCTTTGGTGGTAATTCATCAGGTTTTTTATCTTTATTTCATCAGTAAGTGAACCTGAGGCAAATGGGTGTGATGGCAATAACGCTATGTTCACAATGGAGGTCAATTCCATTTTTATTTATTTATTTATTTATGCCCAATGTGACGTGTCTGATTTGTTTTTGATTTGTTAATGAGAACGGTACAGTACAGATTTTAATTTTTTTTCAAATCTGATTCAGGCCTTTTTCGTATGTGGATATAAATCAGATATACTGTATATGTGATCAGAGTCCAGTGTGGATGTGCAGGTAGCTAATCTGACCTATACATCAACAAAAGGCGACAAACTTCACAATTGCTTGACAAAAGAGACATGCAACAAAATGGCAGACGAACTCAGTGGCGAAAAGAAGATGCTTTATAGAAAATGTTGGCTCCGGTTGCACAAAGTCCTTGAAATTGCCTCAAATGCGTGATGAAGAGACCTACGCAAGGGGCCAAATTGACTTCCTGCAAATACACTGCGCCATGTGACGTGTTTGTGTGCAGGCGCAACGACTCGTTGGCATCCAGAATGGAAGTTGCATTTGTTTTTGTCATGTGAACGACGACAGAAAAATATCAGGCATGGTGTGTTGCGGTTGTGAACATTGCCTAAGATTTTGGCCCTTTAAAGTCTGCGTGCGTCTTTATTAGTGATATCAATATTGGGGGTTGGATTGCATCATGAATATTTCAAAGCTCTCAGTTGGAGAGGTACTGGGGTGTTTTTGCTGGAAATTCTCCAGACCAAAATGTTGACTTATTCCATGGGCTAGCCACCATCCCTCCACAAAATTACAGATCAATCAGTTTACTCGTTTTTGCGTAATCCTGCTAAAAACAAGTACGGATGAGAACTTCATTGGCTGAGGTAATCAACGGCAACTCCCTACCCAATTATATTGCAGTACGTTCTGTTGAGTGTTGTTGTCACCCAGTCAGTTGATACTAAATCTGCTATGACGTTCCACTCGTATTCTCCTGACAGACTGAAGAAGATCTTGGGAATCAATACTTTTTGCCATCAATAATTCACGAGTGAGAATTTCGCGCATCGCTACTTTGTGGTAAAAATAAGATCCAATGTAGCGCGAAATGGATGGCAGCTTTATCTCTTGAACATTCCTGGCAGGTGTCAGGAGGGAGAAGATGGGATGAGCAACTTCTAGATGAGGCTATTGATTGAGCTGTTTCCCAATTGCCTGTGGAAGTGTATTCCAATCTTTTGATTTTCAATCAACTGGCCCAAGGAACATGTTTCATTGCAGAAAACCTTTAATGCTGCATTTGTCAAGCTCAAATGTAAAAAACAATACCGTGGCTGTCTGATGACAATTAAGTGGGATACCCACAAAAATATACAGTGGAAAAATACCATTTGAAACATCTTGGTACTACAACCAGTTTTAAAGAACTGTACACTGTTGTTGTGTATTGCAAAGTCATGTAAAATGTTGTTTACGTCCATGCTCCTCTAGCATTGTCGGAAACAAGTATTTGCAGGTGATGTAGTAGCATTGAAGAAGTAATAAGACGAAGCAATAGACTGTTGTTGCGTTTCCGTCTCGGGACAGATTTAACACAATGCCCCACACATTGAAATAACAAACAAAAGAATGTTATAACGTCAAAGTTTTTATATTTTGTTGCAAACGTTCAGAACCAACATATGTTCTGCAAAATATGCAAGCAAACAAACGATTTCTTGGAATCGAATTACTGCGAACCGATTCTCGAATGAACTGTTTTTAGAGTCCCATCCCTAATCAGAATCACATCTCCACCTTTAGAACCAAAACAAGAGCAATCTGTATTCAGATGACTTTGACACGGAGCAGAAAGTGGCGCAAAAAAAAAAACCCCAAAAAACTTGATCAACAAGGTCACAACATCTTACTGAAGGATGTGTGATTGGTGGAAAACGAATTTCCTGCCTTGCCACACAATGTAGAAATTAAGTAGTGCAATGCAGGCAAGCGACACAGGCAGTATCAATTGTTGATTTTAGTATATGCCGCGGGAGACTAAAGAATGTACAGCAGCCCCGGAGGGAGGCAGTAGTTTGGACAACCTTGCTCTAAGCAGTGCACATCTTCCCTTCTTTGACTGATTAGAACCAATCGAGCCTTAACCCCATCTTGGCTTCTTCTTGCGCGGATTATCACAAATCTGATGTTAAGGATTGCTACTGTAGATTATGTGTGAAACTCGATGGGGCGTTGGGGGCCGTCGGAATGTCTTGGTTTTCAAGCCTGAACCCTCCAAATGCTTCCCCATCCCCCCCTCAATCCAGAAGCTGGATCTGCTTAACTGATAAGGAATGGTTATAACTCCACCCCATTATCATCAGAGAAGGAAGGGGGTCCTCTTCGCCTGGCGACATAAGGGGGTTATGGGGTCATGATAACAAGCGCAAATGACAGCAGTGGTCAGTGGAGGGATGCTTCAGAATCCCAGAATTTGTCCCCCGGCAGCGGCTTCTTGATGTAGTATGACTTCTAATCCCGGCGCAATCAGGTTGGGAATTCTACAAGGACTAAAAAGGGAATTGATTGAAATGATGCGAGCAGACTAAAGCTGCAGGCGACTGTGGGGGGGGAAAAAAAATCACTACAATCGGTAAATAACTCTGGCATGACCGTTCGTGTACTTCATGGGAGTGTTAAAAATGGCGGCATTTGAGGTCGCTGTCACATGTAGGCCCGTTGAGTAAGCGTGACGACGGGAGGGTGCGCTCCAAGATAGAGGCCCCCGCTTATTAAATTAATACTGATTATAAAAGCATCCTGCTTCCTTTCTTCCACTGTATCCATTCGCTGGCAGCTCCTAATGTGATAGATGGGATTGGCCGCCTCGCCGCGCACCCCCGACGTTAAAACGAGGCTGCCTGTCATCTCCCCTAATCTCTTAAGTGCATCTATTGCCGCCATATATGATTCATGGCCGGGACAAGACTTGTTTTTGGCAGCAAAGACGAGCTGAGCAGGGGAAGGAACCGAACGAGGGAGAGTGGAAATAAACACAATAGCATTGTATGACTTCAAAAAGAAGGATGTGGTGAATCGACGGGCAGCGGCAGGTCACCAGGCTGTAAATGACTGTTTGCATAGTTTCATTACCACTGCACCGCAGCACACAAAATTTCTTTTTTTTTTTTTTTTTTTTGGGCTGGTGTTGCTAGGAGACGCCAGGCTCCTCTGTATCCGAGCAGATGAACACTTTGGACAGGATGAGCGGTCACGAGTTTCACACCAAACACTTTTGGTCTTTATTCTACATGTGTGGTCGCCATGTAGACACAGGAATACACAAAGTTTAGCCTCTGCTCACACCCGAGTTGATTTGAATGGTTGATACGGGTGTCTCAACACAAAGGAGACGGTCACAACTACTCATACAGCTGCAGTAGTATTTGTTAGTTTTTTTTCTGCGTAGGATAAAGAAAATATGCCTGTGAGTATTGCCATGTCTGTCTGCATGTGTTGCTCCACCATTTTCTGGTTATTTTCTGTCTCAGACTGAGAATCTTTTTTAATAGTGCATCAGTGTCCGTAACCTTTACCTAGACCCATGCTGTACCAGTTCTAGTACGTAAATACGAATAATAATACATATAAAATAGAAATACATAGAAATATTTAAATAATAACACAAATACCCCTACTTATACCGTATATACGTACAGTGAATCTATACTGATTCATCTACTGTACTGATAAATAATCATGTGTATAACATATTTAGCAATAAATACGCTGTATCTGCAGTATAACTACCTATACAAACATTGTCCATATACTGTAACTGTACTGGTATTCAAACCCAAGCTATACCTACTCATATACCCATGCTGTACATATAACAAAACACATGCTGTACTGTACTTCACCTATACCCCATTGTACAGACACATATGCAATATACAATATGCAATATACAGTTACATACAATATACTGTACCTAGACCAAAACGTATAGACTGTACTGTACTGCACTTCACCGATGTGTAGATCAACTCGACTTATACAATACCTCTAAAATTACATACAGAATATTGCCCTTTTTCACTCATACTATCCTAGTCATAGAGTGTCTCTTCCCAGATGTGCATACCTGTACAGAAACTACAACTATACATATACCTACTGTATATTGCCCTGTGCTTGTAACTATAATTATGCTTTATCTGCACCAACACATATTATCCATAGTGAAACTTTACCTACACCTCAACATACTGTACTGGACCTATACCTCTACTATACCTATAATCATACAATACCTGTACAGTTACATATACTCTACCTGCTTACCATTACTACATACAGTACCTATGTACACTATACTGTATCTATACCCATAGCTATATATGTACTAGAACTACATACATACACATATGTACAGTATGTACGTAGTGCTGTATCTGTAACTATACCTTTACTGTATCTGTACCCCTTCATAGAGTTAAACTTTACCACGACCTGTATGGTATCCTATATAGTAGACCTATACATACCTGTGTACTAATGTGGTACCCATACTGTGTTTTACCTGTACCAAAACACTAATGTACTGATACCCATACATCCATCCATCCATCCATTTTCCAAGCCGCTTCTCCTCACTCGGGTCGCGGGCGTGCTGGAGCCTATCCCAGCTATCTTCGGGCAGGAGGCGGGGTACACCCTGAACTGGTTGCCAGCCAATCACAGGGCACACATAAACAAACAACCTTTCGCACTCACGTTCACACCTCTTGGCAATTTAGAGACTTCAATTAACCTACCATGCATGTTAGTCCACCGTGCCGCCGATACCCATACAGTTACATATGTAATATATATACCCATAAGTATACCTGTACTAGAACTACACCTATACATAATTATATGTATACAGTATTCCGTATTTAGAAATGCCTCCAATGTACAGTATGTATACCTACCTACAGCAGACCTACCGTAGGTACCTGTACTGGTGCTTAGATCTACTTTATACCATCATGTACTGTACTGTACCTATACCCCTACTATACCTATACATACTCTTATAATAGCTCCACAGTTAAATACGCTGTACCTATTTACCAATACAATATACCAGTATTCATACCATACGTTTTTTTTGTTTTTGTTTTGCACTGTACCTTTGACTATACCTATACGGTACTGTATCTGTACTGATACATCTTATCCTTATAGTTAAACTTCACTTCGGCCTGTAGAGTATCCTATACTTTATCTATAGCTGTACATATACTCAGGCCATACATGTACAGTACTGTACTGCACCAATACCAGAACTTTTACAGTCCCCTAAAATACCTATACCAATATGTTTATTTGTACCTGTACTCATTCTCTACCTATACAGTATATTATACCGATATGGACACCAACACCTGCACCAAGCCAGTAGAAAGAGATTGAGGCATACATAATAAGACACATCATTCCTTGTGTAATTTCTGGTATCAAAGTCATTGTAGCAGGCACATCATATGGTAAAGAAATGTCATTTTAAAATGTATAATGAATTAATTCACCCATTGATAAAGCCTAATTATCCTTCCCATTGTCTCTGTGGGTGCTTGCGGACGCGACGCTCAGAAAGCTGTTGCTTTTCATATTGTGTTAGTGGGTGTGTGTTAGCGTGTGCACGGTCGAGGTGCTTGCTGGCTGCCGGTGATATGTGTGACATTAACGTCTTTGGGGAATGTCGAGATGTCTGCTCAGCTGAACCGGCAGTGGTGGTTTGTTTTGGCGAGGGTCCACGAGTCAGTCAGTTGGTTTGAGCCTCGGAGGCTGACAGGAAGCAGTTAGTGTGAAGATACTAGTGACTTAGCATGGAGGAAAGGGTGACGTTGATGTGTCACGTCGCGTGATTGTGTGCCATCATGTTTTTGAAAATGGAAGAAGAGAGACAACATAACATTGTCATTTAGGGCAGTGATTTTCAAGGTGTTGTACGTGTACCACTCGTGGTATGCCCAAATACAACTTTGAAGTTCAATACGTTTAATCTGTTACAACTGTTAGTTATGAAACATTCATTCACATACATTTTTTGGGTTGAACCTTTATGTGCAATACAGTTTAAGTGAATCATTATCTATTATTTTACTTTATTTAAGAGCGGTGTTAATGTTCAAAGCTGTGTACAATATTACAGTGGCTTACAATAATATTAAATACATTATATGTTATATGTTCTTGGAGTAAAACCTCTGTCTTGTTTTTGATGAACACTTCATTTTATGAAAAAGCAACTGTATTCTTTAATATATATTTTCCTTCTACATTATATTTTATTGTTTTAATTTAAAAAGTACACAATTAAAATGAAAACCTTTTTTTCTCTTATTATTATCATTACTTATTATTAACATCATCATCATTATTATTAGTAGTAGTAGTAGTAGTAAGTGTAGTAGTAGTAATTATTGCTGTTGTTATTTTTATTATCATTGTCATTATTTCTGTTTTTGTTGTTTTTATCATTTTTCCACAAAGTAGTTTTTTATAATTTTCTATTGTTCTCGTTATTGCTGTTATTGCTATTAACAATGATAAGGGCGATTTTTTTTTTACTTAAAAGAACAAGTTTGGAGTAGTGGAAAAACATTTATCATTTTGTCTCCATGTTATCATATCTTGTTATCATATCTTGTAATATCATGTCATTGTATTTAATGCACTTTTCCATCAAAGTATGAAAACATTCTCTTCATATATTGATGAAGGATCTCTCTTGTTGTGTCTCATTAAGGAGAACCAGGCAGTCCCGCGAATGTTCTATCCGCTGAGCGTCTAGCTGAAGCCCCTCCACCAGGCAGTTGTCACGTGGACATCATGTCAAACCTCAGCCTGCTCCTCTGTCTCCTGCTGCTGCTCTTTGGCTCCCTCGCAGGTCAGTGGCAGGCAAAAAACTCCATCTCAGCTACAGCGGTACCTTGATTTATAAGTTGTATTCATTCTGTGACCATGCTCGTAACTCAAATCCCTCGTATCTCAAATCGACGTTGGCCACCCCGCCCCCCAAAATTGTTTTTTTGTAAAGTGTAAAGTAAACTGTATAAAAACCTGCAGTAATCATATAATACAATTGAATGTAAAGATTTAATCAGTTTGGCAACAAAAAAAATTCCATCTGACCTTCGATTAACTTAATCTTTCCATTTCAACTTTTTTTTGTTTTGTTTTGTTTTGTTTACCTTTTTCACCAAGCTTGCTCACATGTTTCTATAATTTGATGCTTAAATTAAATGGACATCATCCGCTTCCTGTTTTGGAGTATGAGTACAAAATGCAACAATACCGGTACTTTCACTGTGAGGTAATCAACGTAAATCAACGGATTTTGTGAAGTTCGCAGCCGCCATCTAGTGGCGGATTGTTTGAAGATCACTCGTACATCAAGTTTTTGCTCGCAACACACAACAAAAACATTTTAAGGAATGCCGAAAACTCCTAAATTGGGGCACTCGTAAGTCATTGTACCACTGTACTTCAACTTCTATAGCCTGTGAGAGGCTGATTATCTATCAATGTTTACCAAGTTAATTGATTACACGTGAGGAAACCCAAACCATGTAAAAACTGCAGTACTCATAATGCCAAAGCTTTCTGTCCCTTTATTATTGCGAACGTGCAGCGCAATCAACCATGCTGGAAACAAAGCCAAGTGGACATAAAACAATAAGTGGGGAAAATGGCCTGTCTGAAAAAGATACCGCCGCCTTGGTGTACTTTGAGCTATTACTTGCAGCTCGCCTATTGATTTCAGTCTCCAGATTCAAATCACAGTTCACTTCAATAAATCATTTAGATTTTTCTTTCACTACAGCACCACTTCAGGTTATATAGAATTGTGAAGCTCCGCCCCATACAGACCTCTCTCATCTTCTATGCACGTAAAAGTAAAGTGCACAGTCTAAAGCGCCGATGCATCACAAAAGGCAGCAGCCGACGGCGTTGTTAGTGCGACTCAAGAACATTGGCCTGACATTTCTTTGGGGGTGAAGGATGAAGGTTGATGGCCAGTGTGATGGCAAAAACAAAACTTGAGCCCACACACAGCACTGTGCAGCCGCTGGTGCCTATAGTTCAACAACTGCAGTGATGCTAATTCACAAGGAAATGTTTGTCATGTGTTGCATTTGTGGTATTGATTAAATTAACACCTTTAATTGATTCGCATGACGTTAATGTGAGTGATTTGACTCAATAATCTGTCAGCCCAGAGTCTTATATGCAGCGTGCATCTTGAAAATCAGATCCCGTCAGATTTTATCACTGGGCTAGTGTCAATACTATTTTCTTTACATACAAAAATTTTACAAAACATTTAACACAAACATGAATAACGTGTGCATGAACATTATGTAAAATAACGTCATTATTACATAAGGCAACGTTACACAGAGTAACACAATGTAACGCAACACGGTGTAACACAACACGATGTAACGCAGCACAATGTAACGGAACACAACGTACTGTACTGCAACGTAACATAAAGCAACGTAACTGTAACGCAATGTATCGTACGTAATACACCCTTAAGTAACATAACAACGCAGCATAACGTAATTGATCATTACGTAACGCAACATAACGTAATGCAACGTAACGTAATGCGACATAACGTGATGCAACGATGTAAAACAACAGAACATAGCACAACATAACATACGGTAACGCAGCGTAACAAGGCACCTAACTTAACATAACACAGCGTGACATAACACAGCGTGACGGAACACAACGTGACGGAACACAATGTGACGGAACACAACGTAACATAACGTGACAGAATGACATACTGTTTAAGACAACATAAGACATCGTTACGTGGCACATCCATCCATCCATCCATTTTCTGAGCCGCTTCTCCTCACTAGGGTCGCGGGCGTGCTGGAGCCTATCCCAGCTGTCATCGGGCAGGAGGCGGGGTACACCCTGAACTGGTTGCCAGCCAATCGCAGGGCACATACAAACAAACAACCATTCGCACTCACAGTCACACCTACGGGCAATTTAGAGTCTCCAATTTATGCATGTTTTTGGGATGTGGGAGGAAACCGGAGTGCCCGGAGAAAACCCACGCAGGCACGGGGAGAACATGCAAACTCCACACAGTCGGGGCCGGGGATTGAACCCGGGTCCTCAGAACTGTGAGGCAGACACTTTAACCAGTCGTCCACCGTCCCGCCGTTACGTGACACAGTAAAACAAAATGTAACGCAACAAAATTCCGCAACATAATGTGTATGAAGCTTAACGGAACACCGCATAACTATTTAAACATGGTTTCGATAGCAAGAAGGTGTAATGTTCATGTTTATTAATGCTAATCACTCGTAAGTCTACTTTGTCATGATCATGGAAAATCATTGACAGTTGGACCTTTTCAGGCTGCATTTTAAGTGCTCCCAAATTTGGCAACATAAATTGCAGTGCCTATTCAAGTCAATGACCTCCATGAATACAGTACTTAAATCAACATTTGCCACTTGAACTTTTCCTGAATCCAACTTGCATAGTTATAGTAGCTCTGACTCACTCCTTGATTACATCTTTTTGTTAAAACAAACAAACAAACACCCTACGCGTTTGAATATGCTAACTCTGTTTCCTTTGCTGACACGCTACAGATACATCTATGCATGAGGAGGAACCTGACTTTTATGGAGGTATGTCACCGAGCCTTTACTGCTCTAAAACATTTACTGGACTTAAAATGATGGCAAATATAGACTTTGCCAATCTATAATTCCTGTCATCTACTTTAGAACAACACATATCACCAGTTGGATTCGATTTACAACTGGAGATGAGTTACTGCGCTGAGCGCTTGATTATGCTCTGGCCTTCAAAGAAGGACACGTGCTGTAAATATAAGGTCAAATCCACAACATCTATTACACACTCATTATGATCTGTCATCGAGAGGTCATGTTCTACCTGAATCTTTTTGTTTGGTTTTCACATGTCCAGGCCAGACGCAATTCACATGAAACTTGGTTTGGAGTATAAAGCATTTTATGATTGATTTTCTTATATCTTGGTTCTACTCCTAAGCAGAAAATACAATACTAAGTGCTCAGTTATCTGATGTGTGCAAGTGAATGATCTGACTAAAAGTTGCCCAGTTAAAATGACATAGATAAAGTTGAAATGTGACATCATGACATATTGTGCATGTTATTGTGGTTCCGATGATAGTGTTCACAGTTGATCAGATAAACATCACTAGCAGAGAAATGCGACAATAGCTATGTATGTCATGACTTAACTGTTGAATACAAAGCGGGACACGATGGACCAAACATATTTACATTCACAGTAGACTAGTTGCTGGAGTGGTGCCAATGTCCTTGGGCAATGAACTGAATTCCCAACTGCTTGGGCTGCACCAACACTTGTACCCTTATTGCACGTCCATATGTTCCTATTTATGTATTGTATATTTATGTTGTATGCAAAAACTCAATGTAACATACCATAGAACAAGACTACTTGATATACTGCAATGTAATTTCACATCACGTAAGACAACCGCGTCAAATCACACAACATACCCCACACAGTGAAACCCAATTTAACACCACGTTTCGCAACAAACGTAACGTAGTGTCACGTAACTTAGTATCACAAAATTGTGTGTCTTGTAACCCATTCCCACACAAACGCCGTGCCGCGTAACCCAGTGCCACGTGACAAAGTGAAATGTAACGATGTGTTAGGTACCGTAACATCATGTGACAATTTAATGTCACCTAAAGCAATTTAGTGATATGTAACATCACATTAGACAAAACAACTTAAACAACATGGTGTCAAATAACACACAATGTCATTTATATTTACATACATATTTTATGTACAAGTATAAAATATTTGTATACAGTATACTGTATAAAAATATAACGTCTAACTTTGTAACGTAGTATCTCGTAACACAGTGTATTATAATGTGGTGTCTGGTAACACTGTGCCAGGTTATATAGTGTAATATATCGTGTTGTCACGTAGCGCAACACTATGTAGCGGAACATCATGTAACGCTACACCATGTAACGCAACATAATATAATACCAAACAGCATAAGACAACATAGTGTCAAATAACACAGCGTATCCTAACATTTGTACATGTTCTATTTATATTCATTGTTATATTCATAACAATGTAACATCACATTCATGTAAAACTTCGTAACTTAGTGTCGCATAATGTAGCGTCACCTAACAAAGTGTCACGCAACAAAGTGTAACGGTATTGGTTGTCCACCAGTACAGCGTATTGGAGCATTTTGTCACGCTACTCAAATTGACACAACATCACATTACATAACGTAACGACAAATTATGAAAAGGATGAAAATAATAGTCTGTTTTATCCAGGTGTTTTCTTTCTAGGTTTTTGAAGATAGAGCATTGTGTCTTCAGTTTCAAGCGATAGTGTGTCCTGGTGTTTTTACTCTCTGCAAGTTGTTGTTTTTCTTTCCTGATAGAAAAGTAATCAGACTGTCAGCATGAGGCGTACTGCAGGGGGGGTGGGGGGGGACTTGCTGATTTGTTGCTCGGGAACATGTTGAATTAGGGGACAAACCATATCCCCCTTGTATTTTTGTCAGAAAGTGTTTCTGTGCAAAACGCTGCATATTCTGTGATTTGCTATATTTATAGTCGATGACGCAGTCAGCATACAAGGCGGGAACATTGTGTAGGTGGTCTTCCCGCTGAGATGCACAACAGAGTTCTTCTGCTCTCCCTGTCAGCCAGATCTTAATCACGGCAACGTCTATATCGCTGCTACTTCGCTTCCTTTTCTCTCACATAACACCCACGCATGCATTTTAAAAGCTGTCCAGCCGCAATATATGTTCTCTTCTTCTTCTTGAATCGCAAATATGCTTAAACTCAACGAGTATCCATCTATCCATCCATCCATCCATCCGTTTTCTACCGCTTATCCGAGGTCGGGTCGCGGGGGCAGGAGCTTTAGTATTAGAACATCTTAAAAATTACCGCTTCTTTCTTTGGCAGTGTTGTTGTTTTTTTGTTTTTTTCAAAATTCTGTGCTTCAATCAGTCACAAAGGGGTCAAGCATTTTGTTTTGCCTTTTCTTGACACAAACAAATCTAGTGAGATGCAAAGTCTCTGGTTTTAAAGATTTGGATTTGTGGAGAAAGAAGAAAACACTGTAATCAGATCAGCTACTTCTGAGAAATGGCAGTCATTTTAGTCTCAGTGGAATAATTCCATTTGTGGAGCACATTTATTTCAGTCACAGTATGATTTTCTTTCGCTCCAGAGATGATTCCTGCTGTGCTTAGTGATGATTGCTACACTCTGCTTTTGGTTCCTCCAGGAAACATTCCATTATCATTTAGACTTGCTCCTGTTCAGTTAATGTTAATGTGTGAAGTCAAATCCAACATCTATCGACATATTCACATAGGTGACCAATTGGATCAAATGCAAATAAAATGAAATTGATATTATGACAGGTTTTTACTGAGTAAGGGTCCATAGGTTTTTTTTTTTTTTTTTTTTTGCAGTGTGTGAGTGGGAAGGAAGGGCCACTCTTTTCACTGAGTGTGAATAAGCTCTCACTTAATCCATTCACAGTCAAGTGTTCCCAAAAGACGAACAGAAAGTTGCTTGATGCACTGTAGTAACATATAAGAGTAAGACAGTAATACTGTACAATAAAATAAAAGAAACATTTTGTCCCTTTCGGGATGATGGTGCAAAGAGTTTGGGGGTGGTTAAGAAACGGCAAATTATTAGTTAAAAAGAGTCCTTTTCCTGCAGCTGCCTTCTATTTATCATTTTGACTCCAAGCTCCATTATGAAGCCATAATAAGTCATTGAAGGGACTTTCCGTCTTCTCTACATTTGGACTTTAATATTCACCAAAGTTACATAATCACTCATTCTTTTCATGACCATTTTTTTTTCAGCATGTGGCTCTAATAGTGAAGGATCGAAAGAAGTCGAACTCAGTGTAATACAACAAAATGGAACATAGCATCCATCCATTTTCTTAACTGCTTATCCACACTGCAGTCGTGGGTGTGCTGGCGCATATCTCAGCTGACTTCGGGTGAGAGTCGGGGTGCACCATGAACTGGTCGCCAGCCAATCGCAGTAACATAGCACACAACATAATCCATCCATCCATTTTCTGAGCCGCTTCTCCTCACTAGGGTCGCGGGCGTGCTGGAGCCTATCCCAGCTGTCATCGGGCAGGAGGCGGGGTACACCCTGAACTGGTTGCCAGCCAATCGCAGGGCACATACAAACGAACAACCATTTGCACTCACATTCACACCTACGGGCAATTTCGAGTCTCCAATTCATGCATGTTTTTGGGATGTGGGAGGAAACCGGAGTGCCCGGAGAAAACCCACGCAGGCACGGGGAGAACATGCAAACTCCACACACGGGGATTGAACCCCGGTCCCCAGAACTGTGAGGCTGACGCTCTAACCAGTCGTCCACCGTGCCGCACAACATAATGTAATGTCATATAATGTTACATGTGACATCAGACAATACAACATAGCATTGAGGAACACAACACAAATAAATCAACACTGTTACGTAATTCCATGTAACGTAACGCCACATAATGCCACGCAATGCTGAATAAAGTCACGTAACATAACGGCACGTAATGTAACAAAACAGCACATAACGTAATGGCACATAACTGAACAACATCTAAACCCTAACCAACTTTGCCAATTTCAAAACTAGTATCGGAGACAGCTCGTAATATGCAAATAAGGCAGCTGTGTGGGTTGGAGAGAGGACACAGAGGCAAGTCAGACACAAGTTCACGAGAGGGTGCAAGAGACCGCAGGGTTTCCAGGCTTTCTGTGGCCTGCTTTGACAACCCACCCTCCCCCGCCATCTGTCATATCCCACATTACAGTAAAACAATTGGACTGCCACCAGGAGTGATTGCTATGCTCAAATAGAGCGCTCTGCTCTTCTTCTATCTACTGTACAAATACTTTATCCACAGCAGGGTCGCTAACGTTCTCTTCACGTGTGTGTCTGCGTTTATGATTTAAATTCTATTAAAGAAAATCTTCTGCTAAAATCATCCCTCATTCCCAGAACAGATTTTCTCACTTAATTTGCCTCCCATCAGCCCCGCGGTGCCTCGTTTCAACCGCTTTCAATTCTAAGCAAGCAGTAAGTAAGCGTCCAACCAGTGAGATTAATTCCATCTCGACCTACCCAAACTTATTTCCTGATGTTTAGAAAATCCCCATGCAACTGTATCACATTTAAAAACCTTAATATGCCTCAGTTGGCCCAAAAATTCACCTTGTGGATTTGACTACACAAATGATTAACTGGAATTTATGAGAAAATAAAGCAGATGTCTGTTGGTCTATATTTATGGTCTATGGTCTTGTATTTCAGTTACAATCTGTGTGGTAAAATAAGCGCATTTCGCCATGAAAAATGTGTCTTTCCACTCTCCTTGCCAATGCAGCTGTCACGTTTTGATGGAAGTGCCCCTGAACTGTCACCAGTACTCACCCTGACTTTGTTGATGTTTGTAAGTCCGTCCATCTGGTTGCTGTTGTTGTTGTTGTTTACCTTGTCCTTGTTTGCCTGCAGATGAAGCCACAGGTTACGGGCCGGTGTTTATGGAGCAGCCGGTGGACACCATCTACCCCGAGGAGTCACCCGAGGACAAAATCACCATGACCTGCCGGGCCCGAGCCAGTCCACCTGCCACATACAAGTAACATATGTTTCCTCGTACACGCCACACTTGTTTTAAAGTCCCTGCACCTCCCTTGACTCCACATTTCTACTGAGTATAAATGCCAAGGTCAACAGGATGGTTATTTTAACCTTGACACCTTTTTAATAGATCTTGTGACCATGTGAAATGTATATCATTATAAATCACAGTACAGAGTTACTGTACAGCGGCACGGTGGCCGACTGGTTAGAGCGTCAGCCTCACAGTTCTGAGGACCAGGGTTCAATCCCCGGCCCCGCCTGTGTGGAGTTTGCATGTTCTCCCCCGTGCCTGCGTGGGTTTTCTCCGGGCACTCCGGTTTCCTCCCACATCCCAAAAACATGCATTAATTGGAGACTCTAAATTGCCCGTAGGTGTGACTGTGAGTGCAACTGGTTGTTTGTTTGTATGTGCCCTGCGATTGGCTGGCACCCCGCCTCCTGCCCAATGACAGCTGGGATAGGCTCCAGCACGCCCGCGACCCTAGTGAGGAGAAGCAGCTCAGAAAATGGATGGATGGATAATACTGTACAGAAAAAAACATTAACTGTGCAGACAGCCATTCAAGTGTAAAAATAACCACTGTCTTGAGTAAAATATGAAAAAGAAAAATAGACTGCGCTAAGGGAGACTGTGGGCTGAGGAAAATGGACAGGTGAAGCAAACAAACTGCTGCAGCAAAGTACATCTTGTGAGCGCGAACAAAATGGACCACTTCAGCAAAACAGAGATTGTGGGCAGCAATGCAAACTGACCACTGCAGAAAAGTGGATACTTTGATCATTGAGACAATTGATTGCTGCAGCAAGGTAGAGACTCTGGGAAGTGATAAAATGGGCCACTGCAGAAAAGTGGAGACTGTGGGCAGTGAAAAACCCCCAAAACTGACCGCTGCAGCAAAATGGAGACTGTGGACAGCGAGAAAATGTTCCGCTGAAGCAAAGAGGAGAATGTCAGCAGCGACAAAACTAACCGCTGCAGCAAAGTTGGCAGCAACAAAATTGATCGCTGCAGCAAAATGGCGACTACGTTAACTACATTGATGACATTGGAGTTTTACAGTGATGAATGTTCTTCCAGCAAGTAATTATTGATGCCAAATGTCACAAAAAAGCCAACGACAAAGCCTTTTAGACATTTAATGCGTATTTCTTTTTCATCGGACCGCAACAATATGCAAATTCCTGCTCTCATATGTCTTCCCACTAACAATGATATAACTGTCAATACAAGTGGTTAAAGGGGGGGGGGAAAAGGGCAAGACGATGTCATTGCACAGTGCAGCAAACCAGAATCTGTTTTATCATGAGCGCAGCCAATTTCGATGCAAATGTATGTCAATGATGTTCCTTGTCATGTCTTTCTACTGGTGTCAACTTCATACAGACACATGCAATTTATTATATGGATGACGGTTAGAATGATAATACAAGAGGTAAAAAGTGGCATTTACAACCACAATTCCAATGAAGTTGGGACGTTGTGTTAAACATATATAAAAACAGTATACAATGATTTGCAAATCATGTTCAACCTATATTTAATTGAATACATTACAAAGACAGGATATTTAATGTTCAAACTGATAAACCTTATTGTTTTAGCAAATAATCATTAACTTAGAATTTTATGGCTGCAACACATTCCAAAAAAGCTGTGACAGGTGGCAAAAAAGACTGAGAAAGTTGAGGAATGCTAATCAAACACCTGTTTGGAACATCCCACAGGTGAACAGGCTAATTGGGAACAGGTGGGTGCCATGATTGGGTATACAAGGAGCTTCCCTGAATTGCTCAGTCATTCACAAGCAAAGATGGGGCGAGGTTCACCTCTTTGTGAACAATTACGTGAGAAAATATTTGAACAGTTTAAGGAACAATGTTCCTCAATGTACAATTGCAAGGAATTTAGGGATTTCATCATCTACGGTCCATAATATCATCAAACGGTTCAGAGTATCTGGAGAAATCACTGCATGTAAGCGGCAAGGCCGAAAACCAACATTGAATGCCCGTGCCCTTCTATCCCTCAGGCGGCACTGCATCAAAAACCAACATCAATATGTAACGGATATCACCACATGGGCTCAGGAACACTTCAGAAAACCAATATCAGTAAATACAGTTCGGCGCTAGAGCCATAAGTGCAACTTGAAACTCTACTATGCAAAGCAAAAGCCATTTATCAACAACACCCAGAAACGCCGACAGCTTCTCTGGGCCCGAGGTCATCTAAGATGGATCGATGTGGAAAAGTGGAAAAGTGTTCTGTGGTCCGACGAGTCCACATTTCAAATTGTTTTGGGAAATTGTGGACGTCGTGTCCTCCAGGCCAAAGAGGAAAAGAACCATCCGGACTGTTATGGACCCCAAGTTCAAAAACCAGCATCTGTGATGGTATGGGGCTGTGTTAGTGCCAATGGCATGGGTAACTTACACATCTGTGAAGGCACCATTAATGCTGAACGGTACATACAGGTTTTGGAGAAACATATGCTGCCATCCAAGCAACGTCTTTTTCATGGACGCCCCTGCTTATTTCAGCAAGACAATGCCAAACCACATTCTGTACTTGTTACAACAGCGTGGCTTTGTAGTAATAGAGTGCGGGTACTAGACTGGCCTGCCTACAGTCTAGACCTGTCTCCCATTGAAAATGTGTGGCGCATTATGAAGCGTAAAATACGACAATGGAGACCCCGGACTGTTGAACAGCTGAAGCTGTACATCAACCAAGAATGGGAAAGAATTCCACCTACAAAGCTTCAAAAATTTGTGTCCTCAGTTCCCAAACGATTATTGAATGTTGTTAAAAGAAAAGGTGATGTAACACAGTGGTAAACAAGACCCTGTCCCAGCTTTTGCAGCCATAAAATTCTAAGTTAATAAATATTTGCTAAAAACAATCAAGGTTATCAGTTTGAACATTAAATATATTGTCTTTGCAGTGTACTCAATTCAATATAGGTTGAACATGATTTGCAAATCATTTTATTCAGTTTTTATTTATGTTTAACACAAGGTGCCAACTTCATTGGAATTGGGGTTGTAGTTAAAGTGCACGTTTTACTGCTGCTTCTCCTCTCTCCTCCCCCCTTTTCTCCTATTGATGTCTGGCATGTTGTGCATTTAAAATGCACTGACCTGGGCTACTTTTTCCTCGCAGATGGATGCTGGACGGTGTAGAAATCGACCTTAGCGCTGAACACAAACACTACACATTGTCGGAAGGGAACTTGGTCATCAGCGAGCCCGTCAAAAACAAACACGAGGGGAGGTATTCCTGCTTGGCCAGCAACACGTACGGGACGATCATCAGTCGAGATGCCTCGGTCCAGTTCGGATGTAAGTTTTATTAAAAAATAAACACACATCCTGATGTTGCTATTGAAGCTGCAGTCTTAGGCTCCACAGTCTCCACTTAGCTGCAGCGGTCTGTTTTCTTGGTGCCAAAAATTTGCACTCGGATAAAACTTTGGTTCAAAGTTAAACACACATGCTGATGTTAGCTTAGGCTGTAGCTCTGCCATATCTCGGTGCAACAGGGCAGTATTATACTCCATAGTCTCCACTTGACAGCAGCACTCCTTTTTCTTGCTGATTCAGTCACCACTTGAATAAAATTAGTCTCCAAACATAAACACACACTAATCTTTGTTCACCAACTGTACCTTAGCTCTTGACGCTGCAATATTCGGCTCCATGATCTCTACTTTGCTGCAGCTGTCTATTTATTTACCGTTATTTCTCGTGTATAATCCGCAGAACTGGTCCATGGGTGGACATCTGGTCCTCGGGTAAAAGAAATTGTATTTTACATCATTCAGATATACATTTTTATGAGCTTTCATATTTGAATTTTAAATTTGGTATTTTTAAGTTAATGTTGTGTTCATGTTATTAATATAAAAGTATAATAAGGCAATGTAAGGTTATTTTTGTTCAATAAATTTGCACTGTCTTCGCTCAAAAGCTACTTTTCACATATCACACCTCAGATGTACATTTTTCCGTGATTTGTAATAAATGGTGAAACAGTAATTTGTTATTTATAATAAAGATTGTTTAGTTAGCAATTGATGGTATTTGTTTTTGTTTAAAAAAATTTACATTTGTTAAAAAAAATATTAAATTTGTTTTTAAAAAGTTTGTTGTTAAATTCTATGTGCGGTCCAGTTGTACACATTTTCGAGAACCAGTTGTCTTGTGTTAGCCAGTTGTCTTGTGTTAGCTTTAACTGATGCGTTCAATGCGCCCTGGTTTTTGTATTTCCTGGTACTATTTTGAAATATAGACAAAATGCAGTGCGAAAGTGGCATAAGTAACTTAACATAATACTAACCTACAAAAAATAAAAAAGACAACTTTGCAACTTTAGATGGGTAAAATAGAAGCGGTGAACAATGATGCTAGAGTTATACATCATTGAAAAAAATTTAATAAATACCTCTTTGTCCAAACTCAACATTATTAACTTTGTAAGGCAGAATTTGTAATACAGATCTTGTAATAGATCCCATTAGGTTGTGGGACTGTACTTAACGATGTGTCAAATCATCTCCACTTTTTTTTAAATTCATTATTCCTCAGATTTGGACCTTTTCTCATCAGAGGAAAGGGAGTCGGTATATGTCAAAGAAGGACAGGGGGCAGTTCTTCTCTGTGCTCCACCTCCACATCATCCAGGTGAGCAGGATAAAAAAAGTTCTGGAAGTATGAGGTTTAATCACTGATGTAGTAAACAACATCAACAACAAGTTTTTATCTTTTTCCGGACTTTCTGGAGCATATTCAGTTCAAGTTTTATTCCGTTCATGGGTCCTGCATAATTTATTATAAAGTTAATTTCATTTTATACTGCTCGGTATTTGACACTGAATTAATACATTTAGTCTCATCCCCGTGCTTTCATATTTATGCAAAATCATATCCACCAGACAGCATCTCTCTTATCCCACTGCGGGCTAGTAGAATTATATGATTTTAATCTGAAAGGTCAATATATGAATAATAAATCCTTCTCAGCGTCGAATAAATGTGCCATTTTTTTCCTCAATTTGCATCCATTCAGATGGCTCACATTGGGCCAACATTGCATTGAGGGCCTTGAGCTATTTCCAGAGTGGTTGCTATGCATCCAAGGCGGTGATTGACAGGCGGGTGTTTTGTGTATGAGTGCAGCCGACCTGTCGTTCCGGTGGATCCTCAATGAGTTCCCCACCTTCATCCCGCCCGACAAAAGGCGCTTCGTCTCGCAGATAACGGGCAACCTTTACATCTCTAAAGTGGAGGCCTCGGACAGCGGCAACTACTCGTGCATCGCGTCCAGCTCCTCCATCTCCAAGAGCGTCTTCTCCAACTACATTCCGCTCGTGCCCCTCAGTGAACGTCAGTACCTCACTTTCATCCGACCGTTTTCCTCTTAGCTGCAAAGATGAACTCAAGTTCTGTTTTGCCCACCTCCAAGGTGCCATCAGGAAGTACCCGGCTGACCTCAACGTCAAGTTCCCAGACACCACCACTCTGGCGGGGCACAACATCACTTTGGAATGCTTTGCTTTGGGGAAGTAAGTTGGAAAATGAAAGAACTCAGCAGTTCAGAAACATACCCAAATGTGGTTGTAAATTCCATTAAGTGACATCAGATATTAAAGCCATGTGTTTATCAGTGGGGAACCTCCACTAACCCCAGCCTCTTGAAATCGCTGTTTTTAGCATCATTATTTCATGGAATTAATCACCTTTTTTTGGGGCCTTGACGTGCCCAAAAACAGTAGACTTCTGGAAAGTTAAATAAATTATCCCCCAACCCGGCGGCACGGTGGCCGACTGGTTAGAGCGTCAGCCTCACAGTTCTGAGGACCTTGGTTCAATCCCCGGCCCCGCCTGTGTGGAGTTTGCATGTTCTCCCCGTGCCTGTGTGGGTTTTCTCCGGGCACTCCGGTTTCCTCCTACATCCCAAAAACATGCATTAATTGGAGACTCTACATTGCCCGTAGGTGTGACTGTGAGTGCGACTGGTTGTTTGTTTGTATGTGCCCTGCGATTGGCTGGCAACCAGTTCAGGGATGACAGCTGGGATAGGGTCCAGCACGCCCGCGACCCTAGTGAGGAGAAGCAGCTCAGAAAATTGAATCGATGGATGGATCCCCCAACCCCAATTTCACTAATCAACACAAACTTTGGTAGACATGTCTATCATAATAGAACACACGGGGGGAAAAAGCCTGCCCAGAATTAAACTGCAAGTTGGACATTATGAATTGAAGTAGCCCATTTTGGATGAATTCCAGGGCTTGTACTTTGACTAACTCCAAGGGTTTTTGCACAAATGAACCCCTGAACGTTGACAACATTAATTTGCAAATCTTTTTTTTCACTTATGCCATCTATTGGCGTAAGTGTTGTGGTTGTTGTAGTTGGGTGTAGAACTGTACTGCATCGCATTGAGAGATCCAAACTGAGTTTTCTGCAAAACAAAAATGAGGCAGCAGATGGCAGTAAAAGAGCCAATAATGTCTATGTACATTAAGTTGATTTTATGGCAATATATTGTCTTTGCCATCTCTGTCTTTGTCCAGCCCCGTCCCAGAGATCCGCTGGAGGAAGTTGAACGGAGAGCTTCCACCCAACCATGAGGTGCGCATGGCGGGGGCTCACCTGCACCTGTACAACGTGCGGTCAGAAGACGGCGGCTCGTATCAGTGCGAGGCAGCCAACTCCAAGGGAAAGGACTACCACAGTGCACTTTTGTCTGTGGAAGGTATGTACAGGTATCTTCAGTTTCCACTTGAAAAAAGTTTGTCTTCAAAAACAAATAAACCTTACGCTAATATTAGCTTACTGTTTTGCTGTGTCCGAGCTCTGGATGCTGCATAATTATGCCCAACAGTCTCTGCTTTGCTGCAGCGCTCCCTTTTCTTGCTGCCCTCAAGTCTCCTTGAATGAGAAATGTCAGATATTTGTGTTGCTATGCCTTAACTCTGGACGCTGTATTATTGTGCCCCAGAGTGTCCATTTTGCTTTGGCGGTTCTTTCTGCCCACAGTCTCCCCTTGAATAAAAGACATCTCCTTTACCCGATAAGTAAATACAGGACACTCTCGTTCTCCATTGGTGTTGTTTGTTAGCGTGTCTCTCTTTGACCGATGCGTTCAATGTGACGCGGTTTCTATTTCAAAGTGGAACACCCCAGCCACTTTGGAACCTTGTCCTGCTTTAAATGTCTGATTCAACAATAGCTTTAACTCACGTGCGTTTCCCTTCCACATTTTGCAGCTTTTCCTGAGTGGGTGGAGCACATCAGCAACGCAGATAAAGACCTCGGCAGCGCCTACACCATGTCCTGCTTGGCCAGGGGCAAACCCAAACCGCACATCCGCTGGCTGAAGAACGGAGAACCGGTAATGTTCAAGCCCATTCATTGCATGCACATTTACCCAGCATGTTGTAGTGTTTGCAGCCCAGCCGACACTGACAGACAGCTGGCACATAGACAGCTTGTTATGTCAAGAGAAAGTCCCTGTTGCTTTTGAGCTGCTGCCAGTATAAACAATTAGAAAAAAATAAATAAATAGCAGTGACAGCAGTGTGGGGGTGTTAAAATATGCATCTGATACATTAATAAAGGCCTCTCCCAGTCAAATGTGCATCCTCTCATCTGTGCACGTCAACATCCGACTGTTTGATTTGCAGCCTTCTGCTCGCTAAGGCAATTTGGACTAGTTCAAATGTTACTTGATTGCATTTGTGACTGGCATTCCGCACAGTTGGACAGAAAAGAGATGGTGTTCAACAACCTGACATTTGAAGACTCCGGGATGTACCAGTGCATCGCTGAGAATCCCCACGGAGTCATCTTTGCCATCGCGGAGCTGCGTGTGTTTGGTGAGTCTCAAAGGCAGTTTGCTTTGGAAACGTTTCATTTAAAACAAAGGCTGGATTTCCACTGCACGTCCGAGTGCAAAATTCTGATTTAATTTCTGTGTAGCTGTCCCTCAGCCTAATGAACAGAGGAGACATTTTCAGACGGGTGCTTCACTTTATTTGCAGATTGGTTTCATCAGTCACAGTGTGTGGTCATCTAACACAGTGAAAACAAAGGACAAATAAGCACAATATCAGTTCCAAGATCTGGAGAAAATACAATAAAGCATACAACAGTCTTTTTTTTATAAACACAAAGAAAATTACCTTTAAGACTTGAGCTCTGTTTCTTTTTTACGGAGCTTTGGCTTGGTTTGTCTTGAAGTTTAGGACTTGTTTGTCTGTTGTATAAATAGTTTAACACTGTTTAATGTTTGTATTATTTATTGATTATTGTTTACTTCTGTGTTGTCACTGCCAGAAACCTCGCCTGTTCATTGAGCTGAGGCACAGCTACATCTTGTATCCGATTTTTTTTTAGATTATTTGTGTAACTGAGACATAATGTATCAGATATGGCTGTGTTTACACAAAACACGTGAAACAACCTGCATGCACACATGCCCAAATTACTAATAACTCCACAGGACTCACGTAAATAATACAAATGTTTTGTTTTTTCCCTGGGCCGACTCCCCCATTAATTTTAAAGGTCCCGTATTTTTGGCTATATAGACCTCCATAGAGTGACTCTCTAACATGGACTAGTATAAAAGTGTAAATTGCTTTTTTTTAAAAAAAACACACCTTGGTTTTGTCATAAGAGTGTCCAGAAAAGGCCCCTCTGACAGCTACTTCTGTTTGACCCAGTTTTGTATCCGCTTTGTCCATATTTAGCTAAGACCGCTCCTTTCTTCTGATTGGTTGCCTCCGTGTAGAAGACCACTTGTGAGCGCACACGTTTGTTAAGTTGACAGCGCTGGCTCAGGAGCGGAGAGGTAGGCGGAGATCTTCGCTAGTGACGTAGATAAGCTCGACACACTAGAATGACCTGATTTCAGGCCTCTCGGCAGAAGACTTCTGGTACTCAGGAATGCGTAGACGATATTTTACACGTTTACTGAGGCAACAAAGAGCCAATATTACATCCCACATTACTCCACTCCATAGCATATTAGACCACATTTAATTGTCTATGCTCCAGCTCACATGCGGCCCTAATGAAGATTATCGGTAAAGAAAATGGAGGGCTGATTGCGTGGATGGTGGGGCCAATTCTTCATTCTGAATGTAAAATGTGTCATTAATGTGTGCTTGTTTTCATCAATAATCCATATTCCCTCCTTTCCCGTCTCAGACTGCGCTCCCACCTTCGAACACAACCCGATCAAGCACGTCCTCGCTCCTAGAAACGGCCGAGTGTTGATCAAGTGTCGACCCAAAGCCGCACCCAAGCCGAAAGTCTCGTGGAGCAAGGACACCGAGCTGCTGACCAACTCCAGCAGGTGAGCGATTCTCCCCCACAGAACGTCCTTGACTCCTCTGAAGACTGTCATATTCTGGTTCACCCCTCTTCTATCTGGGTCAAAATACCACATGGGATGAGTCGCAGAGAATCCCCGCTCCTGTAATGTGTCATTTCAGGGATTGAAGTAAGCTGCGTATTCCCTAATTCTGAAAGGCATGTTGTTGATGTGGTTTTCCTGACGTTAAGCTCATCTTCACGGGTAAACCCCTCGCTGACAAAACAAGCCTAATCTGGGGGTGCTGGGAGACCCCTGACCCTCTCCCCACCCCCACGGTGGGATCCAAATGCGGGAGGAGCGGTGGTCAAATTACTATGCAGCATATGCCCCTTAATCGCCTCGATGGCGTGGGTGCTATTTTTTATGCATGAGGTTGAAATATGCAAAGAAAAAGGGAATATTTCATCTTTATTTTTTATTTTTTTGCCTCCAGCTCACTTTCAACCTCACACGCTCTATTTCAAACTTTATTAGAGAAGCATTACATATTCCAAGCACTTTTATACCATTTTTTTTTTTAATGTTATCCACACATGGAATATACACAGTGAACTTTTAACCTTAGCGTTTCAACATTCAAACCAGTAGCGCCCCATGCATTTGGTACCTGGGCCTTCAGTAGGGATTTACCCGACCGTGCCGCCAGAAGACATCAGTTTATACAAAAACAGCATGCAATACATCATCTGGAGCAGTTCAGAATCAATATTTATCTAATAACATGTTTAAGTTAGATTTAAGTAAATTTAGTCAATCCTACTCACCAGATATGCTGATTATTAAATATTTTAATGTGTGCAAATCGCTACACACGTGTTTTGCTAGTCAAAATTGGCTGTAACAAGTTTTGCTCCGACCAACCAATCAGAAGATGGAAAAATACTGACATCATCAAGGGCCAGAACTCCGGCCTGTGAGGATGAATTTTAAAACAGATTGGTTAAACAAACAGTCCCATTGCCATTATAGTTGAAGTTACATCATCGAACACCACCAACTACGAAGACCCTGGGCAGATTAGATTGACATGGCAAGACATTGAGGCTGAAACCTGATTGGAATACACTGCAAATACACTGTTGGGAATAAAACAATACCATTTCATAGAACAAACACAGTGGTGCATGGGGATACGAGTGAACCTACTAACGAGTTTTTCGTGAGGCGAGCTGTCATTCAGACTCTTTTTTTTTTTTTTTTTTTTTTTTTTATTTGACTTGCAAGCAAAAATTTGAGAAAGAAGCGCTGTTTGGTGGCAGTTAACTTACTTCACAACAAGAACCAGTTTGGCCGCTCCCACTTGAGACTTTACTGTCAAACTAAATGTAATACAAAGAGAATTACAGTACACATAAAACAACCTCATAACTTTGCCTTAAACTCTGCTATCTTAATGCTAAGACATAATGGGAAATGAATAGCCTGGCGATTTTATAACACTTTAAAAACAACGGATATTTGAACACAAACGGTCGAGCAACACATGTATAGACTGACAATATAACAATATTCACAGGCATATATTCCTTATCCTCTTCGAAAAAGACGAATATAACTGCAGCTGAGTCACTTACATTAGTTGTGAAACTTTTCTTCGTTTGTGTCTGCATGACTGTATTATACAGTACTAGTCACTCACACCAGAAAGAGCCACAACAACTTAATCATGATTAACGTTTTAATTCTTTGCAATCTTAAATTCAGTTATGTTACTACTGTATGTTTTTATTAAGTAAAATATAAAAGAGTGCTATTTTCCCAACAAAAAACAAATTACAAAAATATTTGTTTGGGAGGCTGGAATGGCTTGATGGCATTTACATTAATTTCAACAAGGAAAGATGATTTAGTGTTTTGAGTTAAGAGCCTGGGCATGCAGTGAATTCAACCCATATCTCAAGGCGCCACTAGAATTTAGGTTTAAAATGTAAGTTAGTGCTTCTTATAATGTTTTGGCCAGGCAAGAAGGCCTTGCTGAGCCCTAATACCTTACCTTGAGTCAAATACTCTCCGGCTCCATCTCTTCAGGATGTTCATCTGGGAGGACGGTAGCTTGGAGATCCTCAACGTGACCCGCACAGACGAGGGCAGGTACACCTGCTTTGCCCACAACAACCTGGGCAAGGCCAACAGCACGGGCTCTCTAACGGTAACAGGTAAATAAATAAGCTTCTTCCGATCTGGGGCCTGCCTTACTGTTTGACTGATATCGGCCTTGGCTGGGCAATCATCACTCTTGTGCTCTCTGACCTCCACATGTCGACTGATGTTAAATAACAGATCTGAGAGATGCCACTTTTTCACGGCGGAGACATGCGAGTATTGCCTAGGAACAGATCTAATGAGATATAAGCGTCATTGTGATTTATATAAAGGATATAATTGGATTTTGTGTCAATTGTACAGCTACTGGGGATAATATATAGAATAGAAGCTGTCAACTTGTTAGGCTTGAGCGGTTCCTCCACTGGTGCCTCATAAGCAGCTCTTTTCTGCCCCCTATGGACAACTGTGCATACTGAAGTAGTCCATCTATTTATTTATTTGTTTACCCCAACACTCCACAAGCAGGCAGTATACTATGCATTGGGCAATAAAGGAATGAAAGTTTTTTTTTTTTGTTTTTTTAAAGGTGCATCTCTCTTTATGTTATACAGTTTTATTAAACCCATAGGAAAATACTTTCAGTAGGCTATTTTCTACATTTAAAATATTTCTGATGATTTCTTATGTAATAGTGTATGTAAATGTAATATAAAGATTAAAAAAAAATGATGATTCTGATTCTGAAATGCAATCATAAATATAGTGAAATACCTTTTTCAATATTGTGGTTGAGAAAGTTTCTAAAGGGTGTGTGGAAGTGTTTTAATATTGTGTGACGTGAGAGCGTTTCAGTAGTGTGTGTGAATTTTTCATTAATGTGTGTCAGTGTTTTAGTAGTGTGTGAAAGCATTTCAGTCGTGTGAATGAGAGTATAAGAGCGTTTCAGAAGTGATAATGAGAGCATTTCAGAAGTGAGTATGAGAGCACTTCATCAGTGTGTGGTAGTGTTTCAGTAGTGTGTATGAGTGTTTTTGTATTGTGTATGTAGCATTTCAGTAGTATTTATGAGAGCCTCTCAGTAGCGAGTACAAAAGTGTTTCAGTAGGGAGTAGGATAGCATTTCAATAGTGTATCAAAGCATTTCAGTTGTGTGTATGAGAGTGTTTCAGTAGTGTGTGTGAGTGTTTTAGTATTGTGTGAACTGTTTCAGTATCACTGTGAGAGCATTTCACTAGTGTTTTTGAGAGTGTTTCGGTAGTTTGTATGAGTGTTTTAGGACTGTGTGAATGAAAAAAAATAATCAGTAGTGTGTGAGAGTGTTTCAGTAGTGTGTATGAAAGTGTTTCATTAGTGTGAATGAAAGCGTTTCAAAAATGTGCATGAGAATGTTAAAGTAGTGCGTGTGACCACAAAAAACTGTCATTCGTGTTCATGTGTGTGACAGAGCATTTCAGTAGTGAGTGTGACAGTATCTTAGTAGTATGTGTGAGAGCATTTAAGTAGTATGTATGAGAGTGTTTCAGTAGTGTGTATGAGAGCATATTAGTAGAGTGAATGAGAGTGTTCAGTAATTTGCATGAGAGCGTTTTAGGACTGTGTGAGTGAAAAAAAAAATCACTAGTTATGAGAGTCAGTAGTGTGTATGAAAGTGTTTCATTAGTGCGAATGAAAACGTTTCAAAAATGTGTATGAGAATGTTAAAGTAGTGTGTGTGAGGGCAAAAAAACGGAATTATTATTGAATGTCCCTGACGACCCCTCATATTGGTGACCCCATCAGACTCCACAAAGATCACCTTGGCCCCCTCCAACGCCGATGTCAAAGTGAGGGAAAACGCCTGGATGCAGTGCGCCGCGTCACATGACTCCTCCCTGGACATCGTCTTCATCTGGTCCCTGGACGGCCGAGTCATCGACCTCGACAAGGACAGCCAGCATTACGAACGCACCCCGGTGAGAGGCGATGAAAGATTTGCACTGAGTTGGAAGTCGCCCGGTTTAACGGTGCATTTTATGCAGTTTAGTAAAATGGCTATTTCTGATAGCATCAATTGATTCAAACCGAATTGCTCACTCTGCGGAGTGGTGGTCAGTGCTGTGGACACTTGCCACACACCACATTGGAATTTGATGGGTTTTACATAATATCGGGTTTTGTTTAGTTTTTTTCCGCACATAAAATGTGGTCCGCTTGATTTAATATGGTTTAGGAAGTATTCATAACAGCATTTGACCCTCCAAAATGAGTTTAGCATACTCATTAACCCTTGAAATTATTTTTCTTCCATTTCTCCTCATTGCAATTTCAAAGTTATGATCCTCTTTGTATTTAAATAATTCATATAATAAAAAAACAAAACATGCAATGTTAATAATAATTTATACAAAATACAAAAATTGAAATTACAAAATTGTCTGATTAAAATTTTTGGATGCTTGGCCTCTCATCATCTCGCCAGCAAGTGTACGCATAACAGCTGGCCGGCTCTCGTGTGCGCAACAGCGAGCTCGATCTCGCCGGCGACTATGTGCGTTCCTTCCGCCTCGTGTTTAGCCGCCTGGTCTTCTGCATCCCTTGGCGGACTGCCTATCTTCATCTTGCCGGCAAGTGTATGCATAACAGAGGGCTGGATCTCATCAGTGAGGGCGTGTGTAACAACAAGCTGGAACCTTCCAGCAATTGCACACATCCCGGCTGCCGTTTTGCCATCTCCACTTCTACATCGCTCGTAGGCATGGCTCTCGACCTCTCGCCAGTTAGCGTGCGCTGTGGCCGGCTGCTTGCTTCGACTTGCAGAAGGACTCAAAAGTGACACAATCAGATATCGACTACTTTAAAACATTTGTAGATTAAATTTTCACCTGTCTATGAGTCATTCAAGTTTAACAATTGTTGTGTTTTGCAGAACGGGAGCTCAGCTGGCGAGCTGATGATCAAGAATGCCCAGTTGAAGCACGCTGGGATTTACACCTGCGCAGCACAGACGACCGTGGACAACGTGACCTCCTCTGCCAGCCTGGTCGTAAGAGGTGAGTCATGCTCTTACTGTAGAATTACTATAACAAGAGCTATAATTAGAAAACCAGTCAAGTGTGTGTTCTTGACACAGCGACCAGAATTTATTATGGGATCTACCTACCCTAATTAAATAGGATTAACGTTTAATAGTATTTCTCTAAACTACAATCTATAAGAGAGCTATTGAAACCTTTTCATGGGAGAAAAAGGTGTAGGTATGATGTTATGCCAGTGACAAGCCCATGTACTCCACAATCTCTACTTTACTGTCATGCTCCGGTTTACGTGCGACCCTCAGTTTCCACTCAAATAAAATTGGTCTCCAAAAATAGACACACGTGCGACCATTAGCCTGTCGCTGTGCCTTAGCTTTGACCTTTATGCCATTACACTCCCCAGTCTCCATTTTGCGGCAGGGGTCCATTTTCTTGCCATTTTCTTACTCTCCTCTTGGATGAAATCTACGGCCACATGCTGAGAAAGTAAAGAGCTTCATTCTCCGTTTTTGTTGTTTGCTAGCATGTGTCTTTCCGACTGATGTTTTCAGTGGTGCTAGATTTAGCTCTTTCTCACTATTGAGAAGTGGTAGGTCGGGTGGGTCCGCAAGGCCGAGCCGCTGTGCAGTGAAAAAGCGCCATACAGCAACAATAACATTCTGCCCCTGATGATTGATGATTGTTATCACCACGTACTTAACGGTGAGTGACAGCTCGCCTTCCAAATAACGATCAAAGGAAATGTGTTGTGCCACCAGCACGACTTTCACAACACAGTATTGCACAGTCACACAGGTGGACGCACACTGCAAATGACTGTGAGGTTCTCTAAACACAGGCCGTGACTAATGCAGGCCTAAATGTCAGTGGGTTGACTGCAGAGAGGTGGTGTTGAAGGATAGACATTTACTGTGTCAGGATTAGCTCCAGGAAGACGGTATAATAGTATGTTATTGTACACTGGCATGACAGTTGCTCTCTAAACAATCCTTTTTATCACCACGCTCGACGTCCATAACATGACAGTAGTGTACAAATACGTCAAAAGGGCCTAATCTCTGATGAAACTGCTCCAGATCTTTGACGCCACCATCCAGGCCTGTCCAGATTTGACCACCTAATCGCCTTAGTCATCTTGGTTCAGGTTCGTGAGTTTATTAGTGAGGCTGTGGGTTTGGAGTGAGGCTGATACTACATACTTGTAGTTTTGCTATCAGGGAATATATTTTTTTCTTATGTTCCAGTGGAAGAAACGAGAGACACACTCGTGCATATTTCAGGCCAACTGTGGGTTAGATCACTGAGCTAGTTTCCATCTATCTAATTTGCGCATGTGTTTCTCCTCTCTATGTTGAACAAAATTTTTTTTTTAGTTTCTATGACAATGCCTTCTCTTTTAAAGTTGCCCCTCCTTCAAAATAAATTTGTTTCTACTTTTTTATGGTGAAAATAAGTTAATGACTTAGTTTAAATTTGACATCTATGAGGTTTGTCAATTAAATGCAAAAGACTATAAACGGCATAAGTCTTGCAAAACGACCGCACAAGATTTCCCGTGTGTGTGTGACTTAAAAAGTTACTATTTATTCAAGTATCTGCCCACTTCGTGGTTGCTACACACCCACTCATCTCAGGAAAAGTGACAACAAAACAAAAAGGACACTCTGGGTATTTTCAACCCAAATTATCTATATATATCAAGCCCAATAAAAGGACATAAGGGACTATATAAAAAATTTAATATTGAAATTGGAAAAAAATGTACGCATATGGTCGTAGCATATATTCAATCAATTATCTATTGCATATATCCCCTTTGTATTGTCATAATTAATATGATAAAATAAAAAAATGCAATAATAATAAATAATTATTTGCAAAATTATTGCATTATAATTATTATTGTATTTTAAAATAATAAATTATAAAAGGAATTAAAATGAGAAAAAATATAAGCCTATTTATATGTAAAAATTATTAGTTGCTATGACGATGCCATTGGAAAATATTTACACATACAATGATAGCATGTATTCATTCAATTTCTACTGCATTAATCCCTTTTGTATAGTTATAATTAAATAAAAAAGTACATATGCATTTCATTAGAGCGTCTGCCTCACAGTTCTGAGGACCGGGGTTCAATCCCCGGCCCCGCCTGTGTGGAGTTTGCATGTTCTCCCCATGCCTGCGTGGGTTTTCTCCGGGCACTCCGGTTTCTTCCCACATCCCAAAAACATGCATGGTAGGTTAATTGACAACTCTAAATTGCCCGTAGGTGTGAATGTGAGTGTGAATGGTTGTTTGTTTGTATGTGCCCTGCGATTGGCTGGCAACCAGTTCAGGGTGTACCCCGCCTCCTGCCCGATGATAGCTGGGATAGCCTCCAGCACACCCGCGACCCTAGTGAGGAGAAGCGGCTCAGAAAATGGATGGATGGATATGTATTTCAAAATAATATGTAATAAATTAAAATAAGAATAAATATAAGAATATTAAAAAATGTAAAAGGCATTTTGGTTGCTATGATGACACCAACCCTTGACATTAAAGTTATAAAATATTTACACATACGATGACAGCATTTATTGCTTTTCTTCTCCATTAGCCCCTTTTTATAGTAATATTTAATGTAATAAAATAAAAACATACAATAGTAATAAATAATACATTTTAACAATGACAAACTTCATATGTATATTTAAATTAATTAATTAATTAATCAAATATAACACTAGTAAAATAGAAATTTAAAAAATTGAAATGGCCCAAGGAGTAATTTATCATTTTTGTTTTACCTGCAATTTGTTGTTTTCACAAATGATTAAATTGATATTTTTATGATATATATTTTTTAAACACAAAAATTTAAGACAATTATGTTTTTTAGTATTCCCTAGTAATCTTACACCGCACTTTTACTCATTATCACATGCATACTGCATTTTTACATGAATAGCATTCAATGAAATGTACCTAAGAACAAGGACAAAAACGTATTTAGATATTTGATGCTAGTGACATTGCTGTACTGAATTTGTCTACAATATGTAGTCTGCTGTCTCTTTAAAATGCTTGGAAAAAAACATCCCCAAAGTGCTTGAATTTGCCACTGGAGGAGGTGTGTTATTTTCCCGAGCCATCAAGCAACACTAACTCATCTCCTCTGTTGCTCAACCCAGGACCCCCCGGGGCTCCGGCGGGGCTGCGAGTGATAGACAAAAGTGACAAGAACGTAGCGCTGCAGTGGAGCCGTGGAGCAGACAACCACAGCCCTATCTCCAAATATACCATCCAGTATAGGGACGCCTTCTCCCCGGACGTGTGGAAGAACGCCACCACATGTGAGAACGCCAAATAAACAGCACTACCTCTAAGTTCATCCCATGGCTTTTATAATGACCAGCTATCTAGAGAACCTACATGATGCTAAGCGTAAAATGACACCTTTAAACTAAGGTTTCCAAAAATTGACAATCTTTATTGTTTTAAAGGAATGAGCACTCAAGTAGGCAACAGATGCTCTGTGTAATTTGAAGGCAATATTGTTGTTGTCAATGGACTGTTATTTGACATATGTAGCACCAGAAACGTAGACCCAGGCATGACTGTATGTTTAAAATTTTCCGTGGAAATGTATTGGCCGATTTATGATCAAAACCTGTTACGAATTTTGCCGTTCAGCTCCGTGTTAGAGAACAGCAAGTTGTGAAAAAAGTACTGGAACAGCGAACAGCTGAACATGAGCATTCAAAGGTTTAGAGAAGGTCAAGTAAAGTTCACCTGTAAAGGTTGGAGTGCATTTGAGGCTCATTCTGAAATGACAGCAAATATGAAAACACTTCTAGGACATAAATATTAAACAATCAAATGAAAAACTAAAAATGAAGGTAAGTGAGCATGCCATCTTGTGCTGCATGACCACGTATTCTTATGCGGCTGCACAAGCAAGCTCATTGTGTGACGTTCATAGACTCAAAACTCAGATAGATAGATAGATAGATAGATCGATCGATAGATAGATAGATAGATAGATAGATAGATAGATAGATAGATAGATAGACAGACAGACAGGCAGGCAGGCAGGCAGGCAGGCAGGCAGGCAGACAGACAGACAGACAGACAGACAGACAGACAGACAGACAGACAGACAGACAGACAGACAGATAGATAGATAGATAGATAGATAGATAGATAGATAGATAGATAGATCGATCAAATCATTTCAGTCTCATCTGACAACATTACCCTTAAAAATAAATGTCTTACGGATGACTTGATCTGGAAAAAATGCACCGTAAGCATACGTGTGCATACACATGGCGAAGACTTTCCGTAACGTCCACTTACAACCCAGGCTAAATTTAGTTCCTCCCCAACATACAAAGCTTGTCTTTCAGTCTAGACGTCTCACTTCAACATAGTTCCTTGACACTTTCCTATATATGCAGCTTTGGCAGCATCTTATGACATCTTAGAACGTTTCGAAAATTGCATCAAGGTGAGTTTTCGGTGACAAGAAGGAGATAACTTCCTGAATAGCAAAGTGTGCATAGGCAGGGGTGTTCACTGTACATGTTGTGTTGAACAACACTGGCTACCAGTGCAGAAGAAATGTAATGTTTGAAATGCAATGTTGTTCAGCTACAAAACTGCAGGAATCATCATAAAATTTACTTACGAGGTTGCCATCCGACAACGGTGTCATAGAATAGTTTGTAGCCCACCATCAATATCTTGAAGCCCTACAATGTCAGCCTTGTCGTTACAGCTCCACCAGACATTGAAGGGAACGCAGAGACGGCCACTGTGGTGGACTTGGTGCCCTGGTCCGAGTACGATTTCAGGGTGATCGCTACCAACACACTGGGCACAGGCACCCCGAGCATCCCATCTCACAAAGCGAAAACCCTGGCCTCAAGTAAGATCATGCGAATTAGTCAGTAAAAGGTCATGGAATGGAAAGGCAGTATTACAGCCCAGCTTTCCGTGCTGATTTTCATTCTTTTTTTTTTTTCTTACTGTCTTGAATAACTCTTTGGTTATGATGAGTATCGCAGTAAATACAAGTTAGCAACAAAGACCTACGCTGACCTCCTTCACAACAAGCCTAAGTGACCACACAAACCTCCACAAATGAGCATTTTGAGGAAAGCGTGTTCTGAATTTCAAGTATACAATGAAAATCACAGACCCTCTTCAAAATAAATAAATAAATAAATCAGTGATGAAGGTGTTGCACTTGGCACAGGAGGAGATATTGAGAAGGATGTCGTGGTTAGGTAGTTACAGCCTGTGTGGGTTGGAGTGGTTTGTGCGCATTCTTTGCATGTTAGCTCCGGGAGTTTTACCGTCGCGCTCTCGTCGTAGGTCCTGTGGTGGCGCCCTCGGATGTGGGCGGAGGCGGCGGGACAAACAGGGAGCTGACCATCACGTGGACGGTAAGTTTGGACTTTTCACTAGCTCACGGTCTTATACAGGGTGAATGTAATGTGTACTTTAGGGTAGCTCAGGATATTAGTCATTCCGCGCAGTCATTCAGATTAATGCTAATGCGAAATGGGAAATGCCATAGACAGGCTAATGAATAGCATTTGTGTCATGTTGTTAGGGTATATCTCTATGTGGTCCCCAACCTTATTCCCACCATGGATCGGTTCATGCAAGTACATTAATTTTGCAGACCAGCAACCATTCATCGAGGGAGGGGTGCTGACGGACTTAACAGATTGAATACTTATCGTCATCATCCCGGAGGCAGTCATCGATGGGGTGGGCTGCAAAAAAGATAAAAATAATTAAAGTGAAAATAATTATTATTTACGCATATAACACATGTAGACAGACAATATGACAATATTTTCTTTATCCTCTGTGAAGAATGACTAATATTACTGATATGCTGAGACCGTCTCCATGTACAGTAGCTCCGTATCTCTGTGTTATACTGCTCCGAGTTGGCCAAGGCATACACACCAGAAAGAGCAGCACAATGTCCATTGAGTTGAGGCAAAGAATGTGGCAATAATTGTTTAGATCCTTTACATTATATTTAATTTTCATCACTGTATGTTTTGATAAAGGAGTGTCTACAATTGGTGAAATAAATACTATAGACTAGCTACCGAGGTAGATACCTAGCTAAGAAGCTAATTAGTATTGCTAACATCGGTTCATTTCCTCTGTGATATTACTACCGTAATTTCTCGTGTATAATGCGCATTTTTTTCCCACCCAAAAATTGTCAAAAGTCAATAGTGCGTATCATACATAGGTATAGGGGCAAATGGAAAAAAACTTTCACATTTTATAAATGTATGCCGCCATCTAGTGGTTATAAAAAAGGTGTAGCCTTGTAATCCATCGTCCTTCGTGTCCTTTGGTTCTCGCTAATAGCTTCAGTGAATGACATTATTGCCATTGTTATCTTCACCAGCCTGTCCAGGAGCAGTACTACTACGGGCCTTACTTTGGCTACATCGTGGCCTTCAAACCTCGAGCCGGCGTTGAGTGGACACAGGTGACCGTGTCGGACCCCCAAGCCGAACGCTACGTGCACAAAGATCCCTCCATCGCTCCTGCGACAGAGTTCATTGTGAAAATCCAAGCATACAACAGCAAAGGGGAGGGACCCTACAGTCTGCCGCAGACCATTTTTTCCGCGCAAGATGGTGAGCATCACCAGAACTGTGATAGCATCGATCAGTGCCTTCAATTTGTCATCTTCTCACCACGGATTTCTCATGTGTGGACGTGTAGAATGTTAATACCCTCTTGAAAGTGAGCCCCATTTTCTGCTCTCGCCTTTTGTTGGGGGCGATTATTGAGATGTCAACCTTGAACAGATACTAACCTTTACTGACAGACCACTCGCACACTCAGTCAAGTCAGTTTGCCACAGCAACACTTGAGAGCATGCCATTCAGGGTTTTTTCTGGCCCAAACTGAGGTGGGATCATTCGGAACGTTTAATTGCGTGAAATGCCGCCCGTTGGCTCATCAAACATACACATGGGGTTCTATATTTGTAGACAGCAAATCTGCGGCGGGGCGCAAAGGCTGGCTGATTCTGATTTTTGTGCAAGCGCAACGCTTGCTGTGGGTGTTTGCCAATTTGGCAGACCAGTCTGCGCCAAGCTGGGCGTTCTGGCACAGTATGGGTGTGTCGATATGCGCCTGGCGGAGTGACGAATTTACGCCTGCTCAGACCTCGTCTAACTGCCGGTGCTGACTTCACCGCTGGTCTAATGCGATTTTGTTGAATTTGATCAGGGCACAGGCAGACAGATATTGAGCTCTGTTGAAATATTTAACTTCAAACACAGTAACCCTCTTTAATATTAAATTAAGTACCGGTAATAAATAAAAACAAACATGCATTGTATACAGTGTATAGTGTTAAATGTGGCCCTGTTAAATGAACATATTTCAGTGAACCATTTCACAACCAGATGCTGAATATTTGATCTCCCTATTTTTCATTTAACAAATTACTCTTACGCAATCCTTGTAATCCAGTGGCTCCTGGTCTACTACTAATGGCTACTTTACAGCAGATGTCCAAGTGCCTCGCTTTGAGTCTTTTACGAAGGGGTGTCTTCACATTAGAATGACCAAACAATTCATGCATTTAGATGTTTTTTATTATGATAAAAACATTATATTACAATTTTGAGTAGAGAGAGTAGCCTCAACACTTCTGCAGTCTGGACAAGGGATCTGCAAGAGCATGCCTTTCTTAGTACTGTATGTCTGAGCCAGGTGAGCCTGTGTGGCTCAAAACCGCTGGCTCAGTGTTTTAGGGAAAATCTGGAAAAGTTCAGTTATGGAAATTTTAACCTTAACATTGCAATTTAGTGAGTGTGACACTTTACACCAAGTATAGCCCACTCACACATATATTTTGGTAAATGGGCTTTTTGACTTAGTTTCAAGGTACTCAAATGCGCTTTGACTCGTTCACCTACTGATGACGCAGCATCAGGAGCAACTGGGGGATTCAGTATCTTGCTCATGGAGATGAATTTTGATACTATGTGTCTTGTTCAAGCACTCACCGATGCTCCCGGAAGCATTGACGGCAAAGCGCTCTCTGCCACCGAAGCTGTTGTATGGTGGATCCCTATCTCACAGAGCAACATAGACGGATACCAGGTCAGTACATGAATATTACACACACACAATTAGAAAATTATCTATACAGGCCCCTCTAAGGTGGAACACAGTCCATTCCGAGACACTTATAATCCATTTTCCAATAGGAAATATTGAATTAATTCTCTAACAGAAAAGTTACAAGATATATTGACATTTCACATTTTTGTCTAACTTTAGATTCATACTTTTCCTGAGAATTTTGCTCATATTCAGAATTTTGTGAGTGTCAGGTCGACTTTCAAGTTGCAATTGTTTTCAAACACTACCATAGGATATACTACAGTAACTCAGAGCGTATACCTGCTCATTTTTACTAATTTTTACCATGCTCTTGGTTCTCAGGTTAAGTACTGGAGAAAACAGGAAGACAGTGAAGGGGGTGCCCACAGAGTGGTGGTGTCCAGTAGGGAAAACCATACCAGAGTGGACGGAATGAAGCCCGACTCCCTTTACCTCATTGAGATCCGGGGCTACAACTCCGCGGGATATGGGCCGGCGAGCGAGCGCCTTGAGATCCACACCAAGAAACCGCGTAAGTTGTCTATGACGATGTTGTATATAGTGAACCTTTATTTTTATCGTTTATTTATTCTTTTTATTTTATGTGTGGTTTGCTATTCACAAATTACCATCCATCCATCCATCCATCCATTTTCTACCGCTTATCCGAGGTCGGGTCACGGGGGCAGTAGCTTTAGCAGGGAAGCCCAGACTTCCCTCTCCCCAGCCACTTCCTCCAGCTCTTCCGAGGGGATCCCGACTCGTTCCAAAACAAGGTGAGAGACGTAGTCTCTCCAGCGTGTCCTGGGTCATGCCCGTGGTCTCCTCCCGCTGGGATGTGCCCTCACCAGGGAGGCGTCCAGGAGGTGCCCGACCCACCTCATCTGGCTCCTCTCAATGCGGAGGAGCACCGGCTCTACTCTGAGCTGCTCCAGGATGACCGAGCTTCTCACCCTATCTCTAAGGGAGAGCCCGGACACCCTGCGGAGGAAACCCATTTCAGCCGCTTGTATCCGGGATCTTGTTCTTTTGATCATGACCCACAGCTTGTGTCCATAGACCTCAGAGACCCCGGACTCTGCTTCCTCATGGGGAGGCGTGTCGGTGGAATTGAGCAGCTCTTCGAAGTATTCTCCCCACCGCCTCACGACTTCTCCAGTCGAGGTCAGCAGCCCTCCATCCCCACTCTACACAGTGTTGATGGTGCACTGCTTCCCCCTCCTGAGACGGCGGATAGTGGAACATAGTTTCCTCGAAGCCGTTCGGAAATCGTTCTCCATGGCCTCACCGAACTCCTCCCACGTCCGAATTTTTGCCTCAGTGACCACCATAGCTGCGTTCCGCTTGACCAGCCAGTACCCATCAGCTGCCTCAGGAGTCCCACAGGCCAAAAAGGCCTAATAGGACTCCTCCTTCAACTTGACGGCATCCCTCACCGCTGGTATCCACCAACTGGTTCGGGGATTGCCGCTACGACAGGCACCGACCACCTTACGACCACAGCTCCAGTCAGCCGCCTCAGCAATGGAGGCGTGGAACATGGTCCACTCAGACGCAATATCGATGACAAGAACACAAAGTCGATCATCGAACTGCGACCTAGGGTGTCCTGGTGGCAAGTGCACCTCTGGATACCCTTATGCTTGAACATGGTGTTCGTTATGGACAATCCGTGGTGATCACAGAAGTCCAATAACTGAACACCGCTCAGGTTCTGATCGGGGGGACCGTTCCTCCAAATCACGCCCTTGCAGGTCTCACTGTCATTGCCCACGTGAGCATTGAAGTCCACCAGCAGAACAATGGAGTCACCGGTGGGAGCGCTCTCCAACACCCCCTCCCAGGACTCCAAAAAGGGTGGGTACTCTGAACTGCTGTTTGGTGCATAGGCACAAACAACAGTCAGGACCCGTCCCCCCACCCGAAGGCGGAGGGAGGCTACCCTCTCATCCACCGGGGTGAATCCCAACGTACAGGTGCCGAGCCGGGGGGCAATAAGTATACCCACACCTGCTCGGCCCCTCTCACCGTGGGGAACTCCAGGGTGGAAGAGTTTCCAACCCCTCTCAAAAGGACTGGTACCAGAGCCCAAGCCGTGTGTGGAGGTGAGCCCGGCTATATCTAGTCGGAACCTCTCGACCTCACACACCAGCTCAGGCTCCTTCCATGCCAGAGAGGTGACATTCCACATCCCTAGAGCCAGTTTCTGTAGCCAGGGATCAGATCGCCAAGGTCCCCGCCTTCGGCCACCGCCCAGCTCACACTGCACCCGAACCCTATGGCACCTCCCACAGATGGTGAGCCCACGGGAAGGGGGACCCACGGTACCCTGTCATGCTGTGACCGGCCGGGCCCCATGGGTGCATGCCCGGCCACCAGGCGCTCCCCTTCAAGCCCCACGTCCAGGCCTGGCTCCAGAGGGGGCCCCTGGTGACCCTCGTCTGGGAACGGGAAACCTATATCCATTTATTTTGTTCGTCATAGGGGTTTTTAGAGCCGGGCTTTGTCTGCCATGGGTGTTTGCCTACCGTGAAGCCCCAGACAACTTAGCTCCTAGGATCACTGGGACACACAAACCCCTCCATCACAATAAGGCTCAAGGAGGGGACAAATTAAGGTATTTGCTTTTTGTTCCCTGTGGAAGGTGCTTGCAAAGCGCTGGCAAATAGGAAAGTAGTATTTGGCATCAAGAAAGTTTGTTGAAGTGATGCATCTCGACTGTTCTATGATCTTTGAATGTCGGGGAGGAGCTAAGTTTAGCCGGGGTTGTTACGGAGAATCTTCGCCATGTGCATGTTTTTGCTCTGCTTCGTGGCTATTAAAAATCTCACGCAAACAAACAAACACTGTTGAAATTCAAGTTTAAAATTTTACTAAACTCTTTTGGTCCCATAGTTTGTGGTATATTTGTTTTTGGTTTTTTTTATAAACATTTTGGGCGGGGGTCAATTACTCCTGGTTTTTCACTATTCGCGGTTGGCCAACGAATAGCTCTGGTTTACTGTAAGTAGTACTTCACCTTATTAGGTCGTCCCACATTAATCGTTGTTGTTGTAATTTTTTTTTATTTCTTCAGCTCCTGGTCAAGCCCCTAGAATCATAAGTAAAAAGTTCAAGGGCAAGGCGGTAAACGTCGCCTGGGAACACGTGGAGACACTGGCAAACGAGGCACCAGTGGACGGTTACAAAGTGAGTGCACAAATTTATGAAATTGGCTTGAGTTGACTTTTGCCGACTTTAGCACGTGTGCTTTGTGTGCAGGTGCTGTACAGGCCACAGGGTCAATCTACAGGCACGCTGTACATGACCAAATGGCGGCACATTGAACTCCCCCTCTTTGAAAACGAGACCTACGTGGTGGAGGTCCGAGCGTATACGGAGGGCGGCGACGGAGCTGTGTCACATATCTTCATTATGGGTAATGCAACTAGAACCTATTTTGGTTTCTTAAGTGAGAGCTGAACATAGCAATCTTACATACACAGGACTTTGCTGATATTATGTGTTCACTGCTGGCCAAACATTTGCACATTAAATTATAAAAGGTTCAAAGTTGGCAGCAGGCTATAATTTGTCACAGTGAGATAGTTCCCATAGGCCAGAATGGGAATGTCACTCCAGATTTCAGAGCACAAGGCTCAGATATGAAATTTTACACGACGTAACGAAAGCCCTGACTCCTGACTCTCAATTTCTTCTGATACTAATAATTGGACTCGCCAAAAAATGGCTTAATCACATGCAATTGATCTTGATTAGAGGAGGAATTCACTCCTGTGGTGCTGTTATCGTCTGATCTAGATGCACCTGACAGACAATTTGCTCACTTGACAAATGCAGGACAGTAGAGTGATTAAGCATAATGCAGCAGAAAATAGCATAGTTTAGTGCAAAAAGTAACGTAACATAGCATCATGTAGCATTGTATAATGTGATATAACGTAGTTAAACGAAACATGAGGTAACATAGCGCAACGTACGATAACAATGTCACGTAAAACAACACAATGTAAGACATTGTAACGTAATGAAACATAACGTATAATTGAATGGAATGTAACGCACGCAACATAATACAACAAAGTGCCATAAGATGTCATAATATAACAGAGCATAGCACAGCGTAATATAGCGTAACATAACATAACATAATGTAACATATCGTAACATAACGTTACCTAACAGAACGTAACGCAGCAGAATATAACGTAATCTTACATAACTGAACATAAAGTAAAATAATGTGACAAGTCGCAATGTAACATAAGATAATGCAATGTACAGTAACATAGAAAGACAGAACATAATGCAAAATAATGTAACTTAACTATTGTAATATTAGTAGTATTTGCAGAGTATTGCACAAGATAATACGGTACCACAGCATAAAATAATGTAACATAATGCATAACATAAGGTAACTCAAACCAGTGTAACAAGTTACAGTATATTACATAACAGAACTAAATGTAAGAAAGAGAGATAACATAATGTAACTCTTACAATAACATACCGCACCACAGTACAGTATAACATAATGTGACCAAAATGCGACCAAATAAATATCATGTAAATATAATGTAACTTGAGGGAACAGAATATATAACATGACATAAAGTAAGATAACTTAGCACTACAGAAAATATGACATAATGTAATGCAGCATAATATACTGTAAGGTGAACCTACCTACATAAAGTAGCATAAAGGAACATAACATAATAACGCAGCACATAATAACGTAGCATAACTTGGTAACATGCTGTAACAAAGTCGTTAGGTAACGCAACTAAATCGATGCAAACTTCCCACAAAATCACACAAATAATAACATACAGTATTAATGGAACATGTTATTACAGTGGAATGTTATGTCGTCAAAGTAACATTTGCGCATGTGTGTCTCACAGGAGGAAGTATCATGGCCACCCAGCCTCTCAGCACACTCGGCCTTCTCCTGGTGGCCGTTCTCTGCCTGAACCTCTGAATGTAGCACCATCTTTCTCTTCGCCTCCACGTGAAGAACACTATTTTACGGTTGACCACCTAGATGGACTTTTGGGACTCTTTTCACAATTGTTCGGTTCCTCTCATTCCAACTCTTCCCCCTTCCGGAAGATTCTTGTGGGAATAGATGGAAACACACGGAAATGGGCATCCCTTATTTATCCATAAAAAGCCTCTTTGGAGGAGTATCAAAGGAGCTCTGTCAACTTTTTCGAAATATGCCTTATGTAAATGTCTGCACTAATCTTTCACAATAACTTCTTTCAAAACACATCAGTTTTGGGATTTTCTTTTTATACAAACGAAATACAGGAAGTCCTCGAGTTACGACGTACTCGACCTACGACGTTTCGACTTTACGACGCCCGTGCCTCGTCCGCCATTTTGTCCCAGCACCATAGTGTTTCTGCTTAGCAAGTGCATAGTGCTTGTCTGTGTTTGAGCGCCGGGAGTATCTTTGCCTTTTTCGCCCTCCTTTTTTCACACTCTCAGCAGTAATGGTAAGTACAGCATCTTATTTTTTTAATTTTAATGTATTTTAGTTTCTTTATACGAAGTGTTAACCTTTCCTGCTACGGTCACCTGACCGTGGTCGGGAGACGCAGGGGAGACGCCTTCTCCAGGGCCGAGGTTGTCCTCCTCGGGGTTAACTCCCTTCTCTCGTTGCACAGCTGAGCTGGGTGGCGGCAACAATAAAGGCACGAAGCACCGATTTGCTGCTTTAATGACTTTATTAGCTCCTCTGCACATTCGACGTCAACGGGTCCTCCGCTAATCGCTACTCTTCCCCGGTCGCCGTCACTACACTTGCCACTGTACACACTCGCACCTGCGCGCACTCCTTCCTCCTTCGCAGTCCCGTCTCACTCACACACACTGAGCTTGCTGTCACAATCACATGGGACAATACCCGTAACAGAAGTATTTTGAGGTAAATTTCGACTTTAACGGTGAAATCCGACTTACGCGGAAATTCGGGTTACGTCGCCAGCGTAGGAACGGAACTCGTTTGTAAATCGAGGACTTCCTGTAATCCACACTGCATCCCATAGTTTGGAGCTCAACAATCATCTGTGAAGGATAAGTGCACGCGTTTACGAGTATCTCTATACTGTACGTCTTTCTTTACCTGCACTTCAGTTCCATTTTAGCGTTTGTTTTCATACTAAAAGTGAAGTACAGCCTCTGTTAAGTGGATACAGTTAAAGCAAAGCTCAACCTGCCCAACCATTGCTTAACCTCATTGAAAAAAAAGACCCCACATGGTCAAGTCAATACAGTATTTCCTAATGTAATGGCCAGGGATGCAGAGAGTACCAGGCTTCTTTTAGAGGTTAGGCATTCACTAAAAAGAGGGTTTTAATTGTACACATTAACTTTTAGAAAAGCAGTGTATATATTTTTAATCATATTCAAATAATGATACTGAATTCAAACGATATTTATTAGATTAAATACAACTCCAATTCCAATGAAGTTTGGACGTTGTGTTAAACATAAATGAAAACAGAATACCATGATTTGCAACAATCATGTTCAACCATTCTGCACGTGTTACAACAGTGTGGCTTCGTAGTAAAAGAGTGCGGGTACTAGACTGGACTGCCTGTCTCCCATTGAAAATGTGTGGCGCATTATGAAGCGTAAAATACGACATCGGAGAATCCGGACTGTTGAATAGCTGAAGCTGCATATCAAGCAAGAATGGGAAAGAATTCCATCTACAAAGCTTCAAAAATTAGTGTCCTCCGTTCCCAAACGTTTATTGAATGTTGTTAAAAGGAAAGGTGATGTAACACAGTGGTAAACATGACCCTGTCCCAGCTTTTTTGGAACGTGTTGCAGCCATAAAATTCTAGGTTTATGATTATTTGCTAAAAACAATCAAGTTTATCAGTTTGAACATTAAATATCTTGTCTTTGTAGTGTATTCAATTAAACATAGGTTGAACATGATTTGTAAATCATTGTATTCTGTTTTTATTTATGTTTAACACAACGTCCCAACATTATTGGAATTGGGGTTGGATATGTAATATATTATTTAGTTTTCCCCCAATCCCATTTAGCAGCTTTTTCTGGGAAGCTCCTTCTTCAGCTTTACAGATGCCACTTCCGCTCTGCAGGCGGTGTGTGTGTTGCACATTTTCATAGGAACAGTAATTACGTTTATTTGGGGTGCGACGTTTGTTTAATCAAATGGACTAATTGAGGCTTAGAATGGAGGCTACTGTTTGAGGAAATATGGTACTTAAATCCTTTGTGTTTACTATTTTTATCAGTTGTATGCTGCCAACTTTTGGGGGAACCATTTTGGACAGAGTGCATTAATGGTTAGTATGTCTGCCTCACAGTTCTGAGGTTCTGGGTTTGAATCTCCGCTCTGGCCTTCCTGTGTGGAGTTTGCATTTTCTCCACATCTCCTTAGGTGTGAATGTGAATGTGAATGCTTGTTTGTCCACAGTACACCACTCACAAAAGGTTAAGGGTATTCAGTTTTCGGGTGAAAGGTCAGCATGAACCTAAAATGCCCTATCACGTTTACAGGTGAAGTTAATTTGACCTTCTCTAAATTTTTAAACGAACACGTCCAGCAAACAGGAGATGAACAGCAAAGATAATTTTTCCCCCAAAGACTTCTATTTCTTTGCTTTCTGTGACTCGTCCAGTCTCTCTTTTGCAAATTGCTGTTGACACTGCGTGTCACTCGAAGCTCAGTGGCCACGGCTAGATCCTATTGATCAATTGTTTGGTGTTTTTCTTTTTAATCTCATGATGTCAAAATGTGAAGACCATAACGAAGAAGGACTGTTTGAATACAAATTCTAATTGAACCGAGAAATATATTGGCCAATTCATGGATCAAATGCCTATTGTGAATTTTTCCATTCAGTTCCTTGATTGAGAACAGCAAGCTGTGCAAAACGTACTGAAACATTAAACAGCTGGTCGTGTATTTAAAAGTATAGAGAAGGTCGAATGAAGTTCACTTGTCAAGATTATAGTACATTTTAGGTTCATTCTGAAATTTCGCCCGAAATCCCAATTATTTCTAAATTTTTGTGACTAGTGTCTGTGATTTGCTGGCAACCTCTCACCCAAAGTCAGTTGGAATAGTTTGCAGTGCACCCAGCACCCAAATAAGCACAAATGCTATAAAAAGGCAATGGCACCATCCTGGGCAGTGGGGAGCATTTATTTGAGTTGCGGGGTTATTTATTCAAGTGGACGACAAACCCAGTGACTAATTGAGGTACAGTTTCCATTGAAGTTGAAGCTACTATTTGAGGTAATACGGTACTTTTATCAATTGTATGCTGGCAGCTTTCACGGGAACAATTTGGGTTGAATGGGCTCCCGGTGCACAAATTAAGGCATTTTTCTTCAATTTGTACTTCCTGTAGGTGTAACGACCATCTACTTTTTGTCTTTCAAGTGTACTTAGGGCCGCAGAAAACGCTCTAATCTTCGGACGGCAGCAATGATTCAGCTAAAATGTACGCGGGTGAACAAAGCACACCACAGAAGTTTATGAACTTAGTACTCAGACATGAGCAGAGGAGGCCCTCAACATGCTGACACTGCCAGACTAACTGTTTGCTGTAACATTACCAACTGGGGAAGCACAAAAGCAGATGCTTGGATTGAAAGTGAGAGAGGACGTTATTATCAACACAGGAAAAGTCATCTTCTGTCCTGGCATGTGACTCTGAGTGACTTTAATTTATGATGCTCAATGCTTAGAAGGTTTTGTTTTGGATGAGAGCCACTTTTTTCACAGGCTGCATTGTCACAGATTAGCAGTTTTAATAACTTAGATGGATTTAACTGAGTATCTGTATAGCTCCTCATTCATTTGTGTTGTTTGTTCATGAGTCAACTGGATTGAATGATTTGTTGACATTGAAGCATATGCAAAAATGCTGACAATATATCCATGCTTGTTGGCTTGAGCTATTTTTGCTTTGGCTGGATCATAAAAAATGTGTCGGAATCGGTTGGTGTTTTTTTTTTTTTGAAGTGAAGTTTCCATCATGCAGTCCAGTACAGTTCGGTTTGCCACGGTACGCTTCAGATTGGTGTAATCCAACCAATCTCTGTGGCCCAATCGGTGGACAACAACGTCTCTAGCTTTTCCCTACACAGGCAAACTGTTTCGTACTGATCCAAAAAGGCCTGATATTTTGGGACATTTAGAATGAAAACATCAATAATGTGTACCCAACTGAACCCAGAGGAAGCTTCGGCTATATCATGAAAAAAAATATCAGAATCAGTTTGTGTGTTTTTTTTTTTATTAAATGTAAATTTTCCACCAAGCCTTACAGTTCGGATCAGAGCGCCATGGTACAGTTCAGATTGGAAAGCGTGGTAATACGCGGAATGGAGATAACTGCGACATTTACGTAAATAGTGTGACAAAAAACAACCCAACCAACAAATGCAACAAACGACGTAAGATCATGTTTCATAATACGTAATATATATTAAAAACAACAAAGAACTGAATTTAAGTGAACTGAACATACCTTTAGTGATAAGTGGAAACAGGGCTGTAGCTTTGTGCGCAAGAGTCATTGTTTTTAGTTAGTGACACTGGTGCCAACTTAGCACTTATCTCATTTATACGTGGCAACGTTTTTTTCCCCATAACAGGACAACATGCCTAGCTCTTCTTACTACCATGTTTTATTGTTACGAAACAGACAATAATGCTCATTATTTTCCCCAAACATTATCCATGTCGTGTGTCCATTTACAACTTTTTCTTTTTTCTTTTTACAATTTTAACTTCCCTCAATCGAAGGATGAAAATGCAGCATTTAGATTAGATGGCGGCCATTCTTTCGATGTTGTGACCATCCACCGCAAAGTGCTTCTCCCAGTTTCCCCCTTCCATGCAACACATGAGTGCAAATGGTTGCCAAATGCAATGCATGATTGCCTTGAAAGTTAGTGACATTTTTTTTTCTTTCAAAACTGTGGCGCTCACATTCTAACGTGAATGAGAGATACATTCCATCCTGCGTGGCATCCCTTTTCCAGCTATACCTAATCTGTGCTTTCGTTGCTTGTCATGAACGGTTTGGGAGTGTTTTTTTTTTTGTTTTTGTTTTTTTTCTAGAAGCATCTAAAGCTTAGTTGCCACACGTATGGGATCAAACTGGAACTGCTCGTTGGCTGAACAAGAAACAATAAAAGTGTAGTCAACTATTGTATTGTTTATTTTGGGATCAATTATTGGTTACACATATGAGAAGTGGGGATTTTGAATGACATGACTTGACCCAAGTGCCACTTAAGTCACCAAATTTAGGACTTGAGACTTGCTTGTCTAAAACATATGACTCTGCTTGACTTTGATTTGAACTACATGACGTAACAAGCCTTTTTATAATTGAAAATGTACATTTCCAAAATAGTGTGCCTTTTGTTTTTAGAGCTCCAAAGATTATTATATCTCTATTAAAGGATTATGTTTTTGATACATTCGGGGGAAAAGAATGGCAACATGCAAGGTTTGCAACTGAGATTCTAGAGAGACAAGAAACACACCTGACTTCATCCTTTACTATAAAACCAACAAAGACAGGTAAGCTACGCTATCTCCTGCCGAGTCAACCACCCTCCCGTCATGAAGCCGCTGCAGTGTGGCACGTCAAGTAAAAAGACACACCAGCAATGGTGTGACAAAGTATGACTTCGGTTTTATTATGGTATTCTGAAAAAGCAGTCTCGTATTTCATTTTACTCACTTTATTTTATCATTAACAGACAGAGGTCACGTTGCACCCATACTTGACGGTCTTCTTCATCTCTTATTTTTTGTCTTATCAACTGTTGTAGTCCTCTTACATTGTGCACCCTAGAGTTCAGACTCAGACTCTACATAACTGGCATGACTAGCGTTACAGGCTACATTCAGAGAAATGTGTGGCAAGACTGTTACGCTATGTTATTCAAGAACAAACAAAGAAAACACACACATTTGATTAAAATATAACACATTTTCACTGTGTGTGTATATATATTGTTTAAAATCCACTTCCATCATTAATTAGTCTTGTCTAAACTTCCTCACCAGGCCGTCCACTTCAAGTAGTCCATCCGCACTGCAGATGTCGTGCAGCTGATGGTGCAGCTTTGAAATGACTCCTTGTTGAGTTTGCCAGAAAAAAAAATATATTTCCTTATGTTTTTTCCCATCACCAATAAGCTTTGCTGCCTTTGGATCTATGGGATATTGTGTCATTGCAATTAAAGAAAAAAAAATAGGAGAAATGTGCGTGGATGATGATGATGTTGCGATTATGTATGAAATAAGAATTGTAATTCATTTAGGATAAAGTAATAAGACGGGAGCAACGTTTGCATTACTTCCGGTTTATCATAAGTTTAATTTAATTGTTAAAAATCAAACTAATGTCTGGAAAAGGGCACCACGTCAAATTTTTCAAGTTTAACTTTAGGCGAAATGACGACAAACCTTTTTAAATCAGTCTCATGATCTGTAGGTTGCTACACTCTACGACATTTTGAGTCCTAGGTTACAGAAGTTTACTTAAATTTAGAACACACAAAATATGACCACGAGTGGAATTTTACGATATATTTAATGAAACACACAACTACAACTACAAACTACAGCAAGAAAATAACACTAAGGGTAAACGAAAGAGAAAATAAGGTGTACGAAAATGGAAATTAGGACATCGTGTGTGGTCGCTGGGCTAAACTAAATGAGCGTGTGAGCGTTTAATGCGTTGAGTCAGAGCGAGAGAAGGCAAAAGTTGGGTTTTTGTATGAAGCTCGTAATTTCCCCACAATTATTGCGCACTGATGTTGTACATCATAGTAAGGATTGCAGTGTCGACTCACGAACGCTGATCAGCTGGTCTTCGGGGTGGTCTTCAGAAACAGAAACAGGTTTGGTTGAAGTAAAACCAGATGCACAAAAATAAAAAGAAGTAGGAAAGGAAAGTTGTTGTCCCATTTGGGATGCGCTCATAACTTCCCTGCCGGTTGACCCGCTGCCGAGCCGAGCTCTGGCCCTAAGAGGCGTGCGGGATCCGTCCGGGATGTCAGCAGTTGCTCGTTGAGGCCCCACCGACCCATCGTGGCTAGGTAAAGCGATCGGAGCCGCATTGTCGACTTCTTCGATCAAAACCCGCCGCAACCAAGCTGGCGGCGGGTGTTCGCGCACGTGGTGGCACCCGGAGGTGCCCGAGGACAAAAGGGGAACAAAAGAAGGGGGAGGGGTGGCCGGAGGCTTCCAGCACAGAAGGAAAAAGAAGCCTCAACTCAACTCAGCTCAACTCTACTCTGACTCCACTGAGAAAGGTGTGAGTTTAGAGTTAAATACCCCAACATTTCGTACCGTTTGATTTCAAATCATGAACAGCTTTCGAAATCATGCAGAGGACCTGTCAAAGTGGGAATGGGGACACAGACGCCAAGGCATACATTTGGAATATTTCTACAGAGTTTGCAAGATATAAAAACGGACATTTTATCTTCTGTTAACAAACATCAGAGGCACGTCCACAAGTTCTGGCGCTTGCAGTTCCTCTCAACGGCAGTGGGTGGAGCCTCACACGCATCGGTGGATATTAACCACATAGTTTTCCCCAACCATTTGGTCCGGGAAGGGGTCTTTTGAAGACAGGAATCAACTGCTAATTAGGTTATGGTCCACTTGACGTACACCAGGCCCTGTCCTAGTCGCCGTCTCACAGCAGGCCAGCGTGGAGGAGTGGGGGTTCTCAGGTGTCGCGAGTCTCTGTGACGCCTCAAAGTTGCGGTGTGCATGTCCGCTTCAATGATTATACACCAAACAGATCCAAAGGATTTTAAGCTGCATTTCATCAATCTGTCAAAATGTCCACACCGTCTTAAGCAAAAACATCTGCTGGACTTTAGTGTCCTATTAGGTGTCCAGCAGATGAAAAGATTGATGATAGCACTTTAACTCATGCATCAAGTTTAACCGGATAATGCAACACATTACTCTGAATGTATTAAGAATGCAATGTAATGAATTAAGAGTGGTTATTCATTACAAAGAATACAAAACCTAAAATATCTTAAATGAACACACTTTGAACTTTGAAAATGTATTCACTTAAATGTAAAAGAAAAAAATGTGACTACTGTACTTCATATTTCCATATGATATAAGTCACAGGGAGACATTTGCAGATTGTCATTTTCTTTGAAAGTGTACGCTTCTCCTTCTTTAGACAACAACAAAACACGCTGTCAAAAGAGTGCACGCCACATTAGAAGGAGATGCCAGACACCTGAAATGTAAGCACACATCCTAAAAAAGTCTAAAATATGCCATACAGTGTCAGTCAGTGAAGACTAATAACAATTCACAACCATAATAATGCATGGATGGGACTGGCCAATGGAGACAGTCTTTCTGTACGTATTGTGCAGCAGAATTCACCAACCGTTGGATTGTTGGCCCACTAATAGGGACCGGGAGCTCAAATGGAACAGCAGTGAAAATAAATGAGAGGTAGATATTTTGAGAGGCTCGCCCAAACCGCATAGATAATAATTTTAAACCATGTCACAAACTCATTTTTCACCTGTTATGCATAAATCAGTAGAAAAAAAGTGAATTTTGATGACATGGGATCTTTCAATCTACACTTACCCAGTCAGTAAAAACTGAGCACTTTTATCTTTGTATCTGTCTATCTATTGGTCACTTTCGCTTCACTACACTGAGTTTGACGATATTCAAATGAAGTAATGTTAATGACATTTATAAAACAAAACAATATATAAGTGTAAATATTTTGACAAAAAAGGGAGGGGGGGGGGGGGGTCATAGTTCAAATGAGAAGCAGCGGAGGGTGAAAGGTGAGTCAGCGCAACGACGTCACGAATCTCCCGCCTCGGAGTCGGCTGAGCTGGACTGCGAACGCTTTCGAACCTTCTAATGTGTCCAAACTTCGTCCCGAGTGGAAGCACTGTGACAAACTACAAAGTCTATGCGCCACACTTTGCCGACAAAACCACTAAGGGTCGAACCCGGAAGTAAGGATGGAACCGCAAACGAAAAGGGACACAACGACCCGGGCAAATTGTCAGCGGGGAAGCGGGCAGCCCCAAGCCGACGAGAAGGACTCTCGGGCTGGGTGCGTGGGCCAGCTGCTCGCGCTGACCGGCGCCCTGGAGGAGAGAAGAGTGACTTGGGCACAGCGAGCTCAGCTGTTGAGGCTGGAAGAGGCTGTGAAGCAGCCGGGTGATCAGCTCTGGAGGCTCCACCAGTGTTTAGTGCACATGGACAGCATTGCACTCCAGCTCTTTGACTACTACCAGGTAAATTCGCATCACCATGTGTAATTCCAGAATTGGTGGACAAGTTAGGCACCCAAAAAAAGCAGTACACTTTTTCTGAGATAATTTATTTGTCATTCATTTTTATAGTTTGCTATGTTTGGTACCCTGTTCAGGCACCTGAAAAACATACATTTAAAAAAATAAAGTATTGATAATATATATAATAAAGTATTGATGAATAAATATTTGAAGAAAAAAAGTTTGCTTGTGCCTGAACACTAATTTAATTGTAGTGTTCCTCTCATTACAGTAACAGGGTTGCAAATCAATGCTAATGTTAGAATTTTTGCTGAAGCGCATTACTAGCTTTGTTAGTTACTATGCTAACTGGTCAAGAACAAACTTCGCAGTACAATTTAAAATATATATATATATGTATATATGTTTTTCTGACAATGAGTAACAGGTAGGGGTTAGGTGACTCCCGTTTTTTTTCAAGTCGAGTCAACGTCGACTACTCGCTGAAGACGTGCTTGATATTTTTTCAGTACTGTAATTTAAAAAAAATCATAGGAGGAGTGAGTGATTTGTATACAATTTACAACGGACAGCGCATACATCTAATTTATGTCGAATATACACGTTACAACATCGATGTGGGTTGGGTGAATGCTCGTGTCAGGCACTGGTATTTCCGGCCAGAGAAAAAAAAGTTCTATATCGCTCTGTGCTTGCCGTGGGGACAGCCAGGTAACGTTCGCACAACTCGGCCAAATAGAAAAACCTGTCCTCATGTAGAGCCCAACACAGCAGCCAGTTGAATGCTGGGAATCTGCGGTATTTGGAAATAATCACAGATGTCTTCGTGTGCAATGGGATAAATCCCACATCTCCACCAAATTGATAGTGTGGGCCGAAAGGGTTCTTCAATATCCTGCTGGAGCGTGACTGTTTTTCCCTTGACTGCGTCTCCCTCACTTACCAAACCTGGCATTCAGAAATAGAAGACAATTTAATTGAATTAAGGCGTCCTCGTTAACCCAAAAAGATTTGATGAGACGAGTCGACATCATGCTTTAAATGTCTTTGTTGAGATGTGAAGTTGACAAATCGACTAGTCTGTAACAGGTTTGAGTGACTGTTGAAAACCCAGGATCACTCATGGGCAGAGCAATTACTGTAATTTCTTGTATATAATGCGCACCCATGTATAATACAAACCCCCAAAGTTGATCTCAAAATTCTGGAAAACCCTTGTGCCAATGTATAATGCATTTTTACAATGCATAATTTTGCTTCTACCCATTTGATCAAAACATGAAGTATTATCTTTTGTTTTTTCAAATAATTATTCTGAATTATTCTGCACTTTATTTGAACACCTAATGCATTTTTTATTTACTTGCTCTTATTTTGAAATTCACAGCCCTACTTTTATTGAGTAAATTAGAAAACACACAGTTGTGTTCATGTTTGATAACACAGGCAGAATTTGTAAAATGGGTACAATTCTTAAAAGAAAACATGAAGAACCAGGCAAAACACATTTAATGTTATTTTAATGGCATTCAAATTAAACGGTAAAGCATTTCAGAAAAGCATTATTAAACAAAACATAACCATAGAGAAATTAGTCAGTCATATTAAAAAAACAAAAACAATATTTCACAAACATCTTCCATTTCAGGGTTATGGAGGCCACTGTGGTCTTAGGAACCTTAAGTGCAGCAGAAATTTTTTTTAACCTTGGGCAGATCTGTGCTTTGCCACAATTCTGTTTCTGAGCTCTTCAGGCAGTTCCTTTTACCTTGATTCACATTTGCTCTGACATGCACTGTGAGCTATAAGGTGTTATATAGACAGGTGTGTGGCTTTCCTAATCAAGTCCAATTAGTATAATCAAACACAGCTGGACTCAAATGAAGGTGTAGAACCATCTTAAGGATCATCAGAAGAAATGGACAGCACCCGAGTTAAATATGAGTGTCACAGCAAGGGGTCTGAATACTTATGGCTGTATGATATTTCTGTTTTTCTTTTTTAATAAATCAGCAATAATTTCAACATTTACTTTTTTTCTGTCAATATGGGGTACTGTGTGTACATTAATGAGGAAATAAATGAACTTAAATGATTTTAGCAAATGGCTGCAATATAACAAAGAGTGAAAAATTTAAGGGGGTCTGAAAACTTTCCGTACCTACTGTAAACCTTTTTTATAACCACTAGGTGGCGGTGGCATATTACAATGAAAGTGTACACCTTTCTCATAACCTCTAGGTGGCGGTGGAATTTTGGAATGAAGGTGTGCAGCTTTTTCATAACCTCTAGATGGCGGCATAAATTTATAAAACATGAAAGTTTTTTTCCATTTGCCCCTATATCCATGTATAATGCGCACTATTGACGTTTCACAATTTTTTGGGAAAGAAATGCGCATTATAAACGAGAAATGACAGTAGCTTGATGGTGTCATGTCTGGTGAATAGTCACATTACTCACTTTTTTCTTCTTCTCTTCCTCTCAATGGCTAAAAACCTTTTAGTAACAGGGTTGCGTGTTTGTTGACACAACGTCAGAGCATGATTACTTCTATTTAATATATATGTGAGAAAACAAATTGCTTCAACCATTACAAGAAAGACATCAACAAAACCATACCAAAAAAGCTGGTTTATTTTATTGGTTAAATTTGATATGGCAGTTGGTCATCATGCCCTCCAATTCTGGAATGACACTTCTGTACAATATTGTAACATTTCGTCTTCCAGCAGAGGGATATGACCACCAACATGGCAGCATCACAGCAAGTCAAGGCAGCACAGGTATTTCTTTTATGTATGCTACACTGGACATACAGTTAGGTACACTTGCAGAGTCTAAAGGAGCTCAAATATAAAACATTCTTCTTCAACAAAGATCATAATGCTAGCTTTTGATAGACACTGTCATTTCAAAAGTTGTTTATTGTTAAGCTTTATTTTAACATGTGGACCGTCTCGCTCATATATTGATAAAAGGTATTAAAAAAATAAACTTGAAACATTCCAGAAACCCATCTCACAATTATGAGTGATAATCCATAAAAAAAATATTGTTTTAAGTAACTTGTCTCAAATTTGATTTGCATTTAATTTTAATTGAATGTATTCCTAATTATCCTCACAAATGACACTTAATCATTAACTACTTGTAGAACAAAAATTCCATTTATAATAAAAAAAAAATTACATTTTAAAATCTTTGTAAATAATTTTGTTGAATTTATTATTATATTTTTATTTATATTATTCTGACTATGTATTAGTACAATCAGCAAAAACAATTGTTTTAATATATAAAGAATACAAGGTCTTAAATTTGACCAAAGTAAATAGAAAATAATTCCACAGAAACAGTAAACAACTTTTTTTTTTTTTTGTATTTTAACATCACTTTTTTGGAACTTAACTCTTAATGGTCACACTTAATAAATGAGAGGTGTTAAAAGTGACTAAAGTGGCCTTAAAGAAGTCTTAAACGCTGCTTTCCTTAACTTGTACACAACCGGTATTGATGTAAAAGTGTATAAATTTCCTGTGTCGATTGTATGGGCGTACCTCATAAAATTGCTTGTAAGTGTATGTAGTTCATATGTATTTATGTAATTTCTGTTATGTTGCTGTTTAGAATGAGTTCCTTGTTCACATCATGAATGTTAACCCACTTCCCGCGGTTGTTTATTCGAGGGATTTTGAGCCTTTTAAATCTTTCAGCGTCTTAATGTGCTAGACTAGGTGCCTTTTCATTCCATTTTTGACTGCTGACTTAGCTCAGGCTAAATGTTGACTTTGAAAATTAAGTCTCCATGTCCTAACCAAACTAGTGGCATCCAACCAAATTTATGTGAGATGAGTTTGGGGGATGTTTTTTTTTCTCAGCAGATCGTATTGGAAGGTCTGGATAGAGTTACTTTTTTTGTCTGCAAAAATGAGTATCGTGTCATATTACCCATTGCAATGTGGTCTTTGATGTTCTGGATTTTTCAATTGTAAATACAGTATATGCATGTGGACTCTTGATTAATCTTATGTTGAGAAAATGTTCCAAGTGGTGCATCAATCTACTTACCCAAGCAATATTAAATTGTCCAGCACATTAGTTTATAATCATGTTCATCTGCAACCAAAGAGTTCCCGTTTGATAAATTATGTATTCCACCCAAATCTCAGATTAACCGAATAATTGTTGCAGATCTACTCAAGTGTTTTGACTTCTGACTAAATCGTGATTAAAGAGCTAGTTTGTGTGATTTTTCATAATCCATTTTGTCAAAGCAGAAGGCTGTTTTATTGTAATTGGCTTTAAAACTCCAGAGACTGCGCACAATCGGTTTATTGGCATTATATTGAGACAACAGATCTTTGTGTCATGGCTGGATCATTTGAAATATATTTTTAATGCTAGTATGAGTGTGTTTTCCCATTCCTAATACCCTCAAAATTACTACGTTGGCATCTGTAACATGGAGCCTTTGTCAATGAAAGTTTGAAGAGCAGTTGAACAAAGCGCATTGTCGATCCCTTGGCCCATGACGTCCGAAGTCCGATTCTCATTTTCCCTACCAGACAAATTTGACCTGATAGTCTTCCAACTATCAATGATTATTTGTGTGTCAAACCAAGAATAGTGTTGATTTTGCGGCATTATCCAAAGATTAAACCAAAACATGTTTGTTCTGACCTGTTATACTAGGTGTAGTTTTCAACACATTTTGACCAAACCACTGGGAATGATTTCCCACCGTCAAAGCAAGAACCCTGTCGATTTTACGAAAGAGCTTGAATCTCTACATATCTAATTTTCAATTTCTCCCCAGGAAAATTTTACCTGATAAAGATCAAACGAGAAGGGATTATGTGTCAAGCCAAAAATCCTTTAGACTTTTCAGCATATCGAACAGAAGATGGCCGAGGTTGAACCAAACCACCAAGTATGATTTTCACCATGTCAAAGCAAAACCCTATTGATTTTTACAGAATAGACAACATAAAATAGTTGGGGAAGTACATGTTGGAGGTTGTACTTTTGCTCCTTTGTCTCTAATTCTCTCTTTTTCCCAGGCAAATTTGACCTGATAATCTTCAAACTATAAGGGATTATGTGTGTCAAACTAAGAATCCTATTAATATATACAGTATACATTAAAAATAAACCTGAAGTGACTTATTTGCAGCAGTTTACAGTTGAGTGTTGGTATTTAGTTGCTACCAACAATCAGCTGTTGCACGCTGGGAATTTGGTGTCCTGCTATTTGATGTGCCTGGAAATTCTTCCGCACCGGTTCTGCTCTGTTTGTCATTTCACTGGGAATTTGCATCTCAGCTGTTTATCCTTCAAGCGTGAGTGGGGCCGCCCCGGCTCACTATTTCCTATGTCCTTTCCAATTCAACTGACACATGCACACATCGAGTCCTTAAAGCCAACTTGAGCCTACATTATTGCACAATGTCATATTATTTATGGACAAATTCGACTTGGATGAGCCACACCTCTTTAGCGGCTTGTTTAACCTCCCATTGCCCCCATTTTCGTAGACATTGGTTTGGCAGATGATGTATTATTCCGGAGCGCGTGGCTCTCTCTGACTAATAATGCATTATGCTGACATCAGCATCATTGTGAGGTTTTTACAGTCAAATACTTCTATGTAGGTTTGCGAACAGTGTGTTGGTGTTGGCTTTTGCCCCGTTAAGCCACGTTGCTCTGTTGTTTTAGGCAGAGGTGTGAAAAATGAAATGTTCCAAGACCTCCATGGTCGTAGCAAGAGGCGTTCTGGGTAATTTGGTCACTAAATTGACCTTTTCGTAAATGTGCAGTATGTTGGATGTTGTCAAGGTTTACACTCTTGTTAACCAGGTGTCAAACTGTCTTACTATGATGAGATGATTTTGAGCTGTTCCTTTACATCTTATACACTCCCCTCTAAAAGAGAGAACAATGAGACCTACTTAAATTAGGGTTAGGGATGTATGTCTTTGAAGGTGCATAAACATGTTCCTGACTGGATCTTGTCAACTACGCAAAGATTGCCCTTTCTGTTCTCAACTGGGTAGCCAAAATGCACCCATACTGGTAATTTCAGAGTTATAAGTTGTACTAGCCATGTTTCTAGAAGCATTAGCATTAGCGGTGTCCACAGTTTTGCTCGCTTCGATCAGTTGACCGTCACTGGGAAAAGTAGTCACGACATGCAGTTGGAGGAGGCTTGCTGAAGAGATTTATCTTCAATATAGGCTTACATTTTTTTAATTAACTTATAAAATGGATGGATGGATAAAGTACTACTACTACTACCACCAGTGTTGTACTTGAACTAGTTCATATTCTGTGCGAATGTGAACGGAATTTAGTTCATTTCTGCTTAATGAACGTAATTGAGAACTCTCTCATTCTGGCAACAAAGAACAGTTTTTGAATGAAAGCTAATTTTCATTAAAAAGTGCCAGGTTTTGTGAGGGACTTCCAGGAAAAACTCGTCTGAACACACTATATATGAGCCTGCTTATGTTGGCGGGTAAATGCTGTATTTGGCAACCGATTAAGCACGGCCACTGCCGCCATTCATGGCAGGCACATCGCGGCTGCGTTAAACGCGAGGTGCGTTCAAGGACACTACGTAAATGGGAGAGAATGTTTTCTTCGGTGGTTCTTTTGCAATACAGTACATCATTGTAAAAATTGATTACTAGGAAAATCATTATTTGTATCAGAATGCTTTAGTTAAAAATGTACAATCACACTGTCATGACATTGAATTTTTTTTTTTGTAATGTAAGAAAAGATAAAATAAAACATTTTGTTAATATAGTCAGCCAGAGCTGAGAGAAATGCAAAGATAACAATGTCCTTTCACCATTCATCGTGTCCTGTCATACTGTGTTGTGTGTTTTTGTTTGCACATTAAGGATAAAAGTCCTGTTTTTCTTTTAATTCCTCATTTTAAAAAACACCATTCAAGCAGTACGTTTTGCTGATGTTTTTGAGATTGTATAGTGAAAGCAACAATAGGAAAATGAAATGCGAGTATTTTAAGGGGAATGTTGACAGCAGCATATTGAGGGAAAAAAACAAAAGAACTGTGAACTAGTTGATTATTGGAATGGTGAAGTTAGGTCAAAATTTTTGGAACGGTGAACTGAACTTTGAACTAGATCGTGTAGAAAATGAACTTTCCCAACACCGACTACTACTACTATGACTACTACTAATACTATTAATAAAAAATTAGGTTTGGTATCACTGTGAGCTCATATGACTCTATCTGGAGTGGAGGCACAAACTCTGGGAAAGAGGCGTGTCGCAGTTCTGCATTTGAGAGGCATCATAGATTTGTGTCTTAGATTATCACAATTTTGATAAAATTATGTTAAATGGGTGCTTTGGATGAATAAAAGTTGGGAAACATTGATTTAGAAGATAGCACCTTTTGTTTTGACCAACCAGTTTTGTCTGTGATTTTTTTGTTGTTGTTGTTGTATGTGGAAAATCAATCATAGCCATTGCACAATTATTGACCATAGCCAGTCCAAACATTTAGAATGTCCTGAAGAAGAAATAAACCACTTCTTAACTAGGAACGGAAGGTCAAACTGGTAGTTCGAGGAAAAGAACAGCAGTTGATGAGCACTGTAAAGAAAGACCCCAAAACAAATGTGGTTTGTGATATCAGCAACAACTTCCAGAGGGCAAGAGTGATAAGGTCATAAACATGTCAACATGATCCAAAAATGTTATCTCTTTCTTCAAATTTGAAGATATTTTTCTTTATCGAGTCACTGTTTTATTTGAGCCAATGAGGACCTATGTACAGGTTCATAAACAAATAGTCGGATGCATTTCTAGTATTTTGTTTGAATAATTTGAAATGCAGCTTGTGTTTTTGCAACTAGGAGTTTGTTTTTATTGGTGTATCTGTTTTTCCTCTTTACATGTTTGTGTGCAAGCTTTTTTTTTTTTGCCTCCAGAATGTACTGTATGTTTAATAAATTAAGAAAGTTTGTGTCAGTAGACTTTAGAGTTTAGAAGTTTGGAAATACTGATGTTTGCGATGAATGCTGGTCAGATTTTACATGGTGGCATCATAGTAATTTTCTTGGCTGTATAAGCCTGTTTTTATTTTTAATTTTTTTTGCATGGTCCGACTCTGTACTGTCGACCCAATTTCAAGACCGACCTGATCAGATTGTGCATACTCTATGAATTTCATATCAAACTTCAATAGGCTGTGGCAATGTAGGCTCTGGGGGGCACTACTGAGTGTATTTAGAGAATTGTGCCTTGGCCCCCTAAATTTTCCAAATATTCGCCAGGATAGAAGATCCTGCAAAATTTTGTGATTTTTTTTTTTTTTTTTTTTTTTCTTCTGTTTGTTAAAGCTTGTAAGGGGGATTTATTTGGCCAAAAAATAAATAAATAAATAAAAAAGCTTAAAAAAAGCGGTTTTAAGAGGACTAATTATGAGCCTTGCTGGTTTCCCGAACAAGGTTTGTAGTCAGCAGATGTGTTCTAAAACTACAGGTCAGGCATATCTCAGATGCAGGAAGCGCTTAGTGACTGTAGCAATTCATCATCTCAGTGACCTCAGATAGGGATGTCTTAGCTTGGTTAGTCTTGTTTGCTTCTCAAGCTTGATGCACTTACCAGGTTGTTTTATGGAGCGCTGGCATATACTTGTTTTAATACTCTCAGCTTGCACTGGCTCCCCCAGATTCAACTCAACTCGGCAACTAATTCAGAGAGCTTTCATGCAATACAGTCAATAGCACCTCCGTCTGCCTGGGGAATGATGACATGGCTTGTTCTGAAGTTGATTCATCAACTAAATAAGTGGGAAATAATGAAGACGGTCAGCTCTGGTATTCCCATTTGATTCCATCACTGGGTGGGTGGCGAGGCGTTAATCATTGGCGTGACGCCTTTTGAATTTACAAAGACCATCTAATCTCCATGCAGGCCAGCACAGTCTGAGGTTTCTAGATTGATCAGGCCGCGCTGCACATTGGTATGTCGGTAAAAAAAGAATCACTTTCGACCTTAGTGTAGGTGCAGTGTTATCAAAGCTAGTGTGTATGAACATTCCTCTGCACCTGCTGGATTAAGTGCTGCCTCTCCTCTTGTTGAGATTAAGGCTTAATTACGTGTGGACAGAGGCTACCATGTAATAAGAGAGAGAATTGTCTAGCGGGAGACCGGCACGGTACATTAGGGGGTGTTGAGGAGGGTGATAAGCCCGTGTAATAAGCCAGGTGCATCTGGGGGTATTGGCAAACACTCGCGTAGCAGAACCTGCCAAAACACGAAATCACAACATGCCTTAACTCTCCGAGTCCTTTCTCGCATTTCATCCGGATGGTCGGCCTTCTCTTGTGTTCCGCCTTTTGTTTTGATGAGAAATAAAAAAACAGTCTTTCTGAAATGGCGTACGAATTCTGCTAAGTACTTGGCAAGTCAATGCATTGAGACATTTAGGTCAGGTGAGGGAGGGATGTGGATTAAACCCCAACTCGTTCGGTATATAATTTGAGATAGAATTTTGATGGTGTGCATCTCTTCAAATGTCATTAAGATACAGTATCTCACAAAAAGTGAATACACCCCTCACATTTTTGTAAATATTTTATCATATCTTTTCATGGGACAACACTGAAAAAAATGACACTTAGCTACAATGTGAAGTAGTCAGTGTACAACTTGTATGACCCACCAAATAATGAAAATGGCTTATTGGGCCCAATTTGGACATTTTCACTTAGGGGTGTAGTCGCATTTGTTGCCAGAGTTTTAAACCTTAAAGGCTGAGCGTTAAGTTATTTTGAGGGAACAGTAAATTTACACTGTTATACAAGCTGCACACTGCCTATTTCGTATTACATTTTAAATTACACCTTACATTTTTCTTCAGTTTTGGCCTGTGGGTCAATATTCGGCATAGGTCCTTGAGACTTTTTCATGCATCCTATTATGATAGGTAGCATGTTGATCGGTCAAACTAGTGCTGATAGTCTAATTTTTCTTTATTTTCCAGGAATGAGGTTTGGGTAGGTTGTGTTGGGGACCCCTAAAATACATAATTTTAATCAACAATTAACTAGCTTGCGTGGCGGTGTAAGAATGTGGTCAAGCGTCACAAGAAGGCTTACTGCCCTACTTATATTTTTTATTTGATTGATTTATATCTATAGCCTACATGAGGTTTTCAAACATATTTACTGAAATTATGACTTTAATACTGTGTTAGCTTAGGTTGTCGAGTAATAGACATGCTGTAAACAATAGCGATGTCTAATCTAGTATGACCATAGTATGCAATCTTTTGAAGTCTATAGCGCTGCTTTAGCTATTATTCATTCACACTTGTTGAGGCCAGGCCAGAAAAGTGTGATTTCAGAGGGCAATATGTCGTCATTTCCTGCTAACTGCTCCCAGCCATGTTGTTGCACGTTTTTGTGTGATTGTTTGTTTGACTGACAGAGGGACAGATGTATTGGATTGCAGAACAGTCAATGGTGTTTAGTCAGCTTGTTGAGGTCACAGTACCAGTGTTGGTGGCGAGACCTCAATCTGTCTTTGGCACTACAGATTGGATCAGGCTTTCACACATCATATATTTGTTATTAAACTTACATTTAATGAGATTAAGAGTTAGTGGAGCAAAGTGTATGTGTAGGATGGAGGCAGACTTGAATTTGGTGTATACTGTACTCAGAGGTGGGTAGGAACACACTACATTTACTCCGTTACATTTAATCAAGTAACATTTTGGATACATTGTACTTGTCAGAGTAGTTTTAATTGGAACATACTTTTTATTTTTACTTGAGTATTTATGTTAAGAAGAAACGCTACTTTTACTCCGTTACAATAATCTACACGCCGCTCTCTACATTCATTTATCAATAATTGCGTGCAATCTATTTTTAGACTTTCGTTTGCGACTTCCTATTCTGGCGCCGTTGCTCCAATTCATCAAGATTACCACAGTGATGTTTGACTCAAGTTCACCGATCAAACGACACAAGAAAGTCACATGTCCACACACAAAGTCTTCTTTTGGGCTTCGCGGGCCAATCAAAGTGAGTTGTGACAGCCGCTCATGACTCGTGTTTACATTAAAGACTACGAAAAACAACATCTTTTTCATGCAGTGTAATTTTGTCACTGCCCATACTTGGATAGTTCAGCCCACTTCTAACTTGCGAAAACACATTTTGGAAAGTTGCAGATGTTTTGGCTGTGCATATGGCAACATTAGCACTATTTTATGGTCACAAGTAACTGTTAAACATGCATCTTCTGGTTTACGTTCTGTTCTGTTCTCTCTCGCTTTAACACGCACACATCAAAAACCCTGGTGAGCAAACAGCTTCTTCATTCAGTCATTTTTGTGGATAAAGCAAATAATGTTTCTGTAAGGCCCTATGCATGTTTTGTTGTTTTTTCCACTTAAAAATTTAAATGGTTGCAGGTGTGTGTGTGTGGACTCCCATTTGAACATGAGTTTGAATGTGATCTGTTATTTCTTAACACAGCCACGGAGCCAAGGAGCAATTAAAACAGAACATCTCTTTTGCAATGGCGACGTGGCCAAGAAGGCAACAAGTTAAATGGATGTTTGTTTGTATGTGCCCTGCGTCCAAGTCAATCACATTCAAGTTTATTTCAGTTGTTTATTTTCACCTCCACTCTCAAAAAGATAAATCAGTTGAGTTGTACAAATTCTAGGTGACATTGATGGTGGAAAAAGGTTCAAAATTATTTATCTTTGTCAAAATTCTTTGATAACACAAAAAGCTGGCATTTGAACAGCCATTGCAGCCTTGTTCCTGTTTTTATAATCTGCCTGGTGAGCGTACACCGTTGCGTATTGTGCTGTTTAACAAGTAGAAACAATATAGTGTAAGACCATTTCTTGGAGCTGAATTTGCCTTAACCTATTTTACAAAGACTTTATTTAATAAAGATTGTATTTATGTTTTAGATTAAGTGATATTGTTCAGCAATATCTGCATTTGCACATTCATATTTTAGTTATTTTTATTTTATTTGACATTTATACTCTGATTTTAAAAATAAATCAGAAGTTACTCACGAGTTACTCAGTACTTGAGTCGTTTTTTCACTGAGTATTTTCTTACTCTTAAGTAATTATTTGGAGAACGTTTTACTTTTATTTGAGTCATATTATTCTCAAATAACTGTACTTGAGTACAATATTTGGCTGACTGTACTCCCACTGTACTCCCACTCTCCCCCTGCAGTCTGCTCAGAATTTATGAGGTGTAATAATGACAGTTGTCCAGCAGAGGGCAGGAAAGCCACACCGTGGATAACACACGCTACCTCTTTCACAAAGGGGTTGCAAGATGGTAATGGCGTGGAGGATCATACAAAAACTACACCTTACTCTGCATGTCAAAAAATAATTTGAGTAATTTTTTTCTTAAGTTATGAAGCATTAAATATGTTCTCCCCGTGTGTGTATTTACTCCAGTTACTCACACATTCCAAAATATACATATCAGGTTAATAGAAGACTAAATTGTCTATGGACGTGAATGTGAGTATAAATGGTTGTTTGTCTTTCTGTCCTTCTAATTGACTGACGGCCGTTCCAGGGTGTACCTTGACTTGCTTAAAGTCAGCTGAGATAGACTCAGGCTCACCTGCGACCGTAATGACGATAAGCGGCATATAACTGTCAGACAAGTATAAAATGTTGTTAACCACCATATAATAAAACTGTTCAAGACTAAAACACTAACAAAAACTACTCTCCATTTGATGACACCTTTGGCAATAATGCTACACATATATATATATATATAAAAGTAATAAGGGAGCTGCAATCATCCAGAACATGCATGTTAATAAACCTCAATTGGAAATTTCTTTGCTCATATACTGAACAATAAAATGCCAAGCTTAGTCATTACCATTTTATTTGTTTTGCTCTTATTTTCTTACAGCCCCACTCTCCCTTTTCTCTCGGCCAGACAATTTTATAATCATGGCTGCTTCCCTTGGGCCTTGTTAAGTGCAAACTGTGGTGGTCAGCATCCTCTTGTAGCGTTTAATAACCTTTGGCTGCTTTGGGGGTGATAGAAACGCAAACTCTCTACTTTCACATTTATAAAAGATACATCTTTTCAACATGAACGTGCACATCTTAACCGATTTTTAAAATGAAAGAAACCCCCCCCCCCCCACATCCATCCATTTTCTGAGCCACTTCTCCTCACAAGGGTCGCGGTTGTGCTGGAGCCTATCCCAGCTATCATCGGGCAGGAGGCGGGGTACACCCTGAAACGGTTGCCAGCCAATCGCAGGGCATATACAAACAAACATCCATTCGCACTCACATTCACACCTACGGACAATTTAGAGTCGTCAATTAACCTACCATGCATATGAAAAGGAAAAAAAACTGGCCATTCACAGTGTGTGCTTAATGCCCTTATAGTATGTGGTGTCCCACACAACAACACCACTTAAAATTGTGGGTTACCTCCAACAAACCAGTGTGTTGTAGCACCAAGACTGACCTGTGAGAGGCAGCATGGTGCCACAAGGCATCTAGACTGTTGGGAAGAAGAAAAAAAAAAAGAAGAGAGTATTAGTTGAAAAAGCTAGTTTAACTGTTAGCTTATCTGGTAACTACATTACTGTTGCAAATTATTCTCCTTGTCATTTTTATTGTGATGAATAACTTGTGACACACATTTTACAAAAACTCAACATGACCACTTGCCCCTTGAATTGTGTCCCGCAACAGCGCAAGCGCCAGGACGCTTCCTAATTGGCTAACATTCCATTTCAAGCTACAATCACTGAGTCCGTGGCTAAGTGGGAGTAAGTGTTGACCACAAACATTATGCGATTTTGTATTTACGATTGTAGATTTTGAACAGTTTCCACAATTATGATTGTCTGCCTTAGCCGTTTTCCAAACTGATTGGTGAGGGAAAAACGACTATGTACAGTATGTACAACACTTAAGGAATCTGCAAGACATCATCATGAAGGATAAGTTTTTCTGGTATGCAGTGGACCCCCACATACTTCGGCACCCACAGATTGGCAGATTTATAAAAAAAAAAAAAAAAAAAAAAGTTCTTTCAGTTTTCTTTTTGTTCTTTCTTTTTGTTCTTTCCTGCCAAGTTTGAAGGGGGGTTATGAAATTGCTATTTACACGCAAAGCGAAAGGACGGCAAGTATGCACTCAGGGTCAAATCCTAAACTTAATACCACCCTCGCTTAACCTTTTGTGGAAAACATTGGGTCAAGGTGACATGAAAAGGTGCTTCCTTCCATAAAGTTAAAAAAAAAAGGTGCTTCCTTTCAAACATAGGAAAAGACAGTGCTGTTCAAAATGTAAAGGATAAAGGGTAATTAATTTTTCCTTTCGTAAAACTTGGTCAGGAGTAACCTGTGCTAAAGGTGGGTTAAAGGTTGTATCAAGGCACCTTTGCGAAGTAGTTTCAGAATTCAAACAACCTTTCCTCCAAGTACTTTGGGGTCTTCATGCTTGGATAGAAAAGGTAAGAAAAGTTCCTAAGCAAAACCAGACGCCAAAGAGGCCCTCAGTCTCACTGAACTTTGCTGTCTTCCCGGTTTCTTGTTTTCATTGCTGCTGCAGCTGGTTGAGGCAGTAAAATAATTGCACCTTCTGCTTGTTGCTTTGTGGGAATTAAATCAGTTGTGCTTCATTTGCTTTACATAACCTTGTTGATCCACTTCTCATCCCTAATATGTAACATAAACATGCTCGTGGACGTATTGAATCAACAAAGAAATGAATGTTTCTCTTCACAGACTCGCAATTTGGACTCTTGATGGGGAAACAATGTTTTTTAGTTGCTGAAAAAGCTTCTGCTGGCCCGATTGAGCCCCTGGGAGAACCATGAGACAAATTTGCTTTCCTCCCATTAGTCTGCACCAGCTGTTGATTATAACTTTCAATAGACTCTTGCTCTTTGCTTTCCTCCTCTTACCCTCCTAATGAATGTCGACGATGATTTGGCTGCTATTGTCTTTCCTCATCACTACAAATGGCCGCTGAGTACTGCTGCACAGTGGAATCAATAGCGCTGGACTATCAGAGCCTCAGACGCTCACAGATTACCGATGAGAACAACTGGGGAGTGTTAAGATGGGAATGTGTGTTGTTTTTATATTTGCAGGTGGCAACTCAGTGAAGAAAACAAAGGAAACGTGTGTGACAAGGCTCCCTGTACGGACAGTATGTTTTTGCAAGGCTTACGTGATTCCCTTGTATGCATATTGTAATGGAGCGTTGGCTGCATTTAATGTCAGCCTGCTGTCTGTAAGCTGTTGTAGACAGCTTTTGCTCTTTGTTTACTGGGTGGTGTAATTGGCTGGAGCTGATTCATGCTGGAACAAATGGGAAGACCATTGCAAATCAGTCAATGTTTGGTTTGTGCGTGGAACTCCACAAAGACGGCGAGAGAAAGCGAGTATTTCTCACCCTCCCAGCTTTCAATATGGAGCGATTCCATCATTTGCCATTCTCTTTGTCTTGACTTTGGTACCTCTTTTGAGGATGAAGCAGCGTGATTCATCATTTTGGTTGAACACGCCTCGAATTTTTATTCCAGTTTCCCCCTGTGTATCTGTTTTTTCCCCCTCATATTTTCTATTTTCCTCCTGCATTTTAAAGCTATGATTTTTCAAACATCCCTCCAACTTATCAATGTGCATGTTTGTACACAACAAAAAGGCCATGAATCAGACCTGCATTTGCACTCTGCATAATGTATCTCATGTTTGGATGAGGAAATGTGGGGAGTCTTATGAATAATACAGGCTGCTCAGTCTTGGATGCCAGTATGGGTGATAATAAAGCAAGTTTCTATTAATGTGGGCCAACCTGGAGAGCCTGGTGCATTAGCTGTGTACGGCCGGTGATAAATCAGGCGTTTGCACGGCGGATTGCCTGGCACTGGGGATCCCTCCAGAGGCTTCCCGGAGCTGTGCCATATGATGAGGCCGAGGCATTCACAATGCCGTCCTTACCCTGCACCACAGTTCTCTGGGGTGGCTTTTAATCGCCACAAATGGGCGGCAATAACACTGGCTGTATTTCACGTTCTGTCCGATGGTTACGACCTGCTGTAGGTTTTACGACAAGATGTCAGGTTCCTGGCATAATTGGCTCTTCTGTGTGGATTTTACGAGTCTGTTTACTCTGTGTAGAGCCCTCGTCTCCGGGATGCTCTCCTCAGGGTCCGCTGGGTTCTTCATACACTCTTAGCCCGGGTCTGATGGGGGAGGTTTTGCGAGGATTCGATGCTGGATGGCCTACTGATTGATGTGCCTTCGGCTAAAGCCGGTGGTCCTCCGAGTTATCTGAGACAAACGCAGATCGCGCACACTCACACTGTCAGGGTGGCAACAGAGTGGGAGTCATGATGCTGATGGATGGCTGCCGTCTGGACAAACCTACAACTATCTTTCATATATTACCATTAGGGATGTGCTTAATTTTGTCTCGCGTTTGTACAAATGGCTGTGTGGTGTAGTCGACTCCGTCTTGAAGCAATGGAGGAAAAATGAGCACTCATCATTGACTCTCAACTACTTTGAGGGCTAAAGAAGGGAAAGAGATTGCTACGAAGGGAGATGCTATGGCACTATTTTTCCACTAAGCATGACAATAAAACTGAAAGTGACATCGGAACATCTCCCATTCTTTGATTGCTACCATACAGGCAAAGAGAGAATAGACTGGGATTTGCTAGCAAAGTTGAGTCCCCGACAACACAGCTAAGGCTAATTTGCAGCACTACTCTTTCTTGGCCACCATTTGAATTTTCTTTTGAACAACACTTAGTTTTATTGTTAAGACAATTGTTAGAAAAATATTCTTTTGCACCAAAGCTTGCTGGTATGGGAGTTGCTCCGTTCAACTTGACAGTCGCATCAAAACGGAAATTGTGAATCTCCCACGACTCTAGACAAAGATGGAAGAGACTGATATTATTTTTAGCAGAGTTACCACATTAAAGCCTGCAATTGTTTTCAGGTACAGTGGAACCTTGGTTCACGAATTTAACTTGTTCCGAGACTCTGTTCACAAACGAAGAAAGGTTTTCCATCCATCCATCCATCCATTTTCCGAGCCGCTTATCCTCACAAGGGTCGCGGGAGTGCTGGAGCCAATCCCAGCTATCTTGGGCAGGAGGCGGGGTACACCCTGAACCGGTTGCCAGCCAATCGCAGGGCATATATAAACAAACAACCATTCGCACTCACATTCACACCTACGGGCAATTTAGAGTCTTCAAGTAACCTACCATGCATGTTTTTGGGATGTGGGAGGAAACCGGAGTGCCTGGAGAAAACCCACGCAGGCACGGGGAGAACATGCAAACTCCACACAGGCGGGGTCGGGGATTGAACCCCGGACCTCAGAACTGTGAGGCAGACGCTCTAACCGAGCGTTGTAAGGTTTTCCATCCATCCATCCATTTTCTGAGCCGCTTCTCCTCACTAGGGTCGCGGGCGTGCTGGAGCCTATCCCAGCTGTCATCGGGCAGGAGGCGGGGTACACCCTGAACTGGTTGCCAGCCAATCGCAGAGCACATACAAGCAAACAACCATTCGCACTCACAGTCACACCTACGGGCAATTTAAAGTCTCCAATTTATGCATGTTTTTTTTTTTGGGATGTGGGAGGAAACCGGAGTGCCCGGAGAAAACCCACGCAGGCACGGGGAGAACATGCAAACTCCACACAGTCGGCACCGGGGATTGAACCTGGGTCCTCAGAACTGTGAGGCTGACGCTCAAACCAGTCGGCCACCGTGCCGCCGCAAGGTTTTCCATTCAATGAAAAAAGAAATGATTAAATTGAAAAATGGGTTTGTTCCATCCCCAGTACAAAGTTATGTTTACCTTGTTTTTGGGACAGACACCTTTACCTTGTTTTTTGGGTGGACACTTATGACGAAATACGTAACAGGCTATAGCTAATTACCGTTCAACACCTCGATTGTTCATGAAACAAAACACACTGCATGAACCTTTCGAAATTTTCTTCATAAACGGAATTGTTCGTGAACCTGGCCGTTCGAGGTTCCACTGTACTGCACTCAACAAGCGACAATCTAAGGTGCATGCATAGTTCCTGCTGTACTGCTGTTTCTGGCAGACGTTTCTTCAGATTTTTCTCTTTTGTTTAAACAAAGCATTTAAACAAAGTTTCTTCAGTATTTTGTGCCATCTAAGTTTTTCATTTTCTTTCATAAAACTTCGATTTCATTGATTGTAATTTTTTAAAAAGACAGCCAGCCAAATGCATAGTTTCCATACATTCACAGTCGCAACAGGAGTCATTGCCTTGAAGCAAAGTGAGTGAAGCGGAAGTAACCTCTCTTCTTGTCTTATAACCAGCAAACTTGTAGTGTATTATTTCAGCATGTGTTCCTGTCATGATACAAAGCTCCAACAGACCATGATACATGCTCCGCCAGAACACAGTGACGTACACACATGCTTCCCGACGTCTTTGTATTCGTTCGCGCGCTCATTTTGGACCTGCTGCGCGTGGAAATAGGATGGTTTCATCAGCAGATGAGAAACCATTAAACATAATCTGTGTCTGTGGGGAACATTGCGGAGCATCTCCGAAGCCAACGAGCCATGCCAGAATTAGCTTTGTCTACTGATCTGTGCGTCCCTTTTCATCAATCCATGTTAAGGCTCTGAAAAGAGCCATTTTATTATTCAACCTATCTTTTCATCCTTCCCCCTGTCACTTAGAGGACGATACAGTTGAACATAGAGACTACTGATGCACTGTACAGAGGGTTTTGTAGGTAGTACTAGTTTTCAACCCTTGTCCTGATTTGGGCTCGCACTTACATTACACACACCCTTTTTTTGCAGCTGAGCTTTATTTGTATGAACGGGTAGAGATTCAATTAACACTAATGTAATCTTGAAACTAAATGTGAAAAACAGTGCAATCAATTGGAACTCAGTCAAAGCGGAAGACAATGAGATGAGTGTTTGGCCAGGGTAAGATTTTATTCCTGTCGCTCCAGTTACATCTTGGTTCTTAAATATTGGAAGTTTTCCCACAGGACGATCGAAGGCGTGATGAGGGACAGAAAAGCAGCAATGTCAGGGGATTGCCGAAAAAAAAAAAAAAAAAAAGCATTCATTGCTAGCATTAAATTTATTTTATTTGCTTTTTGATGGCGTTTTATCTTGGAGACAATAGTTCTTGGCATTCACATACAATTTCCAAGAAATGTTTGTAATTATAATCTCACATGTAATATTAAATCGTAACATTTCAATTTTACTTTAATTACGTCTCGTCTGTAACTGATTTATTAAACTATAAAGGACCTACAATAAACACTTGTGGTGCCCCGTTTCAGAGATGCCAGTGCTCCCGATTTCACCCGAAACGAAAGACTTCCAAACTTATGGGCATCCAAGAAATCCTCAGATTTTTTTCATAATAATAAACTGGTAACCCTTACTCGCAAAAAACTAAAATCTGTTGTAAAAGCTATATTTGTTTGTATCAGTGTTTTGGAAACGATAGCTGGGATAGGCTCCAGCACGTCCGTGACCCTAGTGAGGATAAGCGGTACAGAAAATGGATAGATGGATGGATGTTTTGGAAACTAAATAAAATGTAGATGATGGATTCCATCATCGATACGAAACAAGATTCTAGTTGGATTTATGGTGGGAGATGTGACCTTATCATATTGTTTTGAGATTCTATAGTGTTCATAAATTTGGGGACCTGTTATTACTGGGAGGGATATGTCAGGTAATGTGATGTTTCCTCCCCTAATTGCGCTGCTGCAGACATTGCTTTGTTGCCTAAAGGTTAACCGACCCTCTGGAGTGCTGCTGAATATCTCCCCAAAGCCACCTCCTGCCGCTTTATCTCTGTTGTGGAGCGAAGTGATGCTTTTATGGGTTTATAGTTTAGTTTTTTTCTGTTGAAGCTTTTCTTTCAGTAGTAACCTTAAAGACGACAAAGTTTTCAAATGTTAAAGGTGTCTACGTAAAAGGAAATCCTGAACTGAACACACTCAAGTGAGCACAAGCATTTTCAAAAAACAATATTGAGACTACAAACATATTTTCATGTATTTCCATGAATTCCAATGCAATGTTTCCAAATTCCCAGAATTTTGCAACCCTAGTAGTAGAAATACACTAAACCTAACTATCCATTCATTTTCCATATTCCTTATCCTCTTGAGGGTCGGGCTGAGCCGGACCCTATCCCTGCTGACTTTGGTCGTGGTACAATCTGGACTAGTTGCCAGTCAATCGCAGGGAAAATATAAAGACAGATAACCATTTACATTCACAGTCACTGAGTTATAACTGAACCCACACTGCTTGCTCTGAAGTCAGGCAAGTACAGTATACCACTACACCTGTATTTCCCAACTTTATTGAGCAGTCTTGCGTTAGAAAAATCTCACGGTACCTCACCCCAAAAAAGGGAACAAAAACTATACTTATACTGGGCTATATTGTGCTTCATCAGTCACATCTCTGCTATATCACACTTTTTTTGTGTGTGGAATGTATCCATTTGTCCTTTTGAAATCTTTGTTTTATGGGGTTTTACAGTACAGTATACTAACAGGTACTTACTGTAATGGACAGTTTTTTGGGGCTTTTTCCTCACTTTCTCCAGCTTTTCCATCTTTTCATGGAGCTTGCAAATTATTTTAACCTCGTTGGCTGGCGTTGTAGCCTTTATCAACTCCTTCTGCTTCAGTACAATGTATTTCGTAGTTCTCTGCTCGTATTTCTTCGCCAAGTCGACTACACGCGCACTTTGCTCATGTTTAAAAAAAAAATAAAAAAATAAAAATATTAATAATAATAAATGATTTCAAGATTTTAATTAATGGACATCTGCTTCATCTTATACCTGCACAAAAACAGTGGGCCCCCACATTTGCAGTTCGGTGTTTGCAGACTCACCTATTCGCAAAGATTAAGGCCTCTTTATACTCTCGCGCTCGCATGGCCCACAGCGCGTGCATTGCATCACGTGACCGACGCGTTGGGCCGCGCGGCCCCTATGCATCACTTGACGCTCAAAATTTGTTGCCGCGCGTAGAACGCTGCAGAGATAATCTCTCGTGATTGGTCCGTTTTGGTCACATGCTGTGATGATGTAGTCAGCTTTCCCCTTGGTTCCACATACCACCTATGCCGCCGCCTTCTTGATCGATTTTGCAATATAATTAAACACATCATCTGGTCATCTAGGTCCATGTGTTCTAGAAGGCACCATTCCATGGTCGCCATTGTTGTTGCTTTGTTCCTTGTTCCGGAAAGTGAAAACAGCTATCGCATATGGCCATCAAATGCAGAGGAAACTCCACCCTGTGGTGTCCTCGCCAATACCAGCCGTAGTGACACCCCTGACTTGGAGGAGAACTGCAGCACATTTTCAAAACAGAGTGCGTGGGTTGCCCTCGAGTATTAAGGTAAACTGCACGCGGGATAGCCGCAGTGACCTCAGCGCGGTCGCCGCCAGCCCGAGTATAAAGAAGCCTTTATTCGTAATTCCCCCCCCCCCCCGATCCCCCCGCTTATTCATGTTTATTTTACCCAGTCCCCAGCTTATTTGCATTTTTGTAAGCAATTAATTTTTTTTCATGGCAGTTATAATGAGCATCAATTATTTGCAGATTTTTGCGATTCGCGTTTGGGCCCAGTTCCTATCTTCTGCAAATAGCCGGGGTTCACTTTACTTTCACTGTGAGGTAACCAACATGAACTCACGGTGGCCGGGTGTTGGAACATTTCGCTGCCCCCATCTAGTGGTGGAATGCCATTTGTTAGGCAAATTTTTGCTCGAAGCAAACAATCAAGGGACGGCTCACAACTCCAAAAACTTGTTAGTTGGGAAACCTCAAGTCAAGGTACCACTGTATTTGGTGATTACACAAGAGAGAGTACTTGAGTGAATGTCAAGACCTGCCAGAAAGACTTAGCCTGTCAACTGCCATCATTAATGCCCCAAGGTATGATGAAAAAGGAAGACAACACATTGTTTCACAGGTAGCCATGGAAGTGAGTGAGGCACATTAATAGTGTAGAAATTAGTTCCAGTCAGTCCTTTTGTCTTTTCATTTCCTCTCCCAACTTCCCTGCATGACACCATCAAAGTGACTCCCCTGTGGTTTGTAACACGCACCGACGTGTGTGTGTGCGTGTGTGTGTGCACGCGTGTTTGCCCTTGTCGGGTTGGGCTTCGCTCGTGTGGACTCCTGCTGTGCGTCGCCATCGCCACACCTGCGGCATGTCTTATCGCGCACATCACTTCACCAAAGACTCAGTTGTCGGCATCCCAGATTCACACACACAAGCACACACGCCTTGATGAATAATTAAGAAGGCAACCGTGTAGATAAGAGGCCAGCATAGCTGGATGAGTGTTTTCCCCTCACCTTTATGTCAAACACATTCGGATTAAACAGGATGTTCTTCTGCAGTGGCACGCTTGGCTTCATGTCAAGGTTCTGAAAGAGTGCCGTGTTTTGGTGGGAAGCTCACTAACACTGCATTGAATCAAAATTTCAAATCAGTTAGTTTGAGGGAACTGTGTTTTAATTGGTGGCATTTGGGTCCTGCAGGAAGGAAGCTTTTATTTACGCTACTCCGTGATGATTATGGATGGACATAATAATCTATTGAAAATTCTTTAAATTTTGGGGTAAGCAATTGAGGCAACACTTGACTGCAACCAAAAGTAGGCGCTGTTGAGTCTTTCACGAGTGGTTTGGTGTCTGAAGAAGGACAATAGGATGATAACTCTGTAAATTTGAGCTACATCCACGCTCGGGCAACTCATCCAGATGGCATTCTTCTATTCTGTTCTACTGATTGTTCATTTCCTAAAAAGAAGACAAACGGTTGATGTTATACTTTCCTTAAAATAAAATATTTAAGCTCTTATATTTTTGGTTGGCGGCACGGTGGCCGACTGGTTAGAGCGTAAGCCTCACAGTTCTGAGGTCCGGAGTTCAATCCCCGGCCCCGCCTGTGTGGAGTTTGCATGTTCACTCCGTCTCACAACAGATAATTAGATTTTGATAAAATGCCTTTGTACATGTACATGCAACAAATACGCTCCATACTTCCACTGATAACCCAGGCTAAACTTCGCTCATCCCCGAAATACAAAGCTAGTTTGTTTGTAGAGATGCATCACTTCAACATACTTCTTGATACAAATTACTGTTGTACTTTACTATTTAGAGAGGACTTTGGTGGCATCTTAGCTAGGGTTAGGCATCGAGAATCGAGAACTGATTGGAACCGGGACTAACGTTCGGGTTCTCCCGGAATCGTTTAAAATTTAAAAAAGTGGCAAAAAACAACGAAGAAGCCTCGAAAACCAATGAAGAACACGCATGAAGACGTGCTTCTGCCCAACAGCGGTGAACAAAAGTGTGTCTTGTCTTAATGAATGAACAGTCACCTCAGTGCAACACCTTGTTATAAGAATTATATTGCGCAAAGGAGGCTTTTACGATGTGCAGCGTCTGACGCACTCCGAGCCTCAGCCTACACCGCGCGGAGCTTCAGTGAAGTCAACTCTCAGTCAATTGGGTGAGTGAAACAATAAAATACGTCTATGCCAACATTGAGACAGCCAACAAGGTAAGAGGTTGCTTGCACATTTGCACTGATGGTTTTTAGCGTTTATTTTAGTCTTCAAACCACCGTAAGTGCCGATGAAAAAAGCTTAACATTGAGCTAAAACTTCACCGTAGCAACTTTACATCACAATGAATTGGGACGAAATTCACATACACATTGTCTCACAGTATCACAAACACTAACCTTTGTGCCTCATCGGTGAAAATCGGGAAAGGAATCAGCGTTTTATAGCATTAGGTTCGATCAATTTAAAAATAAATTAATATCACCGGTGCCGTGTGAAGTTACTTAGCCAAAATGCTGAGTTCTGGTACGTACCCTTCAAAGTAAAAGGCTACAAGCTTAAAACATGAGGTCAAGTTAATACTTGCACATATAAACTGTTTGACGTGATGAAATGGTCCCAAATAACTATTTCAACAATACTATAGTTAACTTTTAGCCGAAACATTAATGAATGAATATTAAGTCAATTGGGTTAGTTCCACACACATTGCCTTTTAGTTCATAGGTTTGATATTGATACTGGTTATAAAGAACCCCGAGTCAAATGTTCATTTTAGTCTATGCTGCGGTCTGCTAAGAAATGAAAAGAAAATGGATGTTGATAATTTGGACACCCTTCATTTAAACCATGCAAACTTTTTTGACCCAGTCCACTAAAAGAATATGAATCGGGAATCGTTTGGAACCGGAATCGGAACCAGAATTGCTCAAATTCAAACGATGACCAACCCTAATCTAAGCGTGAACAGGTGAATTTGTGAATAGTGAATTACTACAGACATCAGAATTGTAAACAATGGCAGTACCTGAATTAGGAAGGGGCATAATAATCAATTAGTCAAATTATTGGTGAGAATAATGTGGATTGTGGATGACTTGATGTCATATTATTAGTCAATTAAAAAATTTGCAATGAATTTGTCTTGCTATCAGGTTTTGTTGTTTGGTTACTTCATACACAAATGCTCTCAGTGATTGACTGTGGTTTATCCTACAATGGTGACCCACTTAGCCTACATACGCTATGTTTTCCGCAAACGTCAAATCGGATGTGGATGACACACTGTTGGTCCAGGCACCTTCTATATTATATCCTGCCTGCCCTTTTCCGCAAAGCATTTGTCTTACGACTTAATGAAGGACGGTGTGAAATTCATAACAAAATAAAAATCTAGAGTAGATGTTTTTTATAAATCTATAAAAGTAAATATTTTGTGGTGAAGCAGCAGAGCATTAAAAGCAAATATCTGTGTTTGCATATAGTTGTAGCATGTCGTCAATGTGTAGTGGAGGACTCTGTTCTCATGGCAGTCAGACCACTGAGAGCCATTAAGGGGCCAGTTTTTTATGACATTCTGGATTATGGATGCTTTGCGCATGCAGCTTCATCTGAGGTCATAAACGTCAGTCCAGTCAGCAAACTCAACTCATTATGAGACATTTAAATGTAATTATTTATTGATAACTCTTCTGATCTATTCTTTAGCCTGCACCACAACCTTTCGGTTGATGAGATGGCCCAGGTAAGCAGTGTCCACCATTGTAGTCCAAGCTAAAGCATCTTTAGCAGAACCTTAATGACTTTTAGCAATCTTTAAGAAAACAAAAAGAGCTTTTGTCCTGATTTAACAATATTAATAAGTTGTAATTATTCATTAATTATTGTAATTATTATATCTCTTTTGCCTCCTGTTACAGTTCTATTAAAATGTGACTGGAAAGAGATTGGAATAGTTTAAATGAAGTATGTACTTATCCATAATTCATAAAGGATTTTAAAAAATCATCACACATTTGATGAGTGTTACTACATTTGCAATAAATAGTTGATTTGATGGGGCATGTAAAGTTTTATTGGGCATGTGATGAGAGACTTTGACCGAGTGCCAATGAAACTGCCGCTTTAACATTGGCCAGCATCAGGATAATAAAGCTGTTGAACTGACACGCTTTATGAAAGACATTTTTGCTCACTTAAGGTTTTATTAGGCTACAGTAAGCCGCAGCTGAGCTCGAGCGGGCTTTGCTGAGCAAAAGTCATTAGGAGTTCAACGGGGGAGTATGGCTGACTGTTTTCTGAGGTGAGCGCTCTGTTTCTCCCATCTCAGGCCACGACATTTCACGTGGTGGCTGTAGCGTTGTGTCCTAATGTGACATTTCTCTGCAAACAGAAGTTAATAGACATTTTCACCATGATGTCACACAGACGTCTGGGTGGCAAAAGCTCAAGCATTCTCCAATGAAACAAACCCTTACATGTCATTTTACCAACACAGAGCGATTAAGAAAACTTGAATGACGATTCTAGCGTCATTTGCTACCGCCGTAGTTTGCATGTGTGAAGTGACAGTGGAAAAGAAGTTACACGTGGTAAACTGCTTCGAAGCCAGACCAAACGGCAGCCGTAATTTACATTTCAACAGGTAAGTTGATTAAAAATAGATATGGTGGAAACTCAGGAATAATTAACATAATCATTGAGGGACTGCCTAATTAATTTACTTTAATGTTGCCTGGATTCACGGCACAGATGAGCTCTTTTGATGGTGAAATGGACGGCTAGCGTGCTAGTAGACAAAACTGTGTGATTATGTTTTGCTGAATTACTCAGACAACCTCCAAAAATTTGAAAGATTTGTGTGGGAAAACATTCTTACACCCCCCCCCCCCCCCCCCCCCCCCCCCCCCCTCACACACACTTCGGCTTAGGGTTGGAAAGTCTCCAATTTGATTTATATTTCCAAAAATCCCCATCTTCAATTCCCATAAAGTTTCACAAGAAATTTTACAAAAGTTTACCAGAAGGGTTCCACCCCTTTGCATTCCTTTTGACTGGATACTAGTCCAGCCCTAATGCAACCATTTTCAGAGATAGTTGGCAGCAAAAACCTTCCACAGTTCCTTAAAATCCTGAATGTGTGTATCAGCAAAAGCCTGTTGAATGTAAAACTAGATGAAGTCATGCAGAGAAAGACATGGTCTATTACTTGCAATGAGAATCAAAGCACTGTGGTGCTCAACAAATATCTCTGTGCGTTTGGTATAAATGGCAAAATATTACCTGCAACTACTCACAAGTACTCCAAGGTCATGTTGTTCCTTAAGAAGATGAGGATGATGTACTCTTTTATCTCGCTGTGACATGATAGTGCTTTTTCTGCCAAGCTGCAAGAGGCAATCAAATCAATCACAGAGATATTTATCTATAAAAGAAAAGAAGGAAGATGATGCACTCATGGAGAACTGATATTTTTCACAAAAAAGGGAATTTCAAGCAATATATTACAGAAATAATTACTTATCTGTCATTAAACATGATTGGATGTTTGGGCCGGAGCTCTCGTTGAAGTTTAGAGGGTGCTCCGGTTGATTATGGGCGACCCATGAGGGATTGGCCTGCTTGGGCAGATAAAAAGAGGGTGGCTCCATCCATCAGACACAGAGGCAGCAAGTCAGCCACTTTTGCACGCTGTCGTGAGCTGACGGATGGCTCCTTCCACGGGGATACAGACATTGGAAGGGCTGTCATTACTGAGCGACCCCCTGCAGCTAACTTGGCCGACAGCAACAGGTAGCCATGGTGAAACTGGGCAGATGTGCATTAAAGTTGTTGTCTGAAGAGAAAGGGGGGGGGGGTCAGCAAAAAGTAGTACTTCATAAAAAACACAACCATAAGTAACTGTTAATAGACTTACTTAGATCATTTCACAGCCATTACTAAGTTATTCTTAGTGTGGTATGAGGACTCCCTCTAGTGATACATGAAATAATCACTGAATTAAATGTTCAAGTTGTACATATTGCTGTACCTTACTGTTTTTCATTTGATTGTTTTCTACAGTCCCCTCCTAAACTATTGGAACGGCAAGGTCAATTCCTTTGTTTTTGTTGTATACTAAAGACATTTGGGTTTCAGATCAAAAGATGAATTTGAGGCAAAAATTCTGAATTCCAGCTTTCATTTCATGGTATTTACATCTAGATGTATTAAACAACTCAGGACAGAGCACCTTTTGTTTGAACCCACCCACTTTTCAAGTGAGCAAAATTATTGGAACAGACATGATTACATTAACTTAAAGTGAATAACATTTAATATTTGGTGGCATACCCCTTACTTGCAATAACTGCATCAAGCCTGCGACCCATTGACTTGACCAGGCTGTTGCATTCTTCATTTGAAATGCTTTTCCAGGCCTTTACTGGAGCCTCTTTCAGTTCTTGTTTGTTTCTGGGGGTTTCTCCCTTCAGTCTCCTCTTCAGGAGATAAAATGCATGCTCTCTTCGGTTAAGGTCCGGTGATTGACTTGGCCAGTCTAGGACCTTCACCCCCCCCGAAGAAGTGCTTTGTTGTGTTGGCAATGTGTTTTGGGTCCATACACATTTATTGTAATTATGACTTTACTGCTGTGGTAGCGTAGGTTAGTGGTAGACTTCAGCACTTTCCCGCTATGTTGCCGCCGTGGGAACGGAACACCAAAACCGAGGACCCCACTGAAATTAGTATAATTAACAGATTAATGGCTAATTTAGGGAGCCAATTATGACCTACATGTGTCAGTCTGACTCAGTTCAGTATAAATCCACTGTAATTATATGGTCAACAAATTGTTTATTATCCAAGGTTGTCTGTACTTGCTTCATTAAATCTGTTTTGAAACATGGGGATACTCATTTACTAACAAGGTGTCATATGACATGTTTTGATTGGTTGTTTGGCTAGCACAAAAGTCCAAATCCAATCTCGAAGTGTTGAAGTGTTGATACAATGATGATAAAAACCTGAAAAGCACTGAGTACAGCGCAGAACTTCCACCGGGTCTGACCAGTCGTACAACACGTCTATCCGACTTATTTGATCGATGACGTGCAAGGCCATACTCTTCCACTCGATAGGTACAGCTCCAAAAGCTGGGTCTGATTGGTCAATGCAGCCCATGGAAAGTGAAAATAAGTTTTTCACTTCAGTTGTTTTTGGGTAATCCAGCTAACAAACCAGCGATCATAAAACCTCTTGCCCTCTTGCTAGAATCAAGTCAGCAACTATAGCTGTTTTCATACACATGGCGCCACATGGAAGCAAAATAATCGATATGGATGTTATGTTGGAATCCTTTTTAATTAGGCTATCAGATGCAGTTCGAGCCTATTTACCATCTGCAGAGCACGAGGCTCATTACCTGCCCGTGCCAGGTTTTTGTTGTGGGCCTGAAAAGAGTTGAACCATGTAGGCATAGAAAATTCCTGGCGCGGGATCGTTTTAATGCAGATCTCTAATTGAGATGGATATGTTTTTAATGACCGCCGCCGTTTGGTTGCCGACTCAAGCGAGAGGGGAGAGCATGCAGAACTAATAAGGATGCTTTTGCTGAAGGTTGTGGTTAACGCTCATATTTGTATTTCATTTGATATGTATGCTGTTTTTTTTTTTTTTTTTTTTAATGATGGTGGCGGTAATTGCGAGTCTAATTTGCTCTCCCGCAGTGGCTTGCTGCTCATTCCTAGCGCTAAGGGAGGCCAAAGGTGTTGCCAGTTAAAAAGACATGCCATGAGGAGCTCATTTTGCTGTTCACTGTTTGACAAAGTGCTCACCCTGCTTGTTATTGACCGAACCGGAGGCCCAGGAGTGTTGCTGCCGTTTACTAAGAGGCAAGCGCACCACTCTGTTTTGTGGATTAAAACATAAACCTAATTAATCCTTTTTGGGTCGATTTAAAATTTCGTGCCTGGTGAGGTGTTCCGGGCATGTCCCACCGGGAGGAGACCCCGGGGACGACCGAGGACACGCTGGAGAGACTATGTCCTTCGGCTGGCCTGGGAACGCCTCAGTATCCCTCCGGAAGAGCTGGATGAAGTGGCTGGGGAGAGGGAAGTCTGGGCGTCCCTGCTAAAGCTACTGCCCCGTGACCCGACCTCGGATAAGCGGTAGAAAATGGATGGATGGATGGCACCACTACTTTACCCAATGGGAACCGAACCGTGACCTGAAATCCAAGATCCATACCCAACCATTTTGTTTGATGTGCCACTATAAATAACCAATAGTAATGCTCAGAACGACTCGAAATAAACCACAGAGTCAAGGCAATGGGCAACGTGGACATGAAGTATAAAGCAACGGTAACCGGTACTTTGAGCAATTTTTTTTCTCTCCTTTTATTTGGTCATACTGTATAGTATTGCACAAATCAGTATTGCGCACAAAATCTTACATATAAATCAAACAAATAACGCAATGGCTGGTAATAATCCCCCAAAATGTTTTAGTGTCGTGTTATGAAGCGATGACAAATGCAAACACTTTCACATTAATATTCTTAACAATGTGATTTACATAGTTTTCCACTGTTTTTCGCCAGGAATTCTTTGTTACATGAACACCCCACAATCCTTGCACCTTGGCTGAGTGCCTTTCTTTAGCTTTTTTTCCCCCCTGCTGGGGCACCATGATTGTGACCTGTAGAGAAACAGCGGCCGCACGAAATATGGCTATGATCTGAGCGATGGACCAGGGCATTGTGCATGTCACTGGGCCTCATGTAGCACAAGAGATATGGCGGTGTGACGACTGCAGATCATTAGGGTCTTACAGCTGGGAGAATAGCCTTCAGTCAAGCATTTATCTCTGCTCATCGGCTCTTCCGCTGAAAAGTCTTTGTTCGCCCTCTGTACCGCTGATGGAAGCCATTCCTTTTGCTTGTCCTCTGAAATCAATGTAAGGAGTGATTCTGTCAGCCCTTCTTCGTCCAGACTAGAGAGAGGGGGGAAAAAAAAGGAATTGCCCCCAAACCCCTCCCCACTTTTTTTTTTTAAATGATCCCACTTTCCTTGACATGTTAGCTTCATTACAGATGCACATATCCTGTTACCTCATTTCCATTCCATCGAATCTTCTGACTCTCTTTCAAGCGAATAGCCCTTAATTAGCTTCGTTATCAGTCGTCCGGGGGCTTCACCTGAGATAGCGACCAGAAGGCGCTGGGACCACCGTTTCATCAGACCGAGCTGAATTCAAGCACTCACCTCAAGGAGTACAATTTAAAGCACAAAGTCTTTCTTTAGAAATCTTGGGAGAAATAGTGCTAGTCTATACAAATAACATGTCATTGGTCTACACTTTATATATTTGAATAGGATGCCTTGTTGTGAATGTCTAACAGGAGTCATACAAGGAGAGAGTTATTAGACTGCAGAGTACTGTCCTCTGTCAGGTCCACAACAAATACATGTCATTATTTGAATAGAAACAAATTGCTACATTATATAAAGCTCACCAACATTGGAAATCTAAGAGGAACAAAGTGTTCCTGGGTTTAGCCGCTCATCTGTTTGACCTTTAGCCTTGATGCTACAGCTAAAGCACTCACCGTTAGAGCTGGAATAACTTAAATATTATCTAGAAGACCTGGATAACCTTAAAGATGATTTATATTCTTGCAACAACCGTACAGCAAAAAGCAGCGCACACAGTGGTTGTACCGAGAATAGTTTTGATCTTCTGTTTTATACATTTGTTAGTCAGGCCCTGTCACTAAAAATGGCCTATGCGCTGACTTTGTCTTTTGACCTCCCAGGAAGATGGTCTCATCTGACTTCATCATCTTTATCTCTGATTTACTCATTCAGGAAATTCATCAATCACAAACATATACTGTACATAGGGCTATGTGAGAAGAATATTCAGAAATCTGTGATTGTATAAATCTTCCATCACTCACCCATGCTAATTATCATAAAACACTATCAGTCGGCTAAAACAGTAGCATTGTAGTATGCTGGTGCCAGGGACAGGCACAGGGACAGACTGCAGCGCACTGTGGGTGCCACTGAGAGGGTGATTGGCTCTATGCTCCCATCCATCCAGGACCTATACGTCTCCAGGACACGATGGCGTGCAGGTCGGATTACAGCTGACTCTACACACCCTGCACACACCTGTTCGAGCTTCTCCCCTCGACTGCTACTTTATGAGTGGAGGCTGGCTTGACCGCAGTCGAAAACTGCACCTACGAAGAGACACGCTTACGAAGCACAGTTTAAACTGCAAGCTATCAGTTACACGGAGGAACATGGGAATCAAGCAGCCGCGAGAGAATTCAAGATCAACGAATCCATGGTTCGCAAGTGGAGGAAGCAGGAAAATGAGCTTCGCCAAGTCAAGAAGACGAAGCTGAGTTTCTGCGGGAAAAAAAAGAAAAACAAAACGCGGAAACAATTCGAGGTGGATTGTGGATGCTTGGGCTAACGTGTCTGCTTGCACTGTTGTTCGAGCTTTCGTAAAAGCGGGCATCATTTCTGAGGAGCCGCACGGCAACGAGACTGACTCGAACCTGGCGTGTTTGATTGAGAACTTGCCCAGCTATTCATTTCGGATACAAAAGATGACGACTTTGATAGATTTGTGGGTGAGGATTGATAAAAAAAATAACGTGAGTACATTATTAAATACTTCAATAAAGTACAACCAAACTCAGTTTTGCTCCCGCTGCCTTTTTAAAAACATTTTAGCGTGCATGCATTCTACCGTATGTTTTAAGCTAGCGTATGTTTTACCATGCCTGCGCCCAATTATACAGTGCGCCTTATGTATGTGTTAAATACAGAAATAGACCCTGTAACTGAGACTGCACCTTTTAATACGGTGCACCTTATGGTCGTGAAAATACGGTATTTAATTTCGAGAAAGTTGGTAAACATTTGATAACACTGCAAATAAACCAAGAAATGTTGTGCTGGTACAAGCTGACAGACAGGCTCGCAAATTTTTTAATGTGCTTTTGTTTTGCTTGTTGTAATTGAATGAGAAACTAGATGAGGTTGTTATACTTCAGTTTTCATATTTTCTCAAAATGCAACCTGTCGACATTTTAAAACACACTAAAACAAGGCTTTATGTCCCTTTTTTTGCTCATTTTCTAAGTACCAAAATGAAAAGTGTATGGAAATGAAAATGGCTCACTCACACTTACATTCCTCTCAGCTCTAATTGAAACCTTTTTTATGTCAGCGTTGGAGTCAATAATAAAAACGTCAATCCAACAATCCACTCATGCAAAATTCCAGACATTGCATCCCCAGTCTACCTGTCCTTTATTCATTTAATTTTAAATCCCATTTTCATGAGTGGGCCGGCTATGGAGGAGGGCTTTCATTAGATATAAATTAGATTGCAGCAGGTTGCCATGGAGGAGCACCCGATCTTGGGTGCGTGGTGTTACAGGGTTGGTTCAAGTAGGCGTACGAGCTGGAAGGTTAGACCGTGGACTTGATTACTTTGGGGTTGCCACAGCAGAGAAGACCAATATGCCGTTTGTCTATCTGCTTTGTCCTGTGCTGAGATGGACTCTGAATGGGAGGGCGATGAGATTCTCCAGTCGGGGATGAGATTGCTTTCGTTTCCAAAAAGGTTGAAGCCATCTGCAAGCCATATGATGGCAATGAACCAACAAGTATTTTTTGCCAGCTTTGTTACGGTTCACCTCTTATTTGACTCCTCCCCCCCCCACCCCCACCACCATACAATGCATTTTGTAGATTAAACGCAATATAAAATGTGGTTCACCATGGTACCGTGTATACTGATCTGGCTTGTATTTGCTTGTTTTGCCAACTACTCAATAGCATGACAATATAAGACAGCATGTACCTTCCCACTTAATATTATGATTAATATAACTCAGTTGAATCCACTCTTTGTTGCGACCTATATTGTTGTTAGGGACTAATTGAAATTCAGTCCAAATATCGCCTAACTATCCAGAGGTCGAACTGCGATGGTGAATGACGTCACATCACACGAGACTTTAATTTAGTGAGCATCTGAAAAATTAACACCACAGGCTATTTTGGAGCTTTTTTCTGTTGGTGACGGAACTGGACACATAACCCTTTTGCGATGTGGGATGCGGTACACAGGCAGCACGGTGGATGAGCATGTCTCCCTCACAGTCGAGGTCCCAGGTCCTGTGTGGAATTTGATTGTTTACTATTTATTTTTTCATATGTACCGTGCAGTGTGGTTAGAAAGTAAAGTGTGGAGTCTCTGTCACCAAAATGAACGGGTGTAGTCAGTGAATGTGGTGATTGATCATTCCCAACAGCCTCTCAAAATATCCACACTCTGTGTATTCCCACGTTTCCTCTTCTTTGTGGTCATCAGCTTCTTCCTTGACACTCGGGCCATGTTTTTGCGGTTCAGTTGAAAAAAAAAAAAAAAAACTACAGTACAGTATGTGGGTTAGGGTTTGTTTTTCTGTTGCAGTGCGTCTGTAAATGTTTTGTGCTCAATCACTTTGTGTGCAGCAAAAACTATTTTGTTTTTCAGTGATCCTCTTCAGTCGCGTCCAGCCGCGTGACTGTGTTCGGCGGCAGGCCTTAAATGAACTGAACGCTCTGAATTCTCCATAAATGTGATTTAAAAATTTTTTTTTTTCCTTTTTCTTTAATGGGTGTAATTCAATGATCTAAAACTCACATTGACAGAGTATAGTCGATCTGCGCGTTCACGCTGCACTCACGTTGGCAGATATAGTTTGTTTTTATCCACATTTGGATATCTGAATTTGCACTTTTTTTTTTTTTTTTTTTTAATTGATGTTGCCATGATGACCTGAAACAAATCTGAATTGTTACTTGACCCATGCATTGTAAATCCAGCCTTATGATCGTAACAATTTGGCCCTGACACAGATGATTTCTGGTCCATAACTTTCAGTGGGACAAATTGATTCTCATTCCTAATAATTGATTCTGGAACGGACTGTATTTGACCTTTGTTGTACTTTCAAAATGAAGTGACAAATCTGTTGACCAATCACCCGGCACTGTGTTTAGCTCCACCTTACACTATTGACTCCACTGGTGCCCCAACAAAGGGTGCTTAAAAGTGGTATAAGAAGAAATTTCTTTACATAAGAAATGTCTTTAAAATATTGGGGCATACAAAATTGAACTGTACAGCTTGGTTTTCATTTTCTGTTGGAATAGCGTTTTACCATCTTAGTTCATGTTTACCTAGTATGTAGTCTTTCCTGGTGCTTCATGGGCATTCGTTGGCCGGAGGTGGTGTCCTGGGTGGGGTGGGGAGATTTTTGGCGATGATCCCTCATTTTATGGTGTCACAGCAGCCTTCGATCAGGCGAGAGGCATGTGTGTGGATTTCCAGACACACGAATACACTTTCTGTATTTCATTACTGTGCTACTTGAACGCCGAGAAAATTGGGATTGATGTTGAAAGAGGGGAACAAGGAGGGAAAATAGTCTGAGGCATGAAAAGAAACAGGCACTTTGATAGAATATGACTGCCCCCAAGGTGTAAAGAATAGGGTGCAGGGAAAAGAGGGAACAATATAAAGTAAGAACAAAATATCTAAATATGAGCTGTTTTCTTTTGAATTTAGTTCTGCCTCTGATGTTCAGTGAGATAATGGCCAGCAGGCAGTGTTTTGTGTCCACACGCAGTTGTGTAATTAAGTGATATCATTGACAGATATGTATATATTATTATTACTGATGCTATCACATGCCCAGGCTTCCTTTCCGTGATGTACCAAAGACATTCACTTTTATTTCCTTTTTGCAGCTTCTCTCCGGTCCTCTTGGAAAAGGTCCAAGGTCTCTATTATCCATCAGCCGAGGGAGCACATTAGCATAGAAAAACACAGGGTTATCTCCCACGGCTTAGTTAATTGAAGTTAATCAGAGGCAGTGTTTCGGCGTGTCGCGGTTGTTGCCAGGGTGAGTCGGTCTTTGTTCCCTTCAAACACCTCTAAGGTTCCTAATTAAGCATCATGACACTCTGACACCGAGGCCTCTCTTCAGCATCGACTTGACAGTTAATTACAGCGCCTGGCGGGGGAAGACGGGGAGGAAGTGCTACGAAGGCGGTGGTAGACTGAGCCGATACGGCGCACTTCTGTGACGGCAGGGATGTTGTTTGTTCTGGCTGTCTTTGGTGAGCTGAAGTGAACTGGTTGAAGGAGAATATGTGTGCACTAAGGCGCCGCATCTCAGTCACTGCCGTACATTCACTAGACAGTACGTGTAAAGATACGCCCAATGCAATACCGAATGTGATGATTAGGTTAGTACTGTAAAGAGATATATTGATGAAGTGCTGCCTCTATGAGTGAAAATACACTGTCTATATACTGTCTTTATTGGTGTTTGCTCTTTTTCTTCAGACTATGGGGTTTCTGCATTAGCAAGTAGTAGCACCATCCCTCTTCACCCCTTTCTCTGCCCCCAGTCGAGTACAGCATCTGTTATGATAATAACAGATGCTGTACTCGATGTTGACCCCATTGTCGAGGGGAGCGTGGTAAGCAGCCCATTCATCAATTTTCTATACCACTCATCCTCATGAGGTCGTGGATGAGCTGGAGCCTATCCCAGCTGACTTTTGTGAAAAACGGGGTACACGGTTGTCAGGTCACCAGCCAATTGAAGGGCACATACAGACAAACAACACCGTATGAACAACATAGAGGCCTTAACGAACCTAACGTGCATAATTTTTGGAACGTGAGAGGAAGCTGGAGTACCTGCAGAAAAGAGGGGGAGAGAATGGAACAAGGCCAGAGCTGAGATTCGAACTCAGAACCTCAAAACTGTGAGGCCAACGTGCTCCCCACTACATCTCCGTGCAGTGGGGGGTGAGCAGTATTAAACTTACTTACTTACCAATTGTAATGGTGTTTAAAACAATTGCAAATTATATCTGTGACAGCGTTGGCATTCTAGTCAATTATCACAATGCATCAGTGTATCTTTTTATTTTATTTTTATTTTTATTTAAGTTAACCATATCTCGACTAGGCACACCCGACAACAATGTGCCCTCTTATGACTCAAAACTGCTTTTATGGTTAATTGCCTTAGGGGAATATTCGATGACTGTACTGACTTCGTGGAGATTTCTTTTTCTTTTTTTTTGGACAGAGAAGGAAGGAAACCCAGGGAGTTTTCTCCCCTTTATGCATCTTTTATGTATAATTTCCCACAATTCTTTGCCTTTGGACAAGGATCCCAAAGGACTTCCCGAGAGCCAAGGAAATTCCCAAAGGCAAATGCCACATACAGGCAAAGTCAAAGAATTTAAATTGGTTGTGTACAGAAGTAAAAAAAAAAAAAAAAAAAAAAAAAAAGCAATAAATGAATAAGTGATTCACTTGAAAGGCCTTAACATAGAGTATGGGGGACATGGACACATTTGCATGTGTTTACGCAAGGAAATGGATGACTACGACCACTTTTATAATCATAATTAAATATTATGTGTGTGGATCATTTTTAGCCAAACTGCCATTTGTCTTTTACGATGCTTTATAAAGCCTTTATAGTGACATTTAGCAACAAATACTATATAATGACATTACTTCCATAATGTCATCATCACATTTATGTATACATGGGCCAGTTATGAGGTACATAAAATCTGTCTGTTAGGTGCAGACAGCATGCTTGCAATTGAGGATGATTTCTTTTGAGGGGGGATTTTTGAAATTATTTTTTTTAAACATACAGTACATTGAAAAATTCCCTACGTTAGAAAATAAGTACTACATACACTCAACTATAGAAAGTACTGTATTAGGATGAACCCCAACGTACAGGCGCCAAGCCGGAGGGGAAAAAGTATACCCACACCTGCTCGGCGCCTCTCACCGTGAGCAACTCCAGAGTGGAAGAGAGTCCGACCCCTCTCGAGAGGACTGGTACCAGAGCCCAAGCTGTGCGTGGAGGCGAGTCCGACTATATGTAGTCGGAACTTCTCGACCTCACACACCAGCTCGGCTCCTTCCCTGCCAGAGAGGTGACATTCCACGTCCATAGAGCCAGCATCTGTAGCCGGGGATCGGATCGCCAAGGTCCCCGCCTTCGGCCACTGCCCAGCTCACACTGCACCCGACCCCTAAGGCCCCTCCCACAGGTGGTGAGCCTATGGCTTCCAATTTAAAAGAAAACAACAAACAAACAAAAAAAACGCTGGAAAAAAATTGGGGTGTTCTAAAACTTTTGACTGGTAGTATACTTCACCGCTCTTGTCTGCTTTGTGAAGTAACGTCTGAGCGGAAACGAGCTGATGTTAGCCATGCTAGTTAGCCATGTGATCTGTCTTTGTAGCAAGTCTACAGTATAATGTTTATTTCACCAATTCTAGACACGCTAATCTTCATAGCTGTTTGCTAATGTTTATTTCAAGGCGGTGTTATAGTAATATATTAATGTTACGTTTCCTTGAATTTGTCAGAGTGTTGGGTAGCACTCGTAAATGTGATATCGTATTGGAAGTATTGTCTTTTCTAGCAGCCACTCTTCATTTGCATGTTTTGCATAACCTTACTCTACCAAACTGCGATACCAGAAAAATTCCTAAAAGAGACGATGTTTTCGACTAGGGGATAAGCTCAGTGACCACTCACACCAACAACGGGAGGGCAAGGCGTCATGTCACTTTGCCTGCACTGATGACGATTCCTATTCCTTGCATGGAGTTTGTTCAGAGGATGATGTTTAAAAACTGCGGCATGCCTAATAAAGCAGAGATGCCGCATTTTTATCACCGCACATTAGATCTGCTGGTCAGAGACTGGAGCCAGTGGTGCAAAAAATCAACACGAAAAAGGCACCATATGCGGCGTCTTGAGGCGAGATGTTTATGAGGCCTAAGATGAGGATGTGGTAAATCACCGCTTGTAATCAGGGCCGTTGCCATCGGTCGCACATAAGATGACTTTTGAGTTATGCTCCTTATATCGCTTGGCTGTCATCCCCTTCATTCACTCACACATACAGACACAAAGCAATGCGAGGCTATCAGCGGCGACCTTGCCACCGTGCTCTGGCTTCATGTGGAAGTGATAGATACTCTCCCTCCATGACAGCCAGGTCTTTTCCTATAAGAAAAAACATTGATTCATGGACCAATAATTACAGGCACAAGCGGTTTTGCGTCACATACTCCACCCTCTCCGTTTAGTCGTCTCTCTCCTCTTTTTTAAAGAGGCAAACCTGTAACATCCTTATCTGATGATCGGTGCCAGGCTCCGTGGCAGAAACAATGGACGTTCGACTGGTACGGGGGCAGCGGAATGCATGGCCTCGACCGGCGAGATAACCAGATGCAACGTCCTGAAGGCCCCCGCGGGCTGCTCCGTTTGTTAAATATCGATCATAACAAATCTTGAATGGAGTCATTATTTTCTTTCGCACGCCATTATGGAGGTCATTGGCACTGGATGGCCACTTGAAGCAAATTTTGGATTGCTATCATAAGTCAGTATCTGTGCAACCTGATGGCCCTATTGGTGCTTTTATGAAAGTCTCATTGATTTTATTGTAGGGCGTTTCAGAGTGACAACCCAAAGAGCATACAGCCATTGATACATCACACAACTTGTCCTTAACTGCATTTGTTGCACTGATACTTATATTTGTATTGTTTGTCAATGTTCCATGAGTTTTTAATAACTTGAAGTCCAGCCAGGATTTGAGTGATTTCGCCAAATCTGCAAAAAATAACATCAAATGAACTGACAAGTACTGTGTAAAATATCCTCAATATATTCATACAGAGGCATCACAGTGGACTAGTGGTTTGCATGTCTGATTGTGAGGTTCAGGATTCAAATTTTACTGAGGTCTTCCTGAGTAGAGTTTGCATGATCTTCCTTGCATGTGTGGGTTTTCTCTTGGTACTCCAGCTTCCTCACACACTCCAAAACATGCAAGTTAGGTTCAGTGAAGATTTAAAATTGTCAATAGGTGTGAATGATTGTTTGTCTATATGTTCCTTGTGATTGACTGTAGACCACTCTAAAGTAAAACCAAACGTTCCCCATTGGAAGCAATGAACATTTCAAAGAGCAGCAGTACATTGATTTACAAGTGTCTCTGTTTTTCGAATTACAAGCCACGGATTGGTCATATTAGTATTTTTGGGCCTTGTGTTTGCGAGCCAAATTTTTAGTTACAAGTGAGCTTCAGATATGCCACCATTCAAGTGAAGTGGAAAACAAAACAGAGCCACAGTTACCGATACACTTTCGACCTTAACTTAAAATTATTCAAATCCTTGGAATTTCAACCTCTCAACAGTACATATTGTCAGATTTCTGTAGTCCTCCATGAAATCAGGCTGATTACCTTTGTGTTTAATCAAAATAAGACATCTGGAAACATCTGCTTTTACTTCGGAAAATAATGATCAACATTTTAACATGTTAAGGACCAAACCAGGAATGGAATCATAATGAATTTATGTTTGTGCATTTTCTGCACTATCAATTTGAAACAATAAAATGTTATAATAAATCGAAATTTAAAAAATGCCAATTAAGCAAAACAAAATTTGACAGATTAATCGATTATTTAATTGTTAGTTGTAGCCTTGCAAGTGACGATTTTAGCTCATTTTTGAATAAGTTTCATTAAAACACCACAGAAAGCCAAATAGTCCATCCCTTGACCGTCACTAAACTGAGGTCTGATTCTATACGCTGAGGTCTTGGGTTATGTCATCGGTTCAAACTCTATTTTGTTCGATTTGACTGCGAACCACATTCATCTGTATTATTTTAATCCTTATTCTTATTCTGCTGCCATTTCTGGAATTCTAGGGGCCATGTTGCAATGTGGTTAATTAAATGTGGTACATGCAGAAGCTCACAGTGTATTTGTGTCCACATGGTGTAGAAATGCATGAGCTTTCTAAGCTTTTTGGCTTTGACATGGCTACAATCTCGAGCCATTAGTGTGAAGATGATGCAGGTGCATGCCATTGCCACAGCAACAAAAGCATGTTGGTTGACCATGAAAGAAAATGAAATTCTTCCCCTCAGGCACTATTTAACATCAGAAATATCAAACAAATGCACTATGACAGCGGTCCGCCTTTTGAAAATCCAATTTGCCGAATATCATGGTCTTGGTTTGAGGTAATAATACTCAAAGTTATAGTCCTGGTTTCCTTAAATGAGAAGGATGAATGAAATGTGCCTGGTTAGCATGGAGTCTCCTTGTGGTCGTAGAGTGCTGCGGTTCCACAATGAACTATTGATTTCTGGAGTATTTCTCATCAAATAATAAAAGACACTCTGCATGTTATACATGAGGTTGTCCTTACTGTGACCTCTGGCTGCTAACAGGACAACGCAGTGACGCCACGTTGATTAGGATTGGATGGTGGTTGCTTACACAAGATTTGTTTCGCTGTGCGACTCTCATTGCTACCGACTTGGACAACCATCAATCATGATCAGTTGCCTCTGGAGTGAATTGAAAGAGGTTTGGTTTGCTAAAAGATGCCATGTATAATGGGGGTCCTTATTTTATGAGTTCCGTTTCTACAGTGGCGATGTATTTTGAGACTAACCTACGTTACTGCAGTAACCTACGCTAATGAAGTAATCTACGCTAGTGCAGTAACAGAATCATAATTACAGTACCGTAATACCCCACATACTGTGTTTATATTTCACTTTTGAAAAACAAAAGATGACCCAACAATTTTCAGAATGAACACGTATGCTAACGTAAATACATGCATCAACTGGAGATGAATCAGTCATCGTTTTGATTGGAGAAAAAAAAAAAATCAATGCTTTATTTTACAGTGCAATTTACTCTGATGCTATTACTTGACATTATCGTAACTGGGCCACTGTAGTGTCTATGGCCGTTTCACAATCGAATTACGTCTTAGACGCAGCTAGCCTCAACGCAGCGGGAGCGCGGCCAATCACATTTGTGTGAGAAATGAGACGGGCTATATTTTCAATTACATTTGAGCATAAAGGGATTGTTAATCCTGTCCCCCTTTGCTGCCAGAAGCTGTTAATGAATTTTCTTCTCCTTTGAGATAACTGATGTGAGTCTCCTCTGCTGGCTTTTCTTTGTCCCCTCCACACGATAGTGTCACATTGCAAAGGATGAAAATACATTCACAGCAAGGTGAAGCGCTTTGTTTGGCTGTTTATGCTCAAAATTATGCCAGATGATGTCATATGCCGAAGGGTAACCTTTCGCCTTTTTCTGATTTATGGCTTAGTGAATTTTGCAAATGTTGTTTTTGTTTTCTGAGCTTTTAACAAAAATGGGATACAGATATAGAGATTTGTTTTTTTAACTTCTTATACTTTATATTGCTGTATTTTAATCTTATCGTGACTTCATTAATACTTTATTAGTACTAGAGAATCATTTAAATATCCTACTTTCAAATAAAATGTTATTTGTAAAACTCCTTTCATACATAAGTCTCTAGTTTTTCTGTTGCCAAATATTATTTTGAATTTCGAAAAACAAAACAAATTTGGAATTCCTTGTTTTGCCATCTATGATACCACTACTTTGACTGATGTTTTAGGGATTTTTATTTTTTTATTTTTTCCCCTCATGGTCGTAAGATAGATGCAATGCTACTGCGAGTTTCCTCTTATCAGTCTTAACTGTCACGAGTGTAAAATGATGAAAAATAAGTCAAATCCCAAGAAAAAGATAACCTGTGCAGATTAAATTACGGTCCTGATACTGTCCAACATTTAAAAACTGTAAAACAAATATTCACACTCTTCCAAATCAAGGCGGGACAGGATCTTGTAATGGATGCAACAGCTGCTAAAATGCATATTACAGAGTGGGATTGGGTTGGGTTCCCATCACGATTCGGGTGTGGTCTATCCAAGACCTGAATCCGTCAACAGTTGGCTTGATGATGGATGGCGCTTTAATTTGCTGTTCCTTTTATACTGTCGCTGTGTATTACCCAAATTAGGCCTAACAAATCACACACACACATTTGGTACAATTTCTTATCACCGTTCCTCGCTTTTCTTCTGAGTGACAATTGGTTGAAACCTATGACAACATGATTGGTTCGTATGCATTGTTTTTTAAACTGCGTGTCTCCTTTCACAGGCTGGTGTGTACTTAGTGTGGGCGTGTGTATGTGTGTCTGTCTGTGTGTGTTTGTGGGTTGTATCTCTAGGACGTTCTCGCTCATGCATTCACACACATGCATACAGAGGTGACACGGTCACAGTCATTAGACCTTCACAAGCCTCTGCTTGCGCCCGCTGTCTGACGTGATCCTTCACCTTATACATGACAGTCGGCCATTTAATGCTAAATTTATGCCGCCCGCGGCCTTTATCAATGCATTCTTGCTCATGAAAGGGAAAAGGAGGGGGGCAGCTCGGATGCCACTCGGGGTCCAAGCTTTGATTGGTGTCATTTCTTTTACTCAACCAGACATTGTAGTGACAAGTTGAGCTTCTAAGGAGCTGGTGGTTCAGTAAGTGATGCAAATGCTGAAACTTCATTACATGAAATATGGATATGTCCTTGTTGTCTGACTGACCCTTCAATGTAAACACAGCATTAACATGGTTGCAATCTACTAGAACTTGCATGTCAAGCTCTTGGCCCACAAGCCCCATCCGGCTCGGTACGCAGTCAGGCCCGCAGTTACATTTGTTAGCTCGCGTGGAATCAGCCCGCCATGTGTGCTTGAGTGAATGAAGGAATGAAGGAAGACTTCAAAAGCCATCAATGGCAGTGAATGAGTTAACTGTACAAACGCACGTGTTACAGATACCATGGCATTAATTTCACTAAACTCATGACTCAGGGTGCCATATTCACCGCCAGCAAAAGTAGCAATAATTTGACTGTACATGACTGGAAAGGACACCACTTTGACTATTACACCAAGTCATAGAATAAAAAATTAAAGAGACATTATCCCAAACTCAACCTCGAGAGGCTCCAGTTCACGCGTGACCCTAGTGAGGATAAACAGTATTGAGAATGGAAGGATGGATGGATAACAGTCATACGTGATAATTGTGACAACAGCAAAGCATGCTGGGAAACGGCCCCTTCCTCCGATTCCCGAACGCACCACAATATATTTTTTTAATGAGGTGACGTAGGGCTGTCACAAATCTTTTTATCATTGATTATCTTGTAGATATTTCGTAATCGCCACCCCCTCTAAAATATATATTTTTTTTAAACTACTAACATGTATTTCATTCTCATTTATTTTTAAACAAACCAAAAATAACATGTAACAACATCTCAACTCTTCATTGTCCTTTAGCATAAATCCCATACCTACTCGTAGACCAACCACAGTACACACACTTCAACCAACCACAGTACACACAATGTAATTCGGAATTATATTGGCTGCTGTCTGTTTGATTTTTGTTAAAGGTTTCGTTTAGTTATGATAAATGTTTATCATGTTCGCCCTGCGAATGTGTGCTTTGAGCTTTGGCCCCACGTGAGATTGAGTTTAACACCCCTGTACGAGAGGTAAATGGAACAAATTAGTTTTTGTGTGTAGTAAAATACACACACACACCTGATTTTTATGTTTAGAGGAAGGTAGCATATCTCAGCTAAAATTTTCTTTTTCTTTTTTTATTTATTTTAATTGTAAAAATTACACACTCACTTACCATTACCATATATGAAGTACCTTCAGCCGAGAGCCCTTGTATACCAAGGCTGGAGTGGTGAACTGGGAAAAGTGATTGAAATTGAAATCAAAGCTGCTGAAGTGTAATATTGAAATGAGGTCTGGTTTATTGATAGGAATCCATAACCTGGCTGACGCTATCCCTCGGGGAACCTTACGTCCTTTGGACTAAAATAAATGCCAAAATGGTGCTACAAATTAGTGATATGCTTTTTCTTTCTGGATTCTTAAATTATTTTGTTTCTGTCAAAGGAGACTGTTGGAACACACACAGTTACATTTGTGGTAGGTAGACATGTCATGAACAACAATTTGTGGCTACCACTATCTGGATTTATCTGTCAACCTGTGCCATTAATCTGAAATATACCATCTAAAGTATCCCCTCTTGGGGAACCTTGGAAGCTGATTTCTCAAGATACTTAGAAAGACGACCTGATAAGACCTGAGTTGAGTAGGGTTGGGCGATTATGGAAAAACTAATGATCACGATTATTTTGATTATTGAAATCATGATTAATAAACACGATTATTCATTGATTTAAAAACTTAGTATTTAAGTACCAAAACTCAACTTTAAATATAACTTAATAGAAAAACCAGAAAATAAATGAATAACAAGTAAAATAATAATAATAATAATATTAAAAATACAATATATAAAAACAAATACAGCCATGGCTAAAAACATTGGCATGCCTGGGGTGACTTTATTGTCTATTATATATATCCATCCATCCATCCATTTTCTGAGCCGCTTCTCCTCACTCGGGTCGCTGGCGTGCTGGAGCCTATCCCAGCTATCAACGGGCAGGAGGCGGGGTACACCCTGAACTGGTTGCCAGCCAATCGCAGGGCACATAGAAACAAACAACCATTCGCACTCACAGTCACACCTACGGGCAATTTAGAGTCATCCATTCACCTACCATGCATGTTTTTGGGATGTGGGAGGAAACACAATATGTCAATATTCTGGCATTTAGCATATAGAAATAATGTTGGTCATCGTAATTGACCTTAAACAGGAAATCCTAGTCTGATATAACATCAGACATTCAGGGGGGGGAGAAAGCATGTGTCTTTTTATACAAAGCCATGACTGTATCTGCTGTTGCTGCTGTATGCGTCTTGGCCTCCTGGGGGCAGTGTGGTGCGTTGCATGCATGGAGCTGCATATTACAGTAAGCTAAAAAGAGTAGAAGAAGAATGTCACAATAAAACTTTATTAAATTCGTTTTTCACACATTAGGAAGAATATATGCCCGTGAGTATTGTTATATTAGTCTGTTTGTGTTACTACGGCATTTGTGTGTAAATATTCTTTATTTAAAGGTAAATCCCTCCTGTGATCTAATGCTAGCCAGTCAAAAGGGTTTTCAATTGACTAATAGCATAAGCTGGTGATTTCTAAAGCAGTGTGTCTTGTATTGAAATACTCAATGTGTGTAATTAATTTTGTTGTGCATTTAGTTTTACAGTAAACTCTAACGGGGGTGTCAATAAACATCTTAAGGCACCTTCAGGGAAGGCAGAAGAACATGGGTCACACCCTTACTACAAGCAACACAGGATACATTCAGGGTGCGTTTACAATGCAGGAACTTGCATCCATAACCCACGCCGCTGATCATTAATTGTTTTTCTTCGATTATAACGTTTTTATGCTCATTAGAAGCCAAAATCGAAATCACGATTAAATATTGATTAATTGCCAAGCCCTACAGTTCAGTGAGCATGAATTGATTAATTACGCATGCAGGTTTTGCATTTCTTTGGCTTTTATGGTGGCTTTCTTGGTGACCTATATTCCAAAACAACCAGTCTTTTAATAATAATTTAAAAAATACGCCAGGAGTAATTGTGACTAATTGTAATTGTGTGGGGGACCTGTATGAATGGCATGCAATGAACCCTTTCCATGTGGAACCATGGGATTAATGGTACAGAATGGTTCTTTTACTGTTTCTTTTGATTATTTGATGTAATATAAGGGTTTTTATACAAATATTTACTCTAATTATGACTTTACTATGGCATAACAGAGGTGGGAAGGCACAGGTAACCCACGGTAGCGTCCGTGCCTCGGTTTTTTGGGCCACACTTCAGTACATTTTCAGTATGTGTTTTGTTCATAAAGAGGGGGAAAAAATGTAATTCTCAAAATTAGCTATTTTGCTTGTCAGCAAAAACTGCATTTTGTAGTTTACTGAATAATATAACTTAGTTCAAGTTAACTGCTCTTGCAAACATGAAAATGTCTGTCAAAAGCTTTCATGGCCCTGTCATTGTATTCAACAGTGAAGCCAAAATTAATCCTCAGTGGAGATTTGAAGGAAGGCAGTGCTTCTTAAAATTTCCGCCTCTCAGATCCTCTGCTTTTGCTAGTCGTTTTACACTCGGTCCCCGTGAGCTGCACTCTAAAGCCGGAAACTTAAAATTGTGAGTGGGTGAACCAGCAACTGGCACACACGGTATCAATAGAAAGACCGAAAATCTGCCGTCCATCAGGCCGTATTGTACTGTGCAGAGCGCATGAACGTGACAAACGTCCCATCCCTACTAGATACGTGTTCCGACTACAAACTCAGGTGATCTCGGTGTAGCGGAACTCCATTGTAAACATAAGACCCAGTGAGTTTTACCATTGACATTGAATGACTTTTCAAAATCCAGCATTACACATAAATGGAATCCTCGTCAGGAAAATTCAACACGAGACTGATGCTTCTTCAGTACCGAGACAGCGGCAGGTCTTTCTGCAAGGAGGACACATGCCGTCTGGTATCAGATGTAACTCAAAGGCCTTATCCTTATTGCCCATTGTGAAAATGAGCCTGCCGGTGAAGGCTCATTCATGAGAGGCATTCACAGAGGAAATCTGTGCAACACAATGAAGAACAAGACACTGTTGGGAGAATTGTTTCTGGGAATAAAGGGAGAGATTGACAAAGGGTTGTAAAGGTTTGTTTGTACAGAAAGCAGGTTGCACAAGTCTCTGCTCCAAAGGTTAGGGTTTTGCATCACTGCATTAAAGGAGCATGTGTAGTTAAAATTAACACTACGGGCGAAATGTACAGATTGAATCCCACAAAAACGTTCCTATGAGTAAGCCTTTATATTGTGCATCCAGACTTTTTCCCGCAAATCTATTTTTTCCCCCCCATTCAAATAGAAGTTTACACAAATCTTTAGTCTCTGCGGTCAAGTGGCATTTTCACAACCCCTCAATTGTCCAGAAGCTCCGCACCGCCATCCATAAAGTCAAATTTTTGACAGATCTACAACTTTATTATTGATTCCACAAATGTTATTTACAACAGCAATATACAGCTCTATGCGCTACTAATCAGGAGGTGATGACAGAACAGCCACAAAGCGGTCATCAAGAGGGGTGAGTCACCCGCGGAAGGTCACCAAGTGGAAAGAGAACGGCCCTGCGTGGCCTTGGCCTGTAATCATCCGTATTAATTCTGAGTAAGCTGTTAGCACAGAAAACACATCTGTCCACAGTGAAGTATTGGTTTCATAAACCAGTAACCAAACTCTGCCTGGACCGCCACAAGCTCTTGTCTTGGAAGCGAAGGATTTGAGCTGAAGCGTGAAACCTTTTGGCTGATCCTTAATCCTCCTAATACTCCAGTGGAAATCCAATTTTGCACGGCTGTAATTGAAATTTATTTTGTCAAGGCGACAGAAATGAGCAGACATGATTTATTAAGGTCTCCTCCATCAGATCTGCTCACTCACACTTCTTCACTGTTGAAGGTGTGCCATGGGTTAACGAAGGGTTCAAAGACTGGGTACTCACTTACTGAACCAAGCCAAATTTGAGCACTTTCCCACCCTTCTGATCAAACTCAGCAAAGACCAGACTGTCGAATGTCTCCTGAGGGATTATACTGTCGGTTGTGGTGTGATAAGACTTAAGAGTGGTAGTTTTGAGTGTTTGTACAACGTATCGAGAAGTGTTTGCGACCGTAATGTATTTACCATATAAACTAAAAGCTAGCGTAGCTCTTCTAGTTCTTCTTCCACTACTACTGTTTCATCTTCTTTGTATTTTCCGCAAGTCTTGATGCCTTGTGGCACTGAGCTGTCTTGGTACTATGACAGACCTCTTGCTTGGGGGAGGAGACTCTTTGTTGTCGGTGGAGATCTTGTTGTGTGTGTGTTTTGTGGTCTGCAGTATTGGTCATCTCGCGTAAACCACACATGGTAAGAGCATTAATAACACACGCAATTTGTATTTCCTGACAAAAACTGGGGTCTCTCACAATGAAAATAAAATCAGTTAAGATGTTGGGAACGATACGTGTGGACGAGGGATGCTAAGAATTTAAGTGCGTTTTTGTTTTTCAGCAGAAAGACTTTTGTCCGCAAAACATAACGGCCGAAAGAGGATGTTGTGATGAAAAACCACGTCAGCGCACGCTTCTCCTCCGATATTCGCCGAAGACCACACCTTTTGTCAAAGCAATAAGTATTGGTTTGGCAGCATCTAGTTTCCGAGGAACTATTTTTAAGTGAGTTAAGACATCATTTAGACAAAAGTAGTGCTTTGCCACCATCTTGTAGCATCGAAAATGAATTATCAACCATTTTAGGGGGAGTGGTGATTACTTGCGGAATTTAGCTATTTACATTAGCATGTGTGTTCATTTAGAATGTTTTTTGCAATGTTATGGCAATGATGAATCTCCTCGGCCAATGAGTAACCTGCAGTGGTTTACATCACCTTTATTCAGTACATTTGGAACCCCGGCTGACAAGGTACTATATATAGTACTTGATCTCAGGGTGCCTACTTTTGGCTAATGGAAAGGCAGCAGTAGTGAGCAGTGGGTAATATTCTAGTTATAAGCTATATGGTCATAATAGCATTGCTAAAACAGACACACAGCACTGTGTTCTACAGCAAGTAGTCTTCAACCATTGGCCTTTCTTCACTATATTAAGTCTTGCTGTTATACAGTATGCACCAATAGCATGCATCGGATGGAGGCCCAGTCTAATAAGGCCATCGCGGTCTGTCTTGATAAATCAACATTAGTGTGTCCAAAACTCTGTTACCTTCTAAAGCATGTCGGGGGGCAATGTAGAGGCAGCAATTGGATCGCCCTTCACTCCTGGCAGTCTTGCCAGGAAAACACAGCATGAAGAGGTCCATTACCTTTACACCCCCCCTCCCCCCCCCCTCCTCTTCATCCTCCTGCTCTTTGGCCTTCACAGTTCAGAGAAACAACACAGGAAAACCACAGCATCATCGTCTGCGGCCTGAATGATGCTACCGATTTAAAAGAGAACGTGTCATGGCCGCGTGAGCGTGTGTTGCTTAAGCCAATGCGATCGATCAAATTAGGGGGTTGAGATTCTTTGGAGAGGAATTATGACACTGCATTCTCAGTTTCCACAACCCTATTAAGTGGGGTACACACATTCGGTTTTTTTAACATCTTAATCGATTTTTTTAATATGTGACACCCCACACGACTAGGGGAAAAAAATTGCGATGTGAGTTACTGTGCTTATAGTGTGAAACATACTCCAGATGACCAACACACCATCATCCGTCAGTTTTCTTGTAGTGAATGACTATATACTGTACACTCAACACAACCAGTTGCTCTTCTTCTTGTGTCAGGAAACAACGTACACTTAAAGTCGCTTCCTAATTGGCTATCGTTCTGTTTCAGGTTGCAGTCACGGATTCCGTGGCTCGGCCGAACCCGATGTTGACCACACGTAAGGATTTGCCTTCGTAAATATTTGACTGTTGACATTTCCGATTATCAGCCCCACCCATTCTCCAACCTATCCCCAGCTCTTTGCTGAAAAACTCACCTTTTAGTGATTGTTGTGTTCTTCCTAAAATGGCCGAAGATGTCACAAAATACCACCAAAGATCTGTCTAAATAGTAACGTAGCGTAATATGGTGTCAAGGAAGTATGTTGAAGTGATGCTTTTCGACCTACTATTCATATAGGCCAGTGATTCTCAAAGTGTAGTGGGCTCCTTCTCGTGATTATGCAAAATCACTGCCCTGGTAGATTTCGGTTGTATTATACTTTTAAGTTCAATACACTTGCATTTAATATTTAAGAACTGTTTGTTTTGAAACATTTAGGTATAATTTTTTAACTTATGTGCAATACATTTGAATTACAAACCCAATTCCAATAAAGTTGGGACGTCGTGTTAAACAAATAAAAACAGAATACAATGATTTGCAAATCATGTTCAGCCTATATTGAATTGAATACACTACAAAGACAAGATATTTAATGTTCAAACTGATCAACATGATTGTTTTTAGCAAATAATCATTAACTTAGAATTTTATGGCTGCAACACGTTCCAAAAAAGCTGGGACAGGTGGCAAAAAAGACTGAGAAAGTTGAGGAATGCTCATCAAACACCTGTTTGGAACATCCCACAGGTGAACAGGCTAATTGGGAACAGATGGGTGCCATGATTGGGTATAAAAGAAGCTTCCCTGAATTGCTCAGTCATACACAAGCAAAGATGGGGCAAGGTTCTGGCTTTTGAACTTTGAACTTGACTAACAGTCCAGATGGTTCTTTTCCTCTTTGGCCCGGAGGACAGGACGTCCACAATTTCCAAAAACAATTTGAAATGTGGATTCGTCGGACCACAGAACACTTTTCCACTTTGCATCAGTCCATCTTAGATGAGCTCGGGCCCAGAGAAGCCGGCGGCGTTTCAGGGTGTTGTTGATAAATGGCTTTTGCTTTACATAAGAGTATTTTCTCACGCATTTGTTCACAATGAGGTGAACCTTGCCCCATCTTTGCTTGTGGATGACTGAGCAATTCAGGGAAGCTTCTTTTATACCCAATCATGGCATCCATCTGTTCCCAATTAGCCTGTTCACCTGTGGGATGTTCCAAACAGGTGTTTGATGAGCATTCCTCAACTTTCTCAGTCTTTTTTGCCACCTGTCCCAGCTTTTTTGGAACGTGTTGCAGCCATAAAATTCTAAGTTAATGATTATTTGCTAAAAACAATAAAGTTTATCAGTTTGAACATTAAATATCTTTTCTTTGTAGTGTATTCAATTAAATATAGGTTGAACATGATTTGCAAATCATTGTATTCTGTTTTTATTTGTTTAACACAACACACTCGCATGAACATGTTAATGAGAGCATGTGAGTAGTGTTAATGAGAACAAGACTCGTGTATGAGAGCATTTTAGTAGTGTCAATGAGAGCATTTGAGTAGTGTCAATGAAAGCATTTGAGTAGTGTAAATGAGAGCATTTGAGTAGTGTTAATGCGAGCAAAACTTGTGTGTATGAGAGCATTTTTGTAGTGTCAATGAGAAAATTTGAGTAGTGTTGATGAGAGCATTTGCGTAGTGTTAATGAAAACAAGACTCGTACGTATGGGAGCATTTGAGTAGTGTAAATGAGAGCATTTGAGTAGTGTTAATGAGAGCAAGACTCGTGAGTATGAGAGCATTTGAGTAGTGTAAATGGGAGCATTTGAGTAGTGTAAATGGGAGTCATGTTAAAGAGAGCATTCGAGTAGTGTTAATGAGAGCAAGACTCGTGTGTATGAGATCATTTGAGTAGTGTTAATGAGTGGTCTGGATGAAGTGAGTGTTGTGTAGTCCTTATGAGAGCCTTTCAGTAGTTTGTGTGTGTGAAAGCATTTGAATAGTAAGTGTAAGAGCTAATCCTGAATAATGTCCCTAACGGCCCCTCATACACGTTCATTTCAATATGCCACCGCAGTTGTGCCCCTAAATTTACATACCCGAACAGAATTTGTGAAATTTTTTATTTTTTATTTTCTTTTTAATATAATTACGACTGATGACTGAAAAAGGCGGGACGGTGACCGTCTGGTTAGAGCGTCTGCCTCACAGTTCTGAGGACCGGGGTTCAATCCCCGGCCCCGCCTGTGTGGAGTTTGCATGTTCTCTTCAAACTACATACTGTAATGTTACAATGGCTCAAAATGATATTAAATATAATTTTTCAGGAATTAAATCTCTTGTTCATATCAGGTATCTGTTAAAACTGGATTTTCTTTTTCATTTGGTTTTTCAAAATCCGACAACAGCTTCCATCTTTAAAAAAAAAAAAAAAAAAAAAAACATTTCCTCTCCACAGAATAATTGAAAGTTGCAGCTCAGTGTGCATCTGACGAGACCATGAAAGATGTGGGTGCGTGACAGGTGGCCTCATAACGTTGGCTCCTTCAGGGTGTGTTGATGGGCGATGTAGACATGAGAAGTTGTTGCTTTAATTGCTCATGTTGCGCTCTGGTCTTCCCTTTTGTCTCGTTACGTTTCTTGTTTTGTCCTCCTTTGCAAAGGAACAAATGTGTTTTATGCGTCAGCCGTATTTTCTATTTGGTTTCTATATGTGTTTCAGGTTGTTTGTGTGTTGTTTATGTGCGCGAGTGTGTTTGTGTGCAATACTTCGGCTGTAACATCTGGCACTAGTGTGATTGGTGTGGTGCGCCCTCCGGCCTTTTCATACGTGATAGATGACACCTATCACAACCTGTCAGCGGGGACCCCGACCGGCCAACTCGCCGGCCAATCCGGAGCCGCCTCTCCTCAGTCTTTACTCCCCTCATTTTGTTTTCTTTTTTACTGCAGAGCGAGATGGAGTGATGGCGGGAGTGCAGAGAGAGAAACTCGTTTCCCTTTTATGGATAGCATGCGGCAGATTTCAACACCAAGAAACAAAAGATATTGTAAAATAGAATGTCCCATGAGAGCCTGTTCACATGACTACTGAGCAGGATTTTTTTTTTAGGTGCTTACAATTTATTTTGTCTTTTATTGAATTCTATTTGTCTTAGTAATTAATAATTCATATTATTTTTTATTGCTATAGTATACTCTAGATCAGTGTTTTTTAAAAAGTACCACCTAAAAAAATACTTGCTCTTAAAGTACCACCATCATGACCAAGATTAAAACACTGTAGCGCAGGAGGCCTTAAGGCTACGTTTATACTATGTTCCCGGAAGTCCGTTTGCCGGAAACATAGTGCGCTGTTGGATTTTGGGCATTTTTTTTTCTCTCCGTATTCAAGTCTTGCTAATTTTGATCTTGATATGCAAGACGGGCCATGGGGGGAAGAGGCTTCTGAGTCCTGGAGGCTCAGAGGTGCATCACAGTTCAGCCAGTGCTCTACCATGGAAGGTAGTACGTTGTGATGTGGTCCTGCACTTTTGTCTTGTTCTGTCAAGGCTGTCCACGGATGTAACATGGACACTGGGCAGCGTTGCAGTTTGTGGCAGAGTCAAAAAAAAAAAAAAAAAGCTCCCCTGCCAGGCTTGGCTCCAGAGTCGGCGTCAGTGCGGGGGCAATAATAAATTGAACTTGTCCATCTCTTGTACCTTGCATTCACCCTGTTTAACTATGGCCCACTTGGTTTTTCACCCCCACTATGACTGCTGTGGCAAATTTTTTGGTAACGTAAAAAATCTTGCAAGAGGTGGTGTCATTGAACTGGTTGCCAGCCAATCGCAATGCACATATAGACAAACAAGGTTTCACACTCACATTCACACCTATGGACAATTTAGTCTTATACCCGGATAAAATCAATGCAAGCACGGCGAAACATGCTAACTCCAAAGAATCTAACCCAGATCTTCTTAACTGTGAGGCAGACATGCTAACCACTAGTCCATTTCCCTTATATATTCATCCATCCATTATTATTTTTTTTACTTATTAATTTTATTTTCATTTTCTTATTGCAATTTGTTTATTTTTAAACATTTATTTTATTTGTTTATTTTGTCAATGTATTTTTTATTTCATAATATTATATATATCATCATCATCATCAGCCATTATCTATTCACTGCAGGATGAAGGCCTTCACGTTTCTACTATGACATTTTGCAATTTGTTGCCAGTGTATTCCGGTGTGTTTAATGATTTCATCTATCCATCTACTTTTCGGTCTTTGCCGTGGTCGCTTTGTGTCCAGTGGTATCCAATTGATAGTTTCTGTGGTCCACCTTTTGTCAGCTCTTCAGGCAATGTGGCCACCCCATTTCAATTTAAGGCTTTTTATTTTTTGAATGACGTTGGTAACTCACGTCTGCTGTCATATCCAACTGCATCTTTTCTTGTCGCGAACAACATTTGGCGTTCCATGTTCCTTTGGGTTACATGTAGTCTGTGTATAACTTTGGCATTCGTAGTCCAAGTTACACTCCCGTCAGTGAGGACTGGTAAAATACATTGATCGACAACTTTTCTTTTCAAGCAAATGGGAAGCTTGTTCTTGAATATAACACAACGCCTTCCATAAGCCTGTCAGGCAAGCTTTATGCGGCGTTCAACTTCAGTGCTTGTATTTCCATCCATGGTTACAAGTTGGCCTAAATAGATGTAGTTGTCGACGGCTTCTAGGACATAATCCTCCATTTTGATATCTTTTTGTGGACAGTAACGATTGAACATGACCTTCGTTTTGCTTATGTTCATTTTCAGACCTGAGCGACGGCTTTCTAACTCTAATTCCTGAATACGACGCTGTAGTTGTTCAGCATCGTAGGAGAATAAAATCTCGTCTGCAAAACGAAGATGGCTCAAATAAGCGCTGTTAATTTTTAGTCCTTCTTTTTCCCAATTGAGCTTTTTAAATATTTTTTCAGGGCAAGCTGTAAATTGCTTCGGAGACTGTGTTGCCTTGCCTGACCCCTTTTCCTAGACTTATTCGCATTCGTTTTGAACCTGAAGAATCGTTGTATATTGATTGTAGACTGTTGATATAGGTCGGCTCTATCCCTTGATTTACTAGCGCCTGCAGTATCGAAGTGGTGGTGACTGAGTCAAAGGCTTTTTCATTGTCAATGAAGGCTACAAACACAGGCATTTCATACTCGTGTCGTTCGATTAATTGTTGAACTGTCTGTATGTGGTCCATAGTATTAAAACCGCTACGAAAACCCATTTGTTCCATCGGCTGTGCTTCACTGAGTTTGATTCCAATTCATTTGTCCAATATCTTTGCAAAGACTTTATAAATCGTTGAGAGCAGGCTTATTGGGCAACAATTTCTTAGGTCCATTTTATCGCCTGATTTATGTAGCAAAATGATTTCTGCGTCTTTCCATGTCGTCGGTACATCTTGCAAGTCCAAGCAGCGTTGAAATAGTTTTACAAGGATCTTAAGTTTCAGAAATTTCATCCAGACCACTAGCTTTTCCGGCCTTAAGTGAACTAATAGCATTTTAAACCTTCATTCAGGATATATGGAACTGGGTCTGCTTCAAGCTTTCCAGTAATCATTCGGTGAGGGTCACTGTATAGGTTTGTATAAAATTATTTAACTCGTTGTATGATTTCTTGGCGGCTGTGACATATTGTTCCATCTTCCAATTTTTTGTGGCAAATTAATTGTCCTGCTTCAAGCGTTTTCTGAACAAGCCGAACGTTGTAAATTCTCAATTCTTCTCGTATCTTTTTCCGAATCGTCTTGCACAATTCAACATATTAAATTTTGTTGATAATGCTGCTCCTTTTCTTCTTCTCGTCACTTTTTCATTAAGTTGAGAGTAGCTTTAGATATTATGGATGTTGTCGTCTTTCTCGTTGATGGCGCTACTTTTTGTGCAGTTTGAACAATCCTGTTTACAATTTTGTTGTTGTGTGTTGACAGATCTGTGTCTTCCAGCGTTAGAAGAGCTTTAAAGCGATTAGCCAAACGTATTTGAAACTCGTCGCTTCTTTCTTGTATTAAGTTTAATTTGGTAAGCTTCATCTTTAGAAGTTTCTTTCGTTCAACTTGACAGTTGATTTGCACTTTGACCCAAACCAATCTGTCGTCACTTCCAATGTCAAATTTGTTTAGGGTGGTGCAATCTGTAAATACCCCTTTGTCGTTGGACAGGAAGTAGTTTTATGATGCATATGTTACCTTTGGGCCTTATCCATGTCCACTTTCTGTTCCATTTATTGTTAAAGAACGAATTAATAAAGTATAAGCCTTCTTGTGCAGCAAATTCTATTAAGTGTTCTCCTCTTTCGTCTCTTGATCCCATTACGTAGGATACAATTGATTTCTCGCCAGAGTTAAGGCCAATCCTGGCGTTAAAGTCACCCATGACTATTTGAAATCTGTGCTTCGATTGACTATAAAGACGGGATAAAGCCTCGTAAAATGCTTCCACCTCATGTGCATGTGGCGATTCTATCAGAAACACTTTTGACGCTGGTAACGTAATTGGCGATACTTTTATTAATAATGAAACCAACTCCACTATTGTGTCCGCTTTCTGATCCTCTGTAATAAAATAGATGGCCGTTATCGAGAGTCAACATAGCTTCATCTTTCCGACGTATTTCACCAAGTCCAATTATATCCCATTTGATGGCTTCTCGCTCATGTTGTAGCTCTTCTAATCGAGAGTCGTCCTTTAGCGTTCGCACGTTGAGCGTCCCAAAAATAAGATTTCGTGCGTTATGTCTTTTTTGCTTCTTTCTTGCTACTTCTAAACATTGTCCTTGGGTTTGACTTAAAATGTTTGTAGGGGTAACCGTATTCTGGTCTAGCAGAGCCAAGTCCGTTGTCCGTAAGCAGCCATAATTAACCCGGTGATTCTTAGCACCCTCTGCCGCCAAGCTTGTCTGCCCGCTGCCGTAGGCAGAGGGTCTTTGGCCTACGGGGAATGAGGGCCGTGTTTTTGTTGTACTGCCATGAAGAAGGAATAGACCCTAGTCTGCCACGCTGGCCCAATGCGTGTTGGCATATTGCCCAAATTTAGTCCCGTAGTTTTACCTACAGTTAAGCCCCTAAGCGACAACAACGCATTGGGCATTTAGGGGGAGATATATATATATATATATACTGTTTTATTTTTATTTTTTAAATATTGGATGAAATTTGATAGAAAATTAACTCCATTCTAAATGAAATTATGGTAATATGTAGTTTTTTTTCGTGGGAAAATATGTAGTTTCCTATTCAGCATGTTCAAGGATGTTTAAGTAGTGTGCTGCAGAATGACTCATGGCGGTGCAGTAAACTAATAATACTCAACTAAATTCTTGTGACATCGTGTTCCAGAAGGCGATAGTTAAGTGAAGTTACATTAAAAAAACGTTGTTTCTGTGAAGCTGTCACATGCAAACAAACATCACAGTGAATGTGAATGAGAAACTATCGTATAAAAAAAAAAAACACATCATGCTCCAGATGAGTCGTTTCGTTGGCATTCAGGAGGAGGCTGTGTCGTAACGCACAAGTACAACCTGCCAACCAGTGCTGAGGCTACATTTAGGAGCCATCTGTTGTGCTATTCTCTTCTCTCTTATCTCGAGCCTACCTTTATTGGAGGCTTGAGAGTGATGGGACAAGAATTGCTGTGATATCTTAGTGTTGGAATAAATATTCAAAAATCAAAAGAAAACACAAGAGGTAATCCTTTGCTGTATTTTTCAAACTTCTCGACATACAAAGCTTGTCCTTGTCGATCTATCACTTCAGCATACTTCCTTGGACTAATTACTGTACCGTACTAGTTTCCTGTTTGGACAGGCCTTTGTCACCAGCTTGTGGGATCTTGGGAAGTTTCACAAAGAGCACAAAAAATGCAAATAGGTGAGTTTTTCAGCAAATAACAGAGGATAGGTTTCCAAAAACACATGAATAGTTAAATTTGAGAATAGTGAACTGCAAATTTGCAGGGATTATTACTGGTATAAAGTTATCAACCAATGTTAGTTTTGCTGAATTTGGTGTTTATTTGTCCTGCTTCTTTCGCTTATCACCAAATTTTTGTACCGTTTCATCTCTACACTAGAATAAGATGAATAAGATTCAAATATACTATATAAAGCTGGTATAGTCTTAGCCACTGTCTATAGGGGCCTTTTTGGTTTTGGGAATGCTCCTGTCTTAACGTAGTAAGAACTATCCATGCTGTTTGACAAAGTGTTGGCTCAGGGCCACGCTGGTTTTCCTTTTGCCTGATAATAATTGATGGATGACTCTGCAACAGGACATTGACAGGCTGGTTGCCTGGCCTTTACCCTCCGCTGGCATGTGTGAAATAGCCAATTACTCCAACACCCATTGAAGGTAATAGGCTGATGACCAAATGGCCAGCGTGGGACGTCTGTGGATCCTTGTAGGAGTAACAAGAAGAATAAAATACTTCTATCAGGCGCAGCCAGGCCGGCTGGATATAGTTTGCAGGAATAAGGTCAGTTAGGTGTTTTTTTTTCTTTTTTTTTTTTTTCTCTCTCTTCCCCCCCCCCCCACTAACTATGTTAGCCCCTTCTTGTATTGACTTAAACTTTATGATCCATGCTGCACTCGTGTTATACAGGATCTAATTTGCCGAAATAAATCCCTCCTTTTACGGGGTTGTTAAATGGCTAATGGAAACAGCAGCAGGCTTGCACTCTTGGGAAAGCAGTAAACATGGAGGGGGGAATGGAAAGTTACAGGCTGTGAGCGGTGAGCTTAACGCGAGCCGGTCATAGGCTGGTGACGGAACAATCCGTCTTTGTAACAGACAGTCCAATCTATTTTCTGAAATCATATTATTAGAAGCAAAATATGAATATATGCAGGAGTTATGTATGTAAGGAGGGACGCATCCCAGGTAGAAATTTCCCTGTCCATAATTGGATTGGTTATTTTTGTTGGGGACATCTAGGGCCGTGTGCTGACATGTGGTACCCACATTTCTTCCAACCCGTCTGGCTGTTTTTACATTGCAGGCCAAAGTATGGCTTCACATTACATAGTTCAAGTGACATTTTTTTTTTTTTCTCAATTCTGATATGAGTCATGACAGCATAACAAGAAAATAAAAAAACACTGGAAATTGGATAACCTCAGATTGGAATTGGGTTTCTTCCTAGTCTGGATTAAATTCCGATATGTGTCTGCAAATGGAGAGATCGGATCAACTGAGGGTTACCAGCGGAGTAATACTGAGATTACATATTTAAATTCAACCTAAGTAAACAATTCCGATTTAGTGCTTGCTGTGAATGCCTAAAATGCTTGTAAACAACTACGTAAGTGTCACCGTCGAGCAGGAACAACACAGAAGTTAACAACGATAAACAAAATAAACACAACAATCTCAAACCCTCCAAAAATAATTAATCCATTCCCACCCATATTACCATCCAATATTACCTAATACCAAAATACATACATACCACAAAATAAAATTAAATACCACAAATTTATTAACAAAACCATAATTCTAAACCCCTTAAAAATAAATAATAAAACTTATTTAAAAAAAATACTAACCCCAAATCAAGTAATCAATTTAAATCCTCACAAAATCAAAACATAAATCATACATACCACCAATCTCCCAAACACACTATCACTCCCCCATAATTTACAAAAACTCCAATAATTATACAAATACTACTAACATACCAACAACCTTCCCACCTAAAAACCCCCCCCCCCCCAACCTCCCCCCCCCCCAAATCCAATTTTTTCTTACCCCCCCCCCCCCCTCCCCCCCCCCCCCCCCCCTTTTCCCCCCCCCCCCCCCCCCCCCCCCCTTTGTTTTTTCTAACACTCCCCCGCGGGGGTGACCCCCCCCCGCCCCCCCCCCCCCCCCCCCCCCCGGCGGTGTGGGACAGACAACACTTAATGCCTGGATCAGACTACAAGACAAATTTTCTCTTCCACGATTGCACTATGTCAGACTACCGCAATAATATCTTGTATTCCGATACCATCGATATTTACGATCATTGGGCTTTATCTTGTCAACTCAAATGTGACCGGATACACTCGTTACCGTGGCGACGACAACAAGAGTGGATCGCGCCGACTGTATTATAAGAACAAAATGGAGAAAAACGTGTGTTGGTGGTCACCAGTGTTCGGGAGAGGACGATCGTTTAAGGCTTGCTTGAGGTATGTTCCCGTACTTTTAATATGAGACTGCTTGCAAGCTGGCAACAAAACGTTATGTAGCCTAGCAAGCTAGTGCTAGCAGTAACGGTTGTGCGTAAACCTGCTGCCGTTCTGTCGAATCATGCTCTAAAGTTTCGGCGTGGGTGAAGTAATTTAATTACAGTAAGTTAGCACCCATTATTTATGTAATGTTGGTTTGACCTGACTGATTAGAATACATGACCTGACAAGAGCAGTGACTTCCAACCTTTATGGAGCCAAGGAACATATTTTACAATTGAAAAATCTCACGGCATAGCAACAAACAAAAATACCACAAAAAGTGGATACATTAATTACTGTATGTACTTCCTCCCATCTAATAGAGGACTGTTAATTTGTTCTGTCTGTCACTATGCCTCACTGGCATAAATAGATGAACAAAGATACATTATTTATTGTAAATGTAATTTTTTGAGCAATTAAGTATACAAGTATATACAGTAAATGAACAGGTCATTTAAATAGACACATTGCTCCATCTTGTAATCGGATCGGTTATCTGTCATCGTTTTTTTAAACTCTGTGATCGTTGATCGGCCCCAAAAATCCTCATCATGTAAAGCCTAGTTTCTGTAATGTGATACTCATGCTGACTGTATATATCCGATGCAGTTACACTGCAGATTTTTTACCCATAAAGTGGTAGCTCGACTTTCGGGTTTTTCGAGATATGAGCTGTCGCAGACATGCTCCCCGCAACCTGAGGTGTCACAGTGACTCCCCCACGACTTGATAAACTGCTCTCTTCCAAGTGGCCCTGCTGTGAGACTACCACAAGAAGATGCCTACTGGACCCTAAGGTAATTAGCAGGTCCCCTCGAAATCTTGGTTTACAGTCATCCAAGAGTCCTTTTCTTCGTTTGAACTGACAGCAGCCAAAAGGGACAGATCGACGATGGAATGCAAATACAGCAACACACTATTTGATTAATATTCAAATGTGCACGCAAGGCGCCACCCACTGGCGTTGAGAGTACTGCCTTGAACTTCCATTCAGTTGTTTGTTAACCAAAGATAAATGTCTGTTTTTATATTTCACGAACTCTGCAGAAATATTCCAAATGTATGCCTTGATGTCTGTGTCAGTGTGTCAACTTTACCCACTTGGAGAACTGTTTGTCCTGATTTGGAACCCCAAACACCATGAAATGAACCACAAGCAGTGGATTTGCCAAGACTAAAGTTTAAACAGTCATTTTATATGCTTGACCTATAAGTAAAGAGTACAAAGTTGGGAGTATTTTATATTGATATATAATTTTAAACCCATTTTATGGGTCAAAATTGTAGACTAGATTCAAGTTGATGGGTGTGGTCTTTTCTGGTCCTTGGTCCACTTTGAACACACCCCCTTGGTATTTAACCTGTGGTTCCCTCCTCTGCCACCCTCTCTCTTGGCTCTTCGCTCTTGCTGTCGGCTCCCCAGCTACGGGGCAGCCCTCGGCCGCCCCTCTTTCCTTTTGTTCGGACACGCAGTTTGGCCAACGCGAATGCCGGGATGAGAACGGACTCGACTTCCCAGCCTCTACGCGGGCCACTGCTAGGCAATCAGAGCTGCTGCTACTAAAAGTATAAAGTACGCTTCCAGCCAAGTGTGATCGCTCCGAAATTGCGTGATCGCTCTTCCCTGAAGAGTCAGGAAGAGAAACAGTCGCAACCTCCCACAGAACGCGTGAACAACTTTTTCCGCCTGGGTTTGTTTTATTTTTGTCCATCTTTTTCTTTAACCAAACCTACCTCCTCGCCTCCTGAGACCACTCCCAGAGACCAGTTTCTGCATTCGTGAGTAGACACTGCAATTGTCGCCAGGATGTGCAATATTAATGCCTTATTAATTTTGGGGTTTCACACAAGATCCCAACTTTGCTCTCTCTTGCTCTGACTCAACGCATTAAACACTCACATTCACATTTTTAGCCCAGCAGCACATGATGTCCTATTTCCCTTTTTACACGCCTATTTTTCTCTTCTTTCACCAGCATTAGTGTTAATTTTCTTCCTGTAGTTAGCCTCTTTGTGTTTCCCTATAGATCCCTCACAGATTTCATTAAATATTCTATAAAATTCCACTCTTGGTTGTGTTTTGTGTGTTTTGAGTTTAAGTAAGCCTCTGTCATCTAGAACTCGTATTACATAAAATGTAGCAACCTTTAGATTATGAGACTGATAAAAGGTTTGTCGTTGCTTTCTCCTAAAATTGTATACATGTAAAAAGTGACGTGATGCCCCTTTACGAGACAAATTAGTTTGATTTTAACGTTAAAGCGTAAATCGAACTAACCCGGAAGTGAACGCAAGCGTTTACCTTCCTTCATATCTTTTCCCAAATTAAATACATTTTTATCCAAACCAATACACACTACAGAGACATCGCTTGATGTATTTTTTTTGGCCGTGAGTTATGAGCAAAAATGTAAGTTACGAGCGCAAGATGGTGACAGTGATTTTCACAACAAGCAGATAGTGAACAATTCTTCATAATAGAGACTAATTTCTCGCTTCAAGCTGTTTATTGACATTCGCAGTTGAAATTTACCTTAAAACTCAACACAATAGAAAGAGAATTACATGTTGTGTATTTAACCAAACCGCATTCGGTAACAAAAGTCCGCTAGCTAAATGCTAACACATAATAGGAAAAGCATAGACAGGCCAAAGGACCTAGTATCGATATTGCAGTAGTTATGAAGTTATAAACTATTGATCTTTGAACACAAACAGTAGAACAACACATGCTGACAGACAAGATAACAATAATCACAGGAATATATTCTTGATGCGCTGCAAAAGAAACGACTAATATTACAGCAGCATATTGACGGTTCTCATGTTTTATAATTCTTTTTTTTAGTTTAGGAAAAGATGATGAGAATTGGTTGATCAACACCCTCATTTTTCGTCACAATGAATGGTTACTGTCGGCCGTAACCACGTCAAAGCAAATAATCCAAAACGTTTTCCGTTCGTTTAACTGTCAGCCTTCCGCACCATATCACACTACTCTTTTCACACTACTCTTTCTTATGTCACTCACCCGACCCCACAGACTCCCTCATCCAATCACAAATCATTCTCAGACACCTTCACGGTCTCGCAGACAGTCGGACTTAGACAACTCTAACACGTAACACGTTGCTACATTACGTACGCTTCTATTATACTACCCCCCGATGGGGGCACGCACACCAGAAGGAACGAACAATGGCTGTTGTACAGCTAAAGCATGAAATCATGATGGTAATGCTAATGATAATAAACTGTTTATTTTTTTTTACATTGTTTGTTCTTGTTGATGTTATCGCTGCATGTTTTTATACAGTAAAAATCTGAGTGCAATTTTTCTTATTCAAAAACAAATTACATAATTTTGGGGGGGTTTTTACAGAGTGATGGAACAAATAAATGGCATTTCTAATCATTTCATCGGATAAAGATAATTTGAGAATTTGTGTGCTCATAGAATGACTTAAACCACTGTATTTAGACTTTTGGAGTATACATGGGGTTCTCGGTTTACGACCTTTTTAGGTCTATTTTGTACAGCGGTGTAAGAATGTCATGACGCAGCACAAGAAGGCATACTCAGCTCCCGCCAAACTTACTGTTATTCATTGATTGAAGTGTTTTTTTATACAAATATTTACTGTAATCATGACTTTACTACTCATTTCGTGATGGACTACTGCCCATTCCAAATTACATACCAATTCGTATTACGTCGCTGCCGTTGAAACGAAAATCTATCGTAAATCCAGGTTCGATTCCTTCTTCCATTGCATGCTGTTCCCCCACCCCTCTCCTGGTGAAAATTCAATAGTTCCCTTTGAACCCATGTTTTGCAAAGCCAGCCTCTAAACCATCTTCATCATCCCTCCATCCATCCATCCATCCATTTCTTGCTCCCCCATTCATCTTCAATCTCTTCCATTCACTTTCCTCGCTCCTCTCACTCTCATCTATTGACCCCCCCCCCCCCCCACCCCTCCAACCCCCATTTGCAGTCCCTATTCAATCTTCCACTCTTCCAACAAAGTGGGATTGAAAGATATTCTGAAGAGTCTGAAAACAAACACTGATTGGACACTGATTGTGCTTCAATGTAACCAAAGCCATTCATTTAGTGCTGATTCAATTCCAGCAGCAATGTGAGTAGCTCAGCGTGACAACCCATCGTTTCATTACGTCTGCGGTCTCTGAAGAGTTCGACTTCATTTCCCATGAGCACACACTCTTGCAGAAGCTTCCCGTCTAATCCAAGCTGACACAAGCACTGTGACTTTCATTTATGAGTTTAAAATGCGCCTCCCCTGCCCTTGGCATTTTGAGACACATGAGTGTACCATGTATTCTCCCCTGCCTCACTCCAGACAATGGTGATAGATAGCCGCTCATCCATCACCGGGGCACAGTCGGGCAGCTACTGGGCCATGTTGTCAAACACTTGTCAGGTACTGAAATAAATACATTTTTTTTCAAAGGTACAGTGGTACCTTGATTTACGAGTGCCCCAACTTATGAGTTTCTTTTTGTGTTGCATGCAAAAATGAATTATGAGTGACTTTTAAAAAACATTTTTATAATTTTTTTTTTTTAAACCATGATGTGTATATAATTTCCTCCTTCAGTGTGCTGCATGCAGTTTGGCAGACTGTAAACAGTAAAAAAAAAAAAGTGGTAAACTGTGCTTGCTTCAACCTGTTTACTGCCACTCCCAGTTGTTTACTTTAAAAATAAACAAACAAAGATAATTACATTTGGTATATTTAACCAAACCTTATTTGTGTTATGAAAGTGTGCCATCTTAGTGCTAATATAAAGCGAAATGCCATAGAAGGGGAACAAAACCAGCATTGATATCGTGGTAGTTCTAAACCTTTAAACAAATGATATTTGAGCACAAACACATTTAACAGCTTTACTGTAATTATGTTATTACTGTATATTTTTGTACAGCATAATTTATATTATTTTATACCTTTATCCAGGTTAAATTAAAAAAAAAAATAATAATAATCCTAGCCCCAATTGAGAACAGATTCTCATTTGCAATGCCGACCCGGCAGCAGACAGCAATTAAAAGCACGTACAAATACATAGACAACAAACTGTACAGTGTGATATTCTGTAGTTATATAATACATTACATTACATCATAGCACATGATGAATAAAAGATAACAGGCTAGATAGAGGCGCAACAATTATTTACAGCAGCCCTCACTAACTTTTTATACGATGATATTGGGATGTATGAGGTGATTTACATTTTTTTGCAGTCCTTTCGGGCAGAAAATTGAAAATATCAAACAGAAAAGTGCATACTTTGGGAATGAACGAGGTACTGAAACTGCTGGAATGGAGAGTGCAGGTGGTGGTATGCATGGTGAGCAGAGTGTGGAGATTGTAATTTTTTATTTTGGGAAAAACACATTAGGAAAATGTGTTAGTTTTTTTCTTGGGGGGGAGGGCTGCAAGGGATTAATGACATTTGAATTCAATGAATATGGAAAGTTAATTTGAAATCTGATCGATTTGCATTACTAGCGTTGTCATGGAAAGTATTAAGCATGTAAGTCAAGGTACCACTGGAATGACCTCACAAACTAATACATCAAATTACTTTACAATGACAAAGCCATTGCTGGACTTTTGGATCTCTGCTGAATTGTGTACAAAAAAGGTTAAAGGCTTTGCTTGATCCTCTGACTTTTTTCCTCTTGTGCCCCTAGCTGGTCAAAGCTTTCCCTAATCCAGTGAAAGACCATCTTTTAAATGGATTAGTAGAGCATTTTGTGCCTATGTTCATTTCCTTTGTGAACGCTGATGCCTTGACTGCGTTTTTAGGTTAACCCGTAGTGCTCATGGGAGCCAATTAGCATCCAAATTCACATAACTTCTTGGCATCATAGTGTTATCCTATGAGTGTCAAATGTAAATGGTTTGTCTGTACTACAAAGCACACTTGAGTTGTGTTTTATTTCTAGCTGTACTGTTAAATGCCCCTAAAGTCGTACAATTCAGAATTTGTCCAGCATCTTCAAACAAAAAGGAATGTCCTCATGTCACTTAAAACTTAAGCGTTCAACTACCATTGTTGTCATATGCTGGAATACTACAATATTTTTCGGTTTATTTTTTTTAATACAGTGGAACCTCGATTTAACGGATCCGGAAACAACAGACTTCGGATTTAACGGACAGAAAACATTGTCCGGTTGAAACGCAAAATGGCAGTCAAAGTCCGTTAGTTCCAGAATTGGCCGCTGTTGTTTACTGGCGGAATCACCACATAGTGACTGGTACCCGTATTTCCGGGTTGTGCTGCTGTTGTCACAGATATGAAAAATAGATCTGGCTAACTGATGTGCCTACTTGGCAGCCATGTTGGCAGGGGCGACGTTCCCATCAAAGGCAATACATAGACATTAGCTCAGCATTGCCGTAGGCACGCAGCTCAAATGGGGCCTGTCGTATCTACCTAGTTATATTTATGGCTATTGTTTACTGGAGCGTCGTCCCTCTAAGATTCCATACTGATTTTGGTACAGTATACAGTTGTTTTTTGTCAATCCCTTCACTATGGAATTCAATCGTATAAGAAGTGGAAAAAAAACCTTACACTAACCTTAGTATGACAGATTAATAAGTTTGAGTCGGGAGTTTCTGTGGCCAGAGTATGTGGGTAATGCGGTGTGAAAAAACAATCTGTAAGTGACATACGTACGAGTAAGGGAAAAACCCCAAGGTTTTGCATTGAAGTTTGACATAGTCCCTACCAAAGATAAGAAAAGAGTTATGCATAGCCATAAGCACAAAGTAGGGAACTGGAGTAAACTATTTACAGCTTGTACTGTATGTGCAACGGCACCTTCACAACAGTATAGACCATCCATCCATTTTCTACCGCTTATCCGAGGTCGGGTCGCGGTGGCAGGAGCTTTAGCAGGGACGCCCAGACTTCCCTCTCCCCAGCCACTTCATCCATCTCTTCCGGGGGGATCCCGAGGCGTTCCCAGGCCACCCGAAAGATGTCGCGTGTCCTGGGTCTTAACTTTTTTTTTTTTTTTTTTAATACATGTATTTACAATATACTGTTTGCTTGATTGTTTGTTTTTACTGTACTGAGTGTTTTTAGGACACGGAAAAAGTGGTTCGAATCACCGAACAAACGACTTTAAGTGACGACGCCCCCCCCCAATCAGTCCGTTAAATTGAGGTTCCACTATATTTCAATGAGTGCCCTATAAAGAGTTAAGAATGCTCAAATGTATCACAAATGGAGGTTTTATGATGGCAGAAGTTTTTTTTAATTTCCATTTAATGTGAGTGTGAAAGGTTGTTTGATTGTTTATTCATCCAATTCACATACTGGAATCGATTGTGTTTGACCTTAGAGGTTCAACTGTATTATTGTAACTACTTGGGTTTATTACAGCCGTTCTAGAAAAATACATTCAAAGTGTTTGACTCGCCGTTAAGATCCCCAATACAAGGTTGTGTTGAAAGTAAAGATAATGAAATTACCTCAAAATAGCCGAGGGGCTCATTGGGTCCATTAGATGGATTTCCATTACATTTCCCTCAGGGTGACTTTTAATAGCTTGGGCGATTCCGTACGTTTTCATTTAGTCCCTTTGCAGTTTTTGTCAATTCAAAATGTCTTTAAGGACCCGCTACTGGCAAAGGTCACATACTCCCATTGGTGGAAATAGTTTGCACATCATCATGGAAATATGGTTCTATGGGTTATTGGCTATTGCTACTTATTTATGTATGTACAGTGGGGAAAATAATTATTTGATCCACTGCTGAATTTGTAAGTTTGCTGACTTAAGAAGAAATTAAGTCTGTTTATGGTTATTTATTGATTATAGTACTTGACATTATACATTATACCCGTTTAAAAAAACATATACATACAAGTTAGTGAAATAAGTACAGTATTTCATCCCCAAGCAAACCACATTAACACTTGGTGGAGAAAACCTTGTTGGCAAGCAAAGCGATGAGACGTTTCTTGTAGTTGGTCAGCAGGTTTGCACACAGTTTAGGAGGGATTTTGGCCCGCTCTTCTTTACAGAAACTCCAAATCCGTCCAGGTTTATTGGCTGTCAACTCAAAGCTTCAGCTCTTACCACAGGTTTTCTTTTCTGAATAGAGGTCAGGAGACTGACCAGACCACTCCAAGACCTTATCGTCGCTGTCGGGCAAAATCCTCGCATCTCCAAAACTTTTACTTTTCAGGAAATCAATAAACGTCATCTTGCTTAAGTTACCAAACACCGCAACTTTCAGGTCCGTATCATAACTGAACATAACTAACTATGATATACTGTTGTGCACCAATAATAATAAACAACCACCTCCCTTTAGTCTTCATTTGCAAATTTAATTTGCTAAAAAATAATTATGATGCTATCATTGGTTAAAATGGTACGAACGATCTGAAGCTATTTTCAGCACTTTAAATTGGTTAATAATATGTAAAAATGACCGACAATGAGGGGAAAGACCAATACTATCTATTTGTGATAAAATACAAAATGAATCATATTTGGACATATGGGGATTTATGCCCGACAGTGACGATATGCTTCTTCTTTAGCCACTCCTTTGTTGGCCTGACAGTATGTTTTAGGTCATCGTCATGGTAGAAGACCCATCCGCAACCTGTCATCAGTGTTCTTGCTGAGTAAAGGAGGTTTTCAGCCAAGACTTTACAGTCCATAGGTCCTCCAAGAGTCATGTGTCTCGATGCTCCTGGCAGCGCATGGCACATCTATGACTGGCGCTGTGATAGACATGGCAAATGGGGCATGGGATTGGAGATGGCTGAGCAGAGTGTTGGCGTGAGGCTCAGCTGTGTTCCCTTCATTAGACAGGCCAGAGAATGACCCTGACGACCCCGGGCTGACCCCTCCAACACAATTACAAACCATAGGCCTGGCCGCCGCTTATTGACGCCCGTCACCGACATGAGCTGATGCACAGGTCCCGCTCACTAATGTGGCCGCCTGTCAAACGCACTGAACTATAGACACACACACTGCAAAGAAAACAAGAGTGGACCTATTGATTAGAAGTTGGTACCTAGTAGCAGTAATGTTAGTGGGTGTAATCAAAGGTAACTGGAGTAAGACCAAAGAGTTATTGTGTTACTTTCACTTTGGCCATAATAGCAAGAAACAGGGAAAGAGTAGATTTAAACATTAAAGGAGACTCATAACACATTTGTTCACAATTTGAAACCGTTCCTATGTATCTTATGTATAAAACATCTGTGACATGCCTTCATCAAAATTAGCAATTGTATACCCCGCCCCATGTACTTCTGGGTCAATGGCAAGTCTGACTTTTGTTACCACAACGACTAAGGGTGGAGTCTTGACTACAGTGGCTTCGACTTGTGAGAGTGGAAAAAAGTGAGTGCCTATAAAGCAAATAAAAGCATTTTTCTCGTGGCGGTATCAACTTTACCAATTAATCAAGCATGTGCTGCTTATCAGAAGCTAACGCTAATTTGTGCATCCGACAAAAAGTCAATGTAACTTTTCTTACCTTTTTGGCTTTGACATGAAAACATGCCCATCATGCCTGTGGAGGATATGGGTGTTTCTGCACGATAGTGCCTCCGCATGATCATGTTTCAGACAGTGTAGTCCAATGGATGGACTACAGCAGTTGCTTGAAAGTGGCTCTGGATCGTCTCACAGACTAGCTGATCATGTATTCGAGAGAGAAACTCAAAATGATGTCCTTGGTAGCGGTAATTTTCTTCTTTGTCACAAAGACAAACAATGAAAAGAAATCAAAATTAGTTCGCTCGCTAGCTTTCCCTAATTTTTACACATTTCTTTAATACAGTATTATGTTGGATGCAAATTGAGAGAAGTTATTACCCAACTAACAGAGAAATTTACTTTTTATTACAGTTGTAATTATAATAGTGGCTTCTATTTCTTTTTTTAAGCCTCTTAAATGTGTGGGTTTGCTGCACTTAGTTGTAGTGCTTGTGATATAATATCCTGTGCTGTACTTCGGGGGGGGGGGGGGGGGGGAAGGGACAACTGGACAAACTTTGCAGCATTTGTTTCACACTTGTCTTTTTCGGGCAGAAGGTCTATTTCTACCACTGTTTCTCTTTTGTGTTGTACACTTTATAGATGTCATGTCGAGTTGCACCACAGCATACCTGATTGGCTCTTGATTCCAAATGGATGTAAGGAATCCCTATTTTCTCCCTTGCTGAGGTAATGATGAGGAGGCCCCCACCGTTAATGAGCTTTTGTGGCTACTCAGTGATGGAGGGCGTCGCTGCTCCAGGAAAGTGGCTTGTGTGATTAGTAAATTGTGCTTAATTAAATAGATGGAAGGGGGTACGGGCAGTGATAAAGCCAGGAGAGTCGCTGAATGATGGGGGGTGTCAGGCGAGGATTATAAAGGCTGAGTGCTCGGAGAGTCTAGTAGCCTTTAATAGACGGTCATTAAAGGCTATTAAAATTGATCAGACTAAGACAGAGCTGTTTTCACCTTTTAAAACCAGTCCTCGAATTTTAATACATAAGTTAACTCCACTTAAAACCCTACGCAGGAACAAAAATTACAGTCTAGGTATTGGAACAGTCAGACAAATTATATTCTTACTGCAGCAGACTTAAAACATTTAGGTTGGATATCGAAAGGTGAATATGAATCAAGAGATCCACATTTTAGATTTTATTTACAGGTTTTGTTTCTATGTAACCTGAATTTGTAAGTTAAAACACATTGTGGCCCATCACTAACATACACAGTAGTAAAGTTAATATTTGTATGAAAAACACTTCTAGGCCACAGATTAAAAAAAAAAAAAAAAAAAAAAAAGTACAGCAGTAATTGAGCATGCCTTCGACATATTCTGACGCCATGCGCCGTTTGAAACCTCAGAATGTCGTATGTGAGGACCGTCATAAACTGAGCCGAGTAGATGGCTAAAATGTTTTATTTATGTCTTTCATTATCGCTCTCAAAATGTTTCTGTCGTCAACTGCTGTTGTTCTCGATCGAGGGGACCAGTTATTGTTTTTTTCTTTGAGATTCCAAATGGTTGACCAATCACTCTGATTTTCCATCTTCTCTCAGCTTCACAATTGTTTCTGTTTTTCAACCACCGACAACTCTCTGGGTTTTATGTTGGTTACAACTCTAACTACAACCCCAATTCCAATGAAGTTGGGACATTGTGTTAAACATAAATAAAAACAGAATACAATTATTTGCAAATCATGTTCAACCTATATTTAATTGAATACACTACAAAGACAAGATATTTAATGTTCAAACTTATACGCCTTATTGTTTTTAGCTAATAATCATTAACTTGGAATTTTATGGCTGCAACATTTTCCAAAAAAGCTGGGACAGGGTCATGTTTACCACTGTGTTACATCACCTTTTTTTTTTTTTAACAACATTCAATAAACGTTTGGGAACTGAGGACACTAATTGTTGAAGCTCCTTTTATACCCAATCATGGCACCCACCTGTTCCCAATTAGCCTGTTCACCTGTGGGATGCTCCAAACAGGTGTTTGATGAGCATTCCTCAACTTTCTCAGTCTTTTTTGCCACCTGTCCCAGCTTTTTTGGAAGGTGTTTCAGCCATAAAATTCAAAGTTAATGATTATTTGCTAAAAACAATAGTTTATCAGTTTGAACATTACATATCTTGTCTTTGTAGTGTATTCAATTAAATATAGGTTGAACATGATTTGCAAATCATTGTATTCTGTTTTTATTTGTTTAACACAACGTCCCAACTTCATTGGAATTGGGGTTGTAGTATGAATATATTCTTTACAGGCAAAGCCCAAATCTGAAACTGAACAAATCTGAAACATTCAGCTGTATTGATCGTTTATTGTTTGTAAAAACAATTTGATAGGACAAACAGTTGAGCAACAAAGCAGTCCTGTCAGTCATGAGCTTTTTTTTCTTTTCTTTCCCTAACATAGCACCATTTATTAACCTACCTATCTTCTATGTTGTGCATCTGCAAAATTAGGTTTTGTGGGTGGGGGGGGGAAATCACGAATTATACTTGTTAAATTTCAGGCAATTTCAATAAATGCCCTACATAAGCTTACAAATATAATATCTGACAAAGATACACGTCCAAGACAACCACTGCCTTCCGAAAGAAGCTGAGGGTAAAGGTGATGGACTGGCTAAGCATGATACCAGACCTAAACCCTCCTGAGCATGTCTGGAGCATTCTAATATGAAAGGTGTACAAGGTCTCCAACAGCCACCAGCTCCGTGATGTCTTTATGAAGGAGGGGAAAAGGATTTCAGTGGAAACCTATGAAGATCTGGTGAACTGTATGCCAAGCGAGTTAAGGCACTGCTGGAAAATCATAATGACCATACAAAATCTTGACACTTTTGGCACAATTTGGACATTTTCACTTTGGGGTGTAATCACTTTTTTTGCCAGTGTTTTAGACAGTAATGGCTGTGTGTGGAGGTAATTTGGGGAGACAGTAATTTTATAGTGTTAAACAAGCTGTAGTTTACATCGTAACAAAGTATAATTTCTTAAGTGTTGTTCAACGAAAAGCTGAAAAAATAGATTTAGAAAAATGTGAGCAGTTTACTGACTTGTCAGGTACTGTACCTTTGTGTTGACTCGGCCCAACCGGTATCCGCAGATAATTAAGAAGCTCTCCTTTTGTGGTTTATTCAGCTACGCTGGAGTGGGACGAGGACGACGTGGGTGGAGCGGAGGCATAAGACAAATGGAAAATATAAGTCAAAGTGAAGAGATTAGATTCATATCAGGACGAGTGTGAAGCCGATCAATCTCCACTATCGCACGTCCGCCTCCTATCTGACTTTGATTTATGTTGCTGGCAATACACAAGTCAGTGAGAGGAGAGACAGATTGAACACTATTTTATTTGCAAACGACAGGCCCCATTTAATCAGCCTTTTCCAGCACATGGATCAAAGACTTGGCACACTCCCCAAATATAACTCATATTTTTTTCCCTGCTGATGTAAAAGTTGGGTGCCCCAATACTTTTGTCCATAGGTGGGAGTTAGTCAAGAATTAACCTTCAAGTTTCAAGCAGGTCAGAAATTATTGTGGCAAAAATCAAACAAGTCAAGTCCTTACTAAATACTAAAGATCCGCGGCTCTGTTCTCTGCACTTCAGCCCAGATTCTTTCTTTTTATTCTTTCCTCACAAGGAGACTAAACGGCCACGTGTGACAAGCGAAAACCGAGCAAAAAGACACGAAAGACAAGACGCACTGGACACGTACCTTGATCAGCCCACTTTAGCAGTAGCTACAAATACACCACTGAATATGACCAACTCGAGTTTCTTCACACCCGTCATCTTCAGCCTCATTTCTTGTCTTCCTCACTATCTTCATTTCCCTGATCACACTCTGGGATGATCTGGGCTTGGGGGTTGGGGGGGATCTGAGCTGAACCTCAGATTCAGGTTCAACTCAGTTTTTCAGTTGAGTAGGGAGCAGTTTCTTTTTTACCACGTCATGGTCCGTCATCTGTCTTGTGTCTGAGTTTGGGACACAATTTCCCCCATCTTCACCTCCATGCTGTTTTCAGAATCAGAATCATCTTTATTTGCCAAGTATGTCCAAAAAACACACAAGGAATTTGTCTCCGGTAGTTGGAGCCGCTCCAGTACGACAACAGACAGTCAATTGACAGAGAACACTTTTGAGACATGAAGACATTGACAAAAAACAATCACTGAGCAGTAAAGGGTTGCTAGTTATCTGGTAATGCCGGTACATGATTTATTTATTTATTATTTATTTTTTTATTTTTGCGGAATAACTCCGCCCACATTTTCTCTCTGAAATCACTCCACCATCATGTCTCTCCTATTGGATGCACCAAGATCTTGTCACAGTGCGCTGCCGCCCAAATTGAACAAATTTCCGTTGGGTACGTCTGCCGTGGCAGCAGGTACCCGCCAGCTTCCGTGGCACAACAGCACAGCACATGCAGTATACAATGATTGGGTTGGTTGACCGCTAAGTGTATTGTGGCCTAAAGTTGAGTCAAGGAGACTGCCACTGATGGCGTGTGGTGCTTGTGGCGAGCTTTACCCTCCGTCCGTTTTGCCTCTCAGGTGCCTGACCTCGTGTTGCTGCTGTGCGGCAATTAGTCCACAAAGTGGCTGACTATAAATCTCCAGTGGGGGAGAGAGTTTGTCAGGGGGCACCCCAGGGTTAGCGCCGCAACGAGGAATTAAAAACACAGTATTAACTGGAAGCAGTTTTTTTACGAGGCGAGGAACAGAACAGGTTGAAGAGGAAGCGGGCGAGGATGCTCCGGGTGCACACTCGTCCAGGGAGCTGTAGGCTTTACTGGCTCCTGTTATCTTGTGTACATATAGTATAAATAAGTAGTGATGACTCTGCAAGGGATGTGGGCGGGAATTGCCGGGGTGAGACAAATAAACCCATTTCCATGTAAAGAGCAGCCAGAGAGTGCTAAAACCTCATGCAAGGAAAGGCCAGTTGTGTGAATGTCACTGTTTCTTTTCCACATGCAAAGAGTAGCGAGATGTTTGGGATTCTTCTGATGACTGCTGCCTCACTTTTGACTTTTTACACAACTTTAAGTACACTGGCACAATCTTATTTATATAACTATCCATAGAGAAACAACCATTCACATTCACACCTGTGGATTCATTGAACTTAACGTGCTTGTTTTGGCATCTGGGAAAACCGAAGTACCCGCAAGAAAGGGAGAACATGGAAACTCCACAGAGAACTAAGTTTTGAACCCCGAACCTCCAGAACTGTGAGGCAGACATTCTAACCACGAGTCCTCCGTGCTACCTTGGTTTATAGGTTAGACTTATATTTAGCGACACGAGAGGGTCAAAATAGTAGAAACAGTTCTCAGTATGATCCAGTTCAGTCATACACCACTGCGAACCACAATAATAAACTATACTGTATATTGACTATTTATGACTACCTCAACAGTTGTATTAGATCGCATTAGTTTGTTGTGGCGTGAGAGTACAATGATAAATGTGCTACATATGAAAGGTTTAAAAAGTGTTTCCACTTAATTTAACAATATTTTTCACAAAATATTGTTTTACATCATGGTTGTTCTTCATAAAGCAATTTAGATTAAATGCAAAATATAGTATAGAATGAACGCAAGTTAAAAAAAAATAAAAATAAATAAAAACTTTCTTTTGTGGTATAATGTTATTTGTTATTTTGGATGTAGTATAATGTTATTTGTTATTTTGGGCGTAGTGGAGGATAGCGCCTTTCTCCACACTCCGGGCCGCCGCTCACCTCTTCACAACCACCGAGCTGGGCCCCAGGTTGTCATAGTAACGTAAAGCCATACTTGCATTGTACATCCCGCAGTAGCTCATTTGCATGAGACAGGACCACCCGCTCAAAACAGGCTCAGAAATGAGTGTGGCAAAGTCTTCTGAAATTCTTGATCCTTGTGGTACTTGGATAAAATAAAATGTCAGGGACATGTTTTGGGAACTGCTATAAATTATGGAAAAAATCCTATTACATGACACCATTGTACATGTGTCCTAAGAAATCTGTTTTTCAAAGGACTTGTGAAAACATGACTAGCCTCGGAATAATCATTTTTTTTCTCCCGACATTAGAGATGTACTGTGTTGCGTAGTCAAGTCGTTTGCAATAAATAAAGTGCCAGCTGAAATCTAAGCGAATGCACTGGTGACTTATATGCAGTATGGAGGCCAATGAGACAGTAATTTAACGAGCGAGCGCAGGCACGCTACCTTTCCACAGGAACGCTCTCATGCATTAGCGTGATTTGTTGGTGTCCCCGTAGCTTAACTTCACCATGTAAAGTGGCAAAATAAGACAAATGTGTAAAGAGAACACCCGCTGTCTTTCGCAGAAAGTGCTGCGCTGTGCGGGGATATTCTGGGATGGCGGTGAAGACACCATGCCACATGATGCATGTGTGTTTCCTCTTCCCTTATAGCCATTGGCTGATTTGTGAATATTGTCCTCCTTTGGTTTCAATCCGCCATGTGCAGTGAGGCGTAAACTATTCCCACGAGGCGGCCGGAGGGTGTGGAGGCGGGGCGGCGGTGTTAATTTATCACCTGTGTATTAACTGGCAAGAGAAAGCATCCCGACCTTCTCTTCGCCAAAGTAAACACGGGGGAAAGCTGACCTCTGTCGACCTAAAACCTTGAGACGGTGTCCATTAAACGATGAGCCAGACCATCCCAGGGCGCATCTGAGTTTTTTATGTCACCCCGCCGCATTGCCCTGCCCTGACAGACGTTCATCCGCCGCTCCAGAGTCAGTTATCCCCCCGTGTATGGCTGCAGGACTACACTGATGGGGTCACCCTTACAGATACAATAGCACGCTATATCTGATCAACAGTGAACGGATTCCTCAAGGCCGACAAAAGAGTAGTCAGTTGGGGACAGCTGCAGATTTGTTTAAGGACTCCTCGCAGGCTATATGAGGTCCATCAAGCAGAACAACAGAGGAATCAATAAAACACCACCATTCAAGATGCATAATCCCATGATTTTAAAAAAAGAAAAAAGGAGGTTCTGAAGATGTATGGTCTCTTATGCTTATACAGTAGCCTTGGTCCATGCTTTAGATTTAAAGCTGCTCTTTTTTTTTTTTATTGCTGCCGGACCTCACTGTGCCTGTCTTTTAAATCAACGCTTAATGTCGCCACAGTAATCTGTTGGCTCAACAAAGCAAATGCAGTGGAACATCCAATGTTGAACACTGACAAAGAGAATTATTTTTCCAATTTTGGGGAAAAATTTTTTTTTTTTTCAAATTTTAAAAAATGCACTTCAAAAGTCAAAGCATCATACGTACTTTACGAGCAGCAAATCTCTTGACTTGAGCTCACTGAGCATCAAAGTCACAAGTGTCATACTCAATTCTGTGGTGCTAGATAGGACACACCACATCATATTGTGTGGCCCACTAAAGCAAGGAAACTATCTCTACTTCATGTTTCCTGCTAAATGGATTTGTTGTTATTTTGGGAGAAAGTATGTATTGCCATCATTTTCCATAACTTCTCATTTCAAATTCAATTTGTTGTACTAAAAAAAAAATTAATAATATGATGGTCATTTTATATTCATATGGTTTACAGCTGGTTGTACAAACCTTTTTTTCTACGAGGGAAATTTACAGAAAAATCGAAGGATTGAAGGACTTTGAAATTCTTCAACTTTAATGTATTAAAGGTCCCATATTTTGGCTATTTAGACCTCCATATAGTGCCTCTCGAACATGGACTTAGTATAAAAGTGTCAATTTCATATCAATAAACATCTTGGTTTTGTCATAAGAGTGTCCAGAAAAGGCCCCTCTGACAGCTACTTCTGTTTGACCCAGTTTTGTATCCGCTTTGTCCATATTTGGCTACGACCGTCCCCTTTCCTCTGATTGGTTGTCTCCGTGTAGAAGACCCACTTGGGAGAGCGCACGTGTTATGTTGACAGCGCTGGCTCGGGAGCGGAAAGGGTAGGCAGAGATCTTCGCTAGTGACGTAGATGAGCTCGAGAAATTCGAATGATCTGATTTCAGTTCTCTCTGCAGAATAACGTTTGGAACACAGGAATGTGTGGGCGATTTTAATTTATATTTCACGTTTCGGGAGGCACCATGGAGACAGTATTACCTCCCATATACTAGAAAAAGTTGGTTTGGCAAAATACGGGACTTTTAAATACACTAAAAGCAGCCTGTCAAGCAATATGCCAATGTTGCACTTGACTTTGCAATCATGTTTTTTTTCCCTCCTAATTTGTCTTACGCTACCTTGCATTGCTCCTCATGAGGCTCCCTTGATGCACTTTGTGTGTGATGTGTATGTGTGTGCGCGTGTATGTATGTGTGTGTGCGTGCATGTGTGTGTGTGTTGATTTAATGGCAGTTAGTTAAAATTATTGTTTACACTGTCTGTACAGTTAATAATGCTTTCGTAATGGCAACATTTAGGACCAGGAACCAAATTAATTATTTTCTATTATTTCCATTGGAAAAAACGGTTTTGTACTTAGATTAATGGTTCAACAACCATTCTGTGTTCACGTTTGGAGGTTCACCTGTAAATGCAGTCAGTACAATATCTTGTTCAAAAACATCATGGTGGTCAAACTTTGTCAAGTTGTTAGCATGCTAGCTTGAGGTCTAGCTAGAATCCTTGTCTACCTCTTATGCAAAGATTCCTGTCTTTTATTTGTATTTTTTTTCCTCATACATATTTGTATGTGAGCGATTGGTTGTCACGGAAACCCAAACCAAGTAGCGCTGGCCCCGTTGTCGAAAGCAATGCTTAATCACACAAACACTTAATCATCTGACATCCAATAGTTTGGCGTTGATTATAAGTGAAAAATCAATTGCTATCCTTGGGGGGCACAAGGACTTTGTTTGGTCTGCATCAGCCATTGATTGTTTTTAATATCAGCTAATTAAGATCGTATGTGCTTAACTTCCATAGTTTGATTGAGTAAATCAACTTACATTTAATTTGCTTTAATACTGTGTCAATTATTTTGGAGGACACTGGAAAATGTTTTTTAAATATATAAAGGGGCATAGTAATACATTTGAAGATCGTAGAAAAGTTCAGTTAGTTAGATACATAATATACATCTGTATATATAAGTGATACATACATACAGATTGTTAACATGTAAGAAAATACTTTTAAGATGGCCAATCCCTACCTAATTTCTATTTATTATTTATTATTATTTAGATTTTTTTCTTATAATATTGTAATTTCTTGGGTTGGTGGATTTTGGGTTAATCATCAAAATTCTTAATTCTTATTTCACTGTGTAATGAATCAATATAGTTTGAGTTTCACTTTTTCTAAATGAATTACAGAAATAAATAGTTTGCTACATTATTCAAAGTTATTGCGATGGACCTGGATTGCAAAGGTTTTTGGTAAAATAACAACAACAAAAATTTCCCTTTGAATTATCTTTAAAAAAAAAAAAAACACTATAGCATCCTAGCCAGGTATTTTACAGCATTGAGTTAAAAGGATTACGGATTATTTTATGATGCAAATGGAAATTTTCATGTGAGATTTGTTTCGTTTTTTTTTTTTTTTTTTTTATTATTTTATTCCTGGAGCAGACTGAGTTCAGCCTCAGTTGGTTCACCTTTAGTATGGTTGAAGCTATCTTTTGTTGAGTTTTTGCTAAGGTTGTTCCTAGGGTGCGTGATTCAGATGTGTTCTTTCTGTACTGGAGTTTTTCAAGATTTTCAAAATGAAGTGTGCATAAAACACTGTTGAGACTACTGCGTGATGGAATATGACGCTGTGTCTTTTGTCAGCTCCGACGCTGCAACACAACCCATCACACGCTATCGGCAAGCAGCACAGCATGTTAAATCACACAGATCTCCCTCTCCTGTCTTTTTTCCTCCTGCTGCTTGTCGTCTGCTTTTGTTATCTTAACAGCAGGATGAAAAAAAAAAAAACATTCCTGCATCCTGGATTTCATCATAATTCCAGACTAATCTGTGGCTGAATAACAAGCCAGTGATCCATTCTGGCTGTCATTACTACACAATGTGTGGCCATTCTGATTCTGGAGTTGTTTGGATCAAGGCTTTAGGGATGATCCTCAAGGTGCACAGGTGACTTTCTCTCAGTGTGAGGAGAGGAATTTAGATGTGGTTAGTATTTGTTTGCAGCGTGGTGGTCTTGTGGTTAGCATGTCTGCTCCACAGTTGAGAGATTGTGTGGTTCGACTTTCCAAAGGAGTGGCCCCCTTTGGTTCAATGGATTTTGCATCTTCTTCCCGTGGTTGCATGTGTTTTCCCCGGCGTCCGCCCAAATTCCAAAACATGCATGTAAGGTTCATTGAGTACTCTAAATTGTCCATAGGTGTGAATGTGAACGATTGTTTGTCCGTACGTGCCAAGCAATTGGCACAATTTTATTTTGTTTGTACATCAGTACAGTAAATGGTGAATCACAGACATGTTAAGAGCCTAGGTCTCTTAGCTTAGCTGCTATAAATTGGTGTGTCAAATACACGTTCAAAGGCCTTCCCAAAATAGTACAAACCTATTACACCGGTATGTGTAAATACCAGATTTTACAATACTCCGATAGCAATGACATGTTTGGTATACATGATCTCTTTCGACTTGAGTTGTCACGTACGTGGTTAGGGCGAAGGCGAGGAACGCAAGGCAAGAACATGGTGGACCCAATTGCAGGGAAGCAGGGAGGCAAGGCAGGAGTGCGGGAATCTCAAAATAATAATATTTAATCGCAATGATAAAAACAACTGGCGACTATGACATGGCAAAACATGTGACAACGACAATGAACCGACAAGAACTGAAAGAAACCAGGGAACTAAATACAAACAAATTGACGAGACAACGAGGAACACCTGGACACAACACGAGTGGCTGGAGAGAGCTGATTGGTCGACACAAAGTAGACGAGAACAGGTGGACACAACAACCTAATGAGCACACGACAAACATGGAACACAGGAAAACATGGAACAAAACTAAACACAACCCAAACCAAAACACAGACCATGACATGAGTAACATAACAATAAGATACAACTTTCGCTAATCATTTCCAGATTTATGTATTTTTACAAATCGTAATTTCAAAATAGGCCGCCATTGTTTTTTTGTCGCAGTGCATTCTGGGTCGTGACGTCAAATGGAGATGTGCCCGACGCACGGAGTTTTTAGCAGTAGCCACAGTAGCAGCCCCTGGCAGCGATGAACGCTGTTCAGCCAATTCAGTTCGAGCCAGAGTGTGATCAGGGAAATGAGGAGAGTGAGGAAGACACAAGAAATGAGGCTGAAGATGACGGGTGTGAAGAAACTCGAGTTGGTCATATTCAGTGGTGTAGTTGTAGCTACTGCTGAAGTGGACTGATCAAGGTACGTGGCCAGCGCCTCATGTCTTTCGTGTCTATTTGCTCAGCTTTCACATGTCACACGTGGCCGTTTAGTCTCCTTGTGAGGAAAGAATAAAAAGAAAGAATCTGGGCTGAAGTGACGAGAACAGAGCCGCAGATCTTTCGGCAGCTCAACTCTTCCGACCGCATCCTCCCACCGTTTCCTCAACTCTCTCTCTTTGGGAAAGCTATGAATGCTTACCTCCTTTTTTGCATTCCGTCCTGATTGGAAATTGCATCCAAAATGGCTAGCTTAGCTCCGCAGAGAGCAGCAACGTAACAATTTTACAACAGCCATTCTACATCATCATTCCCAGAATGCTTTGCACATGCTAAAAGATGAAACACGATAGTGTATCAAATTATGGTCTAAACATTTTTTTTTTAACTGATAGGAGTAAATTATAAATATATACCACTGTATTTCACTAGTAGAGGTCAGTAGTTGTAAAATTAAATGTATTTGTCATTTCAATCAAAGCTCACTTTAAAAACGTATGTTGAGTGCCTGAATGGATCAGCCTCATCTCGTATTGATGACCACTCTCTCAAGAGTGTGAAATCGATGATGTGACCGATATGCACGTTGGCTTCAGTGACGAGTTCCACCTTTGACTTGCGTAACAATGCAGTGACTCTTAACCATGTATATTAGAATATCAAAATAATGCTCTTAACATGAAGCAACTTTAGCTGCTTCATTGATTTTGAATGCTTGTTCTTTAGCACCTTGTCTATGGTCTATTGTCTATGAGTTGTCTATTGATTATGAATGATATCAGACATAATGGGCAAGGTGGTTGAAGTCAAATATTTGATTGGTGGGTGACATTTTTTACTCCTTGGCAAATGAATCAAACCAAGAATCCAACAGATTTTGGAATGGTGGAAATGGTGCCTGAGTTAGCAATTCAAACAACAAATCTGTTGTTTTTCAAGAGACATTTTTGAAACTGTGGATCATTATTGTGTTCCTCCAAGTTTGGTCTGTTAATTTTGAATGATACCAAAAACAATACGTCCAGACGCCCAAGGTAAAATTGTTGAGTGGTAGCTCAATGTTCCTTAGCAACGGTCTGTTAGTCATAATTTTTAGTAGCTACGTACATGACAAGTGGCCACCATCATTGTGGAAATTTAAAAACATGGAATGAGAAATTCTCTGCCTCTAAAATCCTCCATAACAAATACATTTCAGAAAAAAAACAATTGATGGCTCAAGTACACAACCTATTATATGGCTCTTCTCACCAATAATGCTAATAATTTGCGCTATTCAAGTTGCGATTTCAGGGCAACTGACGCCTTATGAAATGGCATGGTCATTTTGACTCATCGACTTGGAGAATCCTTCGGCCCCTACAAGTCTATTGTTGGATTTTTTTTTTTTTTTTTTTTTTATTGTATTTTTTTTAATTTATTTTATTTATTTATTTATGTATTTATTTTAAAGTGAAACTTGTCAGCCAATTGGAGAAGGGTTTCCCTGTGTAGCAGACAATACAAAAGGGTTCAGGAGATATGTTGCGAAATAATCAAGTTATACTGTTTTACTCTAATTTGAAGGCATTTTTGGACCAGATTTTATATCTGTGGTGTCACACAAAAATGTTCCCCATAAAGGCAATTTTTCTCCTACACAAAAAACTCAATTTCTCCAGAACTCATCATCCGATTTTCAAAATTCTTGGCGTGTTGGACTCAGCTTGATGTGGCTATTCCACCCAGACAACATTATAACAGAGAAATCTTGTCACGATGTTATTTTTAGTCATGATTATCCCGTACAGAAGCAGGAACCCTATTGATTTATTTTTTTTAATGATGTAACTGCAAGTTGTCTTGATTTTGAGTGATGTCAGAAAGAATACAGCAGGGATGCCTAAGTCTTTCAGTCAATGTTGGATGCAATTTACTAGTCAGACGAGTACGATCCCCTAAAATCGAGTAGATGCTGTAAATACTGTAGTTGCAGATTGCAAGACTGCTTTAAAGGTGAGGTACCCACTTCTAAAGGGACAGACTGGGTACTGGGTGGAGAGCGGACTTGGCCGGGTCGGGGAACTTAATTTTTAAGGTTTTCTGACCCGACCAGCTGTTTTTAGACACTTCACACCAGGAATAGGGTTCGGCATCGTTTGAATTTGATTGATTCCGGTTCCAATTCCAGTTTCTTATTTTGATTCCGGTTCCAAACGATTCTCGATTCTGAATCTTTTAGGGGGCTAGGTCAAAGAAGTTTCCATGGTTTAAATAAAAGGTGTCCAAATTATGAACATCCATTTTCTTAGCAGCCCGCAGCATAGACTAAAATGAACATTTGACTCGAGGTTCTTTATAACCAGTATCGATATCAAACCTATGGTAGCCTAATTGACTTAATATTCATTAATTAATGTTTCAGCTAAAAGTTAAATATAGCATTGTTGAAATAGTTATTTGGGACCGTTTCATCATGTCAACTGGTTTATATGTGTATATAAGTTTTAACTTGGCTTTCTGTTTTAAGCTTATAGCCTTTTATTTTGAAGGCTACGCACCGGTATTTTGGCATGAAAAGTAACTTCACACGACACCGATTATTTTTTTATTATTATTTATATATTTTTTGTGGATGGAACCAAATGCTATAAAACGTTGATTCCTTTCCCTACCCACCGATGAGGCACAAGGTTAGTGTTTGTGATACTGTGAGACGTTTGTGTGAATTTTGTCCCAATTCAATGTGATGTAAAGTTGCTACTGTGACGTTTTAGCCTAATGTTATATTAAGCTTCTTTTTTTTTTTGTCATCGGCACTTACGGTGGTTTGAAGACTAAAATAAACGCTAAAACCCGTCAGTGCAAAAGTGCAAGCAACCGTTTACTTTGTTAGCTGTCTCAATGTTTGCATTGACTTATTTTATTGTTTCACTCACCCAGTTGTCTGAGAGTTGACTTCACTGAAGCTGCGCGGTGTAAGCTGAGGCTCGGAGCGCGTCAGACGCTACACATCGTGAAAGCCTCCTTTGCACAATGTAATCTTATTCCAAGGTGACTGGTCATTAATTTTAAGAAAGTTAAGACGCACTTTTTTCGCCGCAACCACCGTTGGGCACAAGCACGTCATCGTGAGCATTCTTCTTCGTTGGTTTACGCCGCTTCTTAGTTGTTTTTCGACACTTCTTCTTCGCGGCTGGAGGACTAGGCCTCGAAACTGGGAACTGAATTTTTAAAATTTTAATGGTTCCGGGAGAACCAGAACGTTAATCCCGGTTCCAATCGGTTCTCAATCCTCGATGCCCAACCCTAACAAGGAAGCAGTTACAGCTCTGACGAAGGCTGGAAGGACTGCCGAAACTGTCAGCAAAGAAATTTCCTCTTAACCAGGGGGACAAAAAAAAAATGTCTGAACAAGAACAAAAGAAATCTAAAAACCTGGGAACCAAACCTCCATCAACGGGTTTTTGGGTGACACTTTCTCACTGGTATGTATAAAAGGTTTAGTTGGGTTATCTTCGTGTAATTTAGCAAAGTATAATGGCTAGCATGCTAGCTAACATCAGCTCTATATAGCATGCTAACCATTTTATCCGAGCAACAGAAGAGTAACTTTTCAGCAGGTCCCTCAATTATCATGTTCACTATGTCTGACTTTCCACCACATATATTTTTCAATCATCTTACCTCTTGAAATGTAAATTCTGGCCAGTCGACGTTAGTCTCACTAGAAGCAATTGATCTCACGTGACATATTGTTTCGCTCTGCCGTACTCAAATGACATTGTTTACGAGTGTTGCAATCAGAGATTTTACCACTTGAAGTACCGGTATGTGTGACACCATGGTGAAAACGTTTATACTGGTCAGCCAATGGCAAGTCCAGCTTTTGTTATGACGACGATCAAAATGCGGCATCCTGCGAGAATGGGCAATGGCCAGTTGCTTGCATCTACTAGCGAGAGCACAGTGTGTTTGGGGGGGGAAGGGCAAATACCCTAAGAAAATGAAAACATTTTACCAAGTGTACATATCAGTCCAGAGATCCAGAGACCCAAGTATTTCTATACAAAAAATGAAAAGTACAGTTTCCCTAACATGTCCCCTTTAAGAGTGGGAGCCTTAATGAAATAACTAGATTTGAAATCAAAGAGACAGATTTTAACAAAACAATGTTGATTGCCTGGAAAGCAACGCTAGATGTGTTATCATGCAAAGCTACACACCATAATGTGCTATTTATAGCCACGGCCACATTCCCACATGAATTAAAGATCCAGTTAATAATTTATCACCACTGAGAAAGATGTTTTGGCCAGCCTCCCGCGGTTTTTGACTGCCAAGCGCTCGCTTTGAAGCCCCCACCTGTGCGCTTTGCGTGCTGACACGGCTGGACCGACCACTGTCAGAGCTGCCATCCCAGAGACTGAATCCAGTGAGATGAATTCGTAGAAGGCAGACATTTAATTACTCCTAAATCAGGTCATTTCGGTTCTCAGGAGGCAGTGGGTGATCAGTTTTCGTATCAAAGTCTGTGAATGCTTGGTATTTCACACAGACATCGCCATGCACTCCCGGGATCACAGCTTGGAATGCTTTATTTTAAATATATTTCCCACTATTTAAAGGTGCTACTTTGTGTGTTGCCTAGGTTACGGAAAGTGAGCGTTGGGATAAAGATGTCTCTACCGCCAGCATGTGATGAGCCACACTCTTCTGCCCTAATCCAGAGCTTTGAATCCATAAAATTTGATACTGATCTCTCTGCTTTATAAATGTGGCTCCTCAGCCATGGTGTAGCTTGTTAGTTGATGCAACTGATGGAAAACTTACCAGGCAGGAACACGGAGTACTTAGAGAAAAGCAAACAAGCACAGGGAGAACATTTGGACTCCACAGAGCTGTTTCAGCACTGCTTTGAACCCAGATCCCCTGACTGTGAGGCATATGTGCCAAACACAATTTCACCGTGCCATAGTAAAACTTAATAAATCATGTACTCATACTAAACTGTAATGAGGACGGATGACTGTGAATGGAACTGGGAGGTGAGTCTCTTCACATTAAGTTTAAATACAGTTGATTCAACACGTACATTTATTTTTATTTTATTTTATTTATTTTTTTAATTCATAGGCCATATTGTGCTGAGCAGCCAGAACAGAAACACTTTTACCACTTTGGTCACTACACTGCAGTAAGTTTTCAGTATTGGTTACCATCACATCTTATCTATGGTACACTGCTAAAAAACCAAAACGGCGCACACACAAAAAACACAAAAAGCAAAAGAAAAAGCATACGACACATTATTTTGACAGTCCCAGTGTTGTTTGTGACTTTGAGGCGGATATTTCCTGTCGATTTTGGTTGGTTTCAATTTTTCCAGCTATCCCTGTATTGTAATTTAATCTGACTGTAATTTTAAGTATAGAGGGAGCCCTTGAGCAAAATCTATGGAAATACCTTGAGTTACGTTTATTTCGTTACCAAAGTTGTAACGCAAATGACTTGTATATCAAATCAGTTTTCCCCATTGAAATGAACTGAAATGCCATTAATCTGTTTCAGCACACACAAAAACAGTTTTTTTTTACGTTTCTGTTGTAGCAAAATGGTACTTTATTGTAAAATACAAATTATTTAAAAAAAACTTATAAAACATGACTAGCACATTTAATTAAATATTCCGTTATTAAAAAGTGTAAGACGGAAGTCTCACACACACACGCGTACACACACACTCACTGTCGTGCACTCGTGTGAGTGTCGTCTGGAGTTTCCCACAGTTCAGTGTTAACATTTGCTCCTTGCAAGTCTTTTGTATTTGTGTTTGACTGTTTGTCTCCTAATAAATGGCGGAAAGTGCATCGTGTGAGCATTGCTTTGTTCCTGTTGTAGAAAGTCTTCCCAGAAAAGTGAAAGCTGTTATGACCAGCTCCATCTTCTTTCATTTGTTTCCATTGCGTTTAAGTAGGCGTAAACTTTTTAAGTCCTTTCCTAAAGGTGACGTAGCGTTCTGACGGCTTCCGATTTTCAGTGCGACATGGGGTAGAAAAACATGAATAAGGTTTTACTGGCACATCTCAGGGTCTACAGGTTTACAGCCTGGCCATAGCTGCATTCCACACTTGGCTGAAGGTTATACCTCAGGGTTTTAGGGGAAGCTTAAATATCAGTTTGTCAGAAACGCAATTGAAGAGGGCTCAAAATACAGCCATCACGGCGAGGACGGATCGGCTCGGCGTGCCTTGTGATGTGAGGCCCATTAACTGGGGGAATGAACACGGTGGCGGGCTTGTTTCTACCCGAGCGGGCAAAGGGCTGTCCGGCTGATGAACGACTGGTGGATGCTGGGAAAGGACACTTAGGAGACTGGAAGGCCAGTCATATAAATTTGATACAAACAATAGCAGCGAAGACAGTGACTTAATTTAAGTATTTTTAACTTAATAAAATAAACAACTGCCACAGATCTTTTGAGGTGTTAGCTCCAATTGGCTCCCGGGTAACTCAAACTCTGATTAAAACATAACACGCACATAATATTGTACCTTTTGAACACTCGCCGACAAGCAAATGGCAACTAAACGGTCAACCAGCACGACACTCTTAACGTAGCAGTCTTCACTCCAGTGCTAATTCTTGTCAAACATCAGCGACAGATGAGATTCAAATGCTGGACACCAGTCACAGACGATCCAAATCAAAGCTCAATATCACCAATTGAGAGTCCTATCAAGCCAATGGTGATGGAACAAAAAGAGGAAATATAAACCAACCAAAATAAAAACCAGTAAAAGTGCTAAACATAGCTTAACAGAAGCAATACTTAATTTAATAAGTAATTTATTCACGGTTCACTATTCATAAATTCACTGATTTGCTTTTTGTTTTTCTTTTGAACATTTCTCCAGTTATTTGCTGATAAACTCAAGCTTTGTGTCTCATGGAGAAACTAAGTTTACCTTACCTAAGTAGTTGGTGGAAGTTACGGTCTTCGCCACGTGTATGTACATGCGTATGTCTGGTGCATTTTTTCCAAAATCAAAGCCCTAATAAGCCCTTTATTTTTAAGGGTAATATTGTAAGACGAGTTTGAAACAACTAGGAACAGCAGAATACTGGACATGGCATGCTGAGGGAGGGCCAAAGCGACATTATCTGCTTCTTCTAAGCACTCACTTTCTTAGGACCCATGGCTGGAAAAAAGCTCACTCGCAAGTAACATTTTTGCTTCGACTCGAAGCAAAAAAACTGAGAGACTACTCGTAACTCGAAAAACTAAATACAGTAAGTTGTAGCACTCGCAAGTCAAGGTATCACTGTTTATCTGTAAATGGTTTTACTGAATGAAACCATCGTGTGCAGCTCACCCCCACTCCTTAGGTCGCACTAGATATAGAATTCAGCCTGTCACTATGTAAAACCTATGGCCGTAAAGTGATTGGGAAGAGCTTTTATCAACTTTAATGCACTTTCCCAAGAGCATTCGTCACTCGGTGAGTCCCATCGAGTGGAGCTGCTTGACCGCAGGCAGAGGGCTACTATATCAGTCTCGCTTCACAGATGATGAGATGGACCATTTGGGTGACTGATGAGCATCTTAACCTCAGGGGTCACTGATTGCCACGTCACAAAGTAACGGTCATTTCTCCGCGCCAGCTAATAATGGACATTGTCAGCACATTCTGGGGCTCTTGTATTTGTCTTTTTTCTGTGTAGAGAGCTCATTGTGTTTGCCCCACCCCCCAAAGTGTCCACGTCAACTACCTCCTCAATTACAAGCAATTTAAATAACTGTCTCGCTTCTTTCTTGCAACAGAGCCTTGTAGCTCAGTCAAACATGGTACATGTATCAAATTAAGTTGACCTCACTTCGCAGACATAATCAATTCCAGAGGATTATTTCAGATTCGCAATACTCACTTAAGAAATACAGTGGAGGTCGCAGAGGTCGAACACAATTCAACCATCGGTTTCTTTTTTCATTTTGCATTACCATAAGAAATACAGAGGTTGATGTCTGATTTGTTCCCAATGGGAAATAATGAAACTGAAACAGAGAGAGGAATCGAACATCAGTTGATACAGAGTCCCATTATCATGTTTGGTTTTTGACTTTTAGACTACTTGACAGTTTATTTGTTTTTTGTGTCGAATGTTTGTGTGTTCAGTGGCTGAACCATTTCGAGGGTCCACTGTATAAAATTATGGCCCCTTTTACGCTGCCTCTAAAAGCTGTCATTTTTATTATTTTATATTATTATTTTCTCATTTATTATTATTATCTGGTTGTAGGATGGTGTGTCACTGTGTGAAAGTGCATAACGCAATGTTATTGTGAAACATTTCTGTGTTCTATATACGAGTACAAAGGTTAGGAACATTTCCGGTAAGTTTCAGAAAAGTTTCTCGTAAATTTCCATAGGATGTTAAGGGAATCTTCTAAACATTTAAAACTGGAAACTTTCCATGGAAATTATAGGACTTTATTGGAATTAACTGGGAATCAAGGGTAATTTAATTTAAAAGATATCATATTCAAGCATAAATATAAACATTTTGTTTTGTCATAAGTGGACATCCATGTAAATTAAAAAGCTGCTCTTGCCCACATGACGGCATTACAATACAGTATAATGAAACCTCGGTTTTCGTGATTTTCCTTTCGAAAATATCTGACAAAAATTTAATATATAAAAACAAAAGCACTATTTCTCATGAGAAATAATGTAAATCCAATTAATACGTTCCAGACACTCAAAAATGTTCACAAAAAAATACATTGCCTAGATGATAACTATAGTTTTACATACAGGACACAATGTGATGTACATGTAAATGACTAATGAAATGGATATATAAACATGTAATATCACTTTTAGCTTTATTAAGGCTTAATAAAGTCTTAAACTATAAAACTGATCACTGATGCAGCCTTTCCATACATCTCTGGCACTTTCTTTTTCCCATTATGCCCTATTTAGCAGTCGTACTCAATCAAGAACAAAATAACAATGCATTGTTGTAAAATGCTTCGAATGAACGCGGGGGGTGATGCTCACTCAACAGGAAACAAAACAGACTGAGTCATAAACGCATGCTTTGTGTGGGTGCTCGATTCCAGGAAATGAGAGGTTGAGTGACATGGGCAGGCGGGCGAGTTTGGTACAGATCCGTACGAAAGCTCCCTATTACGAGCCCAACGTTCAATTTTGTAAATCCCGTATTCCCGTTTAGTTCTATAAATTCCTGTTAATTCCCATGTAAAGTTATCAACTTTCTCGAAATGTTGCAACCCTAGTTCTGTATATAAAGCTACATGTCCAACAATGCCAGTTCCATTTTGCAGGATGTTTGTATGAAAGAGGCTTATCCCTCCCAACATGACCTGCTAATGTCACTTTTTGGGTTTACAATTGCCTAGCAACAGCAGAAAGCCCTCACCTTGTTAATTCTTGAGGACGTTTTTATATGGATGGTGGACACAGGGTACAGCAGAGTGCTGGATGGTATTAGCCGTAATGGTGCCGTGTGATGTAGCTTTCCGTCTGGCTCGCCTCCAGGCAATCGCACAAAATTAAAGCCTAGAAAATCGGATTATGGTCGTCCCCGGGGACGGGATGCCCACTAGCCCCGCTGATGAGCGCTCATCTACTCTATTCGGCGCAGCAAGGCCCCGTCGATGGCTGGGAGGCCAATTTGTTAACAATTATTGCTCGTTAGCCGGGCTTCCCGCTCGTCAGAGAGAATTTCACAGTGGAGACGATAATAGTGAAGGTATAGCAATTATCGCAGTTTGAGGGGAGATGGTAGCTGATGTGGATTTTCTCTGAAATCCATATATGCTGTTTGCTAATTTACCTGCCATTGCTGCCGACACCTGTGGCGTTTGTCGCATTATAAATTTGCAATAAGCTGTGTCCCCCAATTATTTTTAACCCAGTGTCAGCATTAACAAACAAGGTCAATTCACGTTTGACTGTTGAGACAGTTGGGAGTTGCAGCATTATGGTAAAAATAACGACCTAATCCAGCCCTGAAGATGTGTGCTTGGCTTCTAATATATTATCCTTTTACTGAAATATAGTAGGGGGGGTGTTCATCTCACTTATTTCTCAACTGCTTGACAACAGAAAACGTGGAATTACTTAGACCTTGAAATCTAAAGCATGTATTTTATCTCCTTATAAGGACTGTTTGGGGGGGGGTGCTAAAATGTGTAAATTAACAAAGGCCATTCACAAGAGATATATTCAGGTGCATCTCAATAAATTAGAATATAATAGAGAAGCATTTATTTCAGTAGTTCAATTCAACAATTTTAACTCATATTCAGTAAAGAACAACTTCTTCCTGATTTCTATATTAAAAGCATTGAATAATCATTTTTATTTTTTGCTGATTCTTATGTGATATTTCTTGATGATGATTTGGGACTTTTTGATAGCTGTAACATATGATACGTTTTTTTTTTCTTTGTCTTTAGCCTACTCAATACTTTGCTCAAACTGTGCAAGTAGAAAAAATGTAAAGACCTTTCTTCAGTAATTTATTTTTTCTGCGCCTTTAGAAGCAGACAAATTGGCCCCATTAGTGGTGTAAACGGGTCAATTTTGAACCATTTCCATTGTAAAATGGCTCCAAAATCATAAAAACCTGTCACTGCTACATAAACTACAACAAAATCCTAAGGCCTGTATCAGCCCCTTTCAGGAAAAGAAACATACATGTACAATATGGTGATTATTTAAAACATTTTCTAACTAATTGTACTGTTAGTTCAACACAAAGAACCAAGTCAATGTTTGATTATTTTATTCCAGCATAATCCAATCCCACAGTTGAAATACAATAAAGTGCAGGTGTCAAATTCAAGGCCCGGGGTTCAGATCTGATAGGGGTTCTATGATATAATTTCATGTGGCCCGCGTAAGCAAATCATGTGTATATACTCTACTTCATGTTCTTCAGCACCAACATTTCAGATTGTCTTTGTTTTTAAGCTTGGGAAATGGCAAGCATTTTAAAAAAGAAAGTGACACTTGGCAGGCAGATGCGTTTGGCATATGGACCATAAGAAATGGAAGAACTGTTCCCACAAATTTGGTTGCATGGAATTGTACAAAATATTGGCTCATTATTTCCAGTGAAAGGAACTCTGAAGGATTCAGCATACCTAGAGCTCTTGGACAATTCATTGCTCCCAACTTTGTGGGAACAGTTTGGGGATGGCCCATTCCTGTTCCAACATGACTGTGCACCAATGCACAAAGCAAGGTCCATAAAGACATGGATGCGAGAGTTTGGTGTGAATTAACATGATTGGCCTGCACTCCTGACACCAACCTGATAAAACGCATTTGGGATGAATTCGAGTGCAGAACTGAGAGCCAGGCCTTCTCGTCCAACATCACTGTGTGACCTCACAAATGCGCTTCTGTGAGAATGGTCAAAAATTCCCAACACACACTCCTGAACCTTGTGGAAAGCCTTTTCAGAAGAATTAAAGATGTTATACTGTAGCTGTAAAAGGTGGGCCGATGTCATATTAAACCCTATTGATTAAGAAGCCGATGTCACTTGAGATCATATGAGTCAAGGAAGTTGAGCGATACTTGTGGCAATATAGTGTCAGTACAATAAAAAAAATTGCGACGCACTGAACTCGCAAAAAGTGAACCGCGATATAGCGTGGGATGACTCTATCGTGAAAAACTTTTTCATCCATTAATAAAAAAAAAAAAAAAGTGAAAAGTGATTCACTACAGCGTAAAATATTTAATGATTTTTGTATCATTTCTAGGGATGTCCCGATCCAACTTTTTCACTTCCGATCCGATACCGGTATTGTAACCTTGAATTTTGGCCGATATCAATATCGGTCCGATCAGATATAACCAATAATCATACATACTTTACTTATTTTGTTGTATGGAATATTACAAAAGACTTGAAGTCATATTACTCAGAGAACAATAATCAGCAACAATAGGTATGAGAAAAACGGACCCATTTATTATTAACCAATGGGTTACATGATGTCAATAAAAAATATATTAGAAAATCATGAAAAATAACTACAACCAGAATTAGAATCATCTTTATTTGCCAAGTATGTCCAAAAAACACAAGGAATTTGTCTCTGGTAATTGGAGCCGCTCTAGTATGACAACAGACAGTCAATTGACAGAGAACACTTTTGAGACATAAAGACATTGAGAAAAACAGTCACCGAGCAGTAAAGGGTTGCTCGTTATCTGGTAATGCCGGTACATTTTTTTTTTTTTTTTGTTTTTTTGACAATTGTGCAAAAAGATGCAGAGTCCTCTAGCACTTAGAGCAGTTCGAATGACTAATATTGCAATAGTCTGGTGCAATGACCATTGTGCAAAGGGCGCCGAGACTTCAAGCGAGTAGTACGATAGTCTGGGACAATGTTGATTGTGCAAATGTTGCAGATTATCCTCACTCAGTGTGCAAATGGAGCAGATGCTACTCTGGCATGAATGGCCAGTATTGGTCAACAACAGATATGCAAATAGTGCAGCGTGGTGAGACTACTACAGTGAGTGCACGAGTGATATGTAATTGGCCCGACAGAAATGTGACAACAAACTCAAGACAAAAAGACAAAAAATTGCCAGCATGTTGCAATGTAATTCTAGGTTAGGTGTTTAAGAAGTTGATTGCAAGAGGGAAGAAACTGTTGGAATGTCTGCTAGTTCTAGTTTGCATTGATCGGTAGCGCCTACCTGAGAGAAGGAGCTGGAAGAGCTGGTGACCGGGATGTGGAGGGTCCGAGAGGATTGCAACATAACCACTGCTTCACTTAAATATAAGAGTTTTCAACATTTGACTAGATGAAATAAAAAAAATAAATTTGAAAACCATGAAAAATAATCTCAATAAATAATTGATACAAATGCAAAGTGCAAAATAACAATGAAAAGTTCAATTCAATTTTTTTTTTTTTTTTTTTTACTGCCAGGATATGGTGGGAATATTTTATTTTCTTTCTCCACACATGCGGCAATACACTATTGAACTTCTTAATGCAACTGAGGTTTAGTTTTATTGACAATCACTGGTCCTGCTGTCCACATCTTGACCTCTGAGGGGCAGTGTGATACACGCAATGAGATACACGCTTGCAGTAACAAAAAAAGTAGGGGAAGTCACGATCAAATATTGTTAATATAACTCGTTTTTCACAGTTTGAAGAATATATGCCAGAGTATTGTTACATTGCCTGTTTGTGTGTGATTATACAGAGTTTGTGTACCATTTTCATTTTTTTCAGAGATAAAAATGCCCGCGAGTTCATTGCTAATTTTCGTTAGCTCTTCAGTGGTGTTTTTCATTCATTGCGTGTTAGCTTTGAGCTAATGATTTTTGTGAACAAAAACGAAGAAAGAAACAAAGGCTGTGAGGTATTTGAACATTCAATAGGTGTAATTATTTTGTCATGTGAGTTTAGGTTTACAGTGAACTTAGACTGGAGTGTTAATAAACTGCTTTAAGCAAGCAACATTCACTCTTACTATTTGCTACTATGTTAGCATCTTAGCAACCTGTTGTTGTGATGACGTGGGCTCTTCATGCCATCTGAATAGAACTGCTGAAGCGGAGCAGGGAAAGGACTGCTTGTATAAGAGTGGTAAAATTTGAAATTTTATATCCAGTCCTATCCGATCTGATCCTTGTTTTTGTGCTGACAGCAGACCGATTTCTGATCACAAAGATGGATGATTACAGTTTACAGAAATCCAAAACCCGAATTTCACCATTTTAAGAAATTTTAATGTGACATTAGAAACAATCAGTATAATTTTCAATACATTAGTTTCAAGACATTAGTTAGAAATCAGCATTATGCATACATAATGCCTTTTTGATTATACCATGACTTTGTATAACATAAGTTACACTTTTTTAATAGAGTTACTGAAATAAATCAACTTTTCTATCCTGTTCTAATTCATTGAGACAGATTATCCGCTTATGGAGCAGTCGAGTAGTCAGTGAAAAGCTCCTCACAAAAAGACGCCTCACCATCTAACGGCGTGTCGGTCGTAATAATCCGACTCCCTCGAGCCCCTCAAGATCCGCCTCTCTCCTCCAATCTCCGCCTCCGACCCCGCCTCCTGCCAAACCCTCCGCTTAAACCACCTGTCTCATTATTCATGAGCTGCGAGCGTCGTCGTCGTCACGGGAGGGGGAGTGTCCCTGGCATAGCCACAACTCCGGCGTGCGAGCGCGTGTGAGCGGAGCGCAGTACACGGCGGCGGATGCTGAAGCTGTGCGCACCTCCCAGAAGATGCTGGCCGAGGAGTGACGGATGAGAAGCAGCGCGGTGTGGACCCTGAACTCCCCCCTCTCCCCCTTGTGTCCGTCACCGGGGAGAATTGGACGCCTGCCGTTTCCACGATAACTATAATGGGCTGCAATCTGTGTACATTACAGAAGCGCGAGGAACACTACAAGCTGCTGTATGAGATTGCACAGGTGAGCCGCTTGTCGTTGATCAGATGGCATTGAAGGAGTGAACAAGGGATTGAAATGAAATGCGGGAGAGAGAGTGGCTCTTTTCTGGTCAAGAGATGTGTTGGTGAGGAATGAGCTGATAGAGTTGTTGGCATGCAGCTCATTCATCCTGTGCTGAGGGAGCAACTTTTGTTTTTATGGAATAACACCCCAAGGCGTTTGGGATCATCCCCACGGTATCGTCATGCGAGTTTGTCACACCTTATTTAGGAGTGTTTGAACTTTCTCCTCTGAGGGCCGCATTTATACAATGTTGTTGTATACTGCGAAGCGACAAAGATTTTAACACAGAAAAATCAAAGGATGCAAGGGGCCACTTTGAAATTCCTACTTTTATTTATTAAATGCTCTGAAACCAATCCATTATGTAAGTTATACATTATAATTCCCCAAAAATGTTTTTATGGTTTTCTGTTAAAGATGATAAGGAAAATAGGTTGGAATTTTCAGAATTTTGGGGTGGCCCGCCCGCAGCCCTGTGGCACACTTAGAATAGAGCCGCCCCTACACTGATAAAAGTTGAATCACAGCTCCACATTCAGGACCAAAACAAGAGCAATGAGTAGTGAGCTGACCATTTTTAAAGCATTTACTTGAGGATCAGGAGTGTGATGTGTTCACAAATCAGACCTTGACTTGGAGCTGAAAGAGGAGGAAACCATTTTTGCTTTTGAAACTGTTACGAAGATTTTTTTTTTTATTACTAATTTAGTTCTAAATTGTTTCTTTGCATCTTCGCATATCTAGAAAAGTTCAATGTTAAACCAATTTGCGCCATGTCAAACATTTTTAGTATATTCCGTGTGCCGCCAAAAATCGGAAGACAGGCCACAATTGGCCCTCACGCTGTAATTTGGACACCCCTCTTTTTGGCACTTTCAGGACTGCTTGATGTCCCAAAAATCATTTGAAATATGGATATCTGAGTAACTACTGTACATGTCCTTCATGTCCTAGGCAAACAAAATTATATAGAATTCATTTTGAAAAACAAAATATTTCTTTATCAAAAATCCAAAAGCATATTCAAATGGACGTAATTTTATAACCAATTTGTGCTATTATTCTTGGTCCTTGGAATATTTTTGCCAAAGCATTTTCACACACGTTTTATTAAGACCCTCGGAAATTGTTTTAAATTGTTGGGGAAATGCATAATTTGTCTACTTTAAACTTAGTTTTTACACATCTCATTAATATTTGTGCACTATTAGTCAATTATTGAAACAGTCATGTGTTCTTATTTTGTATTTGTGCGTTTGACTCTGTCCCATTCAATAAAAGGCTGGCAATGCATCAGCGACTACGGCTCCCCTTGCATATGCAAGGGCATTACCTTAATTACTCCATTCCCCCCCTATTGTGCGACGGCATATCTAAGGCTTAAAATTTGGCTCGCAACAAAGCAAAAAATAGACCAAGCAACGGTTCGTAACTACAAATCTTGTAAGTAGGAGCACTCGTACGACAAGGAAACACTTTTATGTTCTTCCCTGCAGTGCCTTTTTTCTTTAAATGGACTCTTATACCATCTTAATGAACATTGTACAGCACCAGACTGTGATAAATGTTGCCCACTCGACATCTAATGCAGCCTGGTCATCCTGGAAGGGAGATTCCCTGCGCGGTTCCCTCAAGGTTTCTTATTTCCCCAAATGGGGTTTTGAGTTTTTCTTTGCCCGATTGGCAGGTTTAGATTAGGAGATGTCGTAAATCGTTGCCAACTGTGGGCCTGTGAAGCCCTTCGAGACTCTTTTGCGATGAACGGCTTTACAAATAAACTTCCCTCAACATACAGTACAAAAACAACGTTTAACGGTGGGCAGTAAGGTAAAACACCATGTTTCCGCTAAGATAACAATGCCATCAAATCACTGCATTGATATTTTACAGGGAAATTTACCCACCAGGTACTTGGTTTATTCAAACAAATTAATGGGGATTGGCTCCTTCGCTTTGTGTCTTCCAAACAAAGTGAATAGGGGTTGTGGTCTAAAGTGGAATTACTATATGTGCCAATGCAGATACTTGTTAAAAATATGTTCACATTGCTTTTTTAGCTTTACACTTTGAATAGTAGATGTAGGATTCCTAATCTGTAAAAAAAAATAATGATCAAAGTGGACTTACAAGGTTTTCTCTGGAAAGCTACAATATGTAGTATTTCATGTATGCCTGCAGACACGCACAAAGCTATTCATATGCAATGCAAAATAGCTCAAAATTGGTGTGTGTGGGTATGCCTGATACACAACCAAGTGCTCACCTACCCACCTCCACCACCTCTCAGCAGCCGTGTTCAAGTGGCAGGCTAATAACTGTGAAGCACCCCGTTCCTTCGCCTTCTCCCTCCGTAACGCCTGCCTTCACGCCGCTGTGATCACAGCTCTCATTAGCTGTTTTATACAACCGCCCTGCGCATTAATTAGACGTGGAAAATGTCCTGCGCGAAACATCGTTGTGAGTGGATGTGGAGGCGGCAGACAAAAGATGGCTTAACCGCTGCCTGCGTGTGTGCAGCTTGACACGCTGCCAAACTCGGGTCGGCGGTGGCTATTGTTCACTTTGGAAGTGTGCATGAGACTGTTGGTAGATTTGGAAGAAAGGAACGTTGCGTCCACTGATGGCCTGTTTATATTACACTATATGGATTTAGATATTGAGACACAAGACATTGGTAGTGTACTGGTTTGCAAAGCTTCAATTCAGTCAATATACTCTTGTTATTGACTGATGGATGATAATGAGACAAACTTGCAAATCAATCAGTCAATCTGGGGTTGGACTCGGACCTTCATCTTCACCTTCACTTGTGAAAGACACTACACAATGAGAGTAAAAAATGTGTGGGCTTGCTGTGTTTACAGTGTGTGGTGTACTCCAGAGTCTGTGGCTTTGCCAAACCTGATGTTGACCACAAACATAAGCGTTTGCGATTGTAAATATTGAACAGGTTGAACATTTACGATTGTCATCCCCGACCGTTGGAAGGGAGAAACCACACTTAACGCCGTGCTCAGGTTACACGAATTTCGCCCGATTTTGACCCGACAGACATGTCGCAGACAAACGTTGACTGTCATGGCCGATTATTGGGTTATGAGTTGCAGAACAAATGTCGTTACCCCTTGTATTGTGACATAATCACAAATTGGGGGTCTGGCATCTCGGACCACAGCACAGGAAGTCTGGCGTGTCAGAATTTTTTTTTATTTTTCCGCATAGTGTGACATGTCCTCCGTGGTCCTCTCTTAGGATTATCCAACTGACCAATAGGAAGACAGACAGTAGCCAAATCCTTAATATTTTGCCCTCCTGTTTATAGCAAAGCTGGTAGCAAACGTTAGCTAAGAGCTATTCGCGAACATTAAGGTGTTAACAAATTCGTTACCTCAAGTTCTGTTTGGAGGATAGACAGCCCATACTGCCCTCTACCCACCATCCAGGAACGAGTCCAAAGTCTCCTTTTTTTTCTGCCCTTTCCGAGCAGAAGACACCTCCATGACACAAAGTGCTTCTATTGTCATGTCTGATTGACAGCTGCTTGTCTCACCTCCCTAAACACCTGTGCCCTTGGACCAGCCTCTCTCTCACAGCATGCCATGATCAGGCAGGGTCTGGTTGGTGTCATACTCGTGGTGTGGCCACTTGGCCGGTCCAAGACACAGAACAAATTTATGTCACCATGTCTGTAATCTGACGTAGCGACCGTCGTGAACGACAATAAAAGTCGTGTAGTCTGAGCGCCACATAACACCCTACACCACAGGATAATCGATCAGGACAGTCTTTAGAGACATCAGAGAATCGTCCAATGTTGATTTTAATCACAAGGGAGAGAAAATGCTCAAATTTGGCCCGATTGTCGCTGTGTGTGAACCCCGCTTCACCAGGACAATTCTATGCTTCTAACTTTGTGGGAATCATTTGGGGAAGGCATATTTCGGTTACCCAGTGCACAAAGCAAGGAACTCTTGGATGATGAAAGAGCTTCCTAGAAGAATGTAATGAGAACCTGCTCCATATTTATCCCCCTATACTCCCCATTTTCCAGTACATTTGTCTATATTGTGGGGCGAACAAAGGAAGTTAAAGCAGTATGAAGCTTGGCATTCGCTAGCACCTTGAGGACGGCAGATATCCTCTGCACACTGTGCCAGCAAGTAATCCTTTTATGGTGGACTGGCGACAGGGATTAGCTCCATGAGGTGGGGGTTAGGCTGAGGAGGCGGTTCGCTGTTAGCAGAAACTCTCGGCCAGGTCTGTCCACCCGCTGATATACTGAGCTGCTTTAGACTGGAGTCAAAACATCAGCATCTTCTCTATGATCGCCCACTGAGGGCTAAAGCTGAGAAGATGCAGGGGACAAAAACCGTGAGGAGAAAGACAGGAAGTGTATCCTAAAAAAGCCACTCTTCAGACATGTCAAGGGCTAGGCTAGAACCCTTAGTACTTTCCAAGACATTTTGGACAATTCTCTGCTTCCAACTTTGTGGAAACAGTTTGGGAAAGGCTTGCCTCTTGTGTCCCAGTGCACAAAGCACCGTCTATAAAGACTTGCTAGGATGAACTAGGACTGAAGTTTTAGCCCAATGTTTAGCCTTTTTTTTTTTTTTTTTTTTTTTTTTTTTTATTTTTTTTTTTTTGGGTCATCGGCGCTTACATTGAAGACTAAAATAAACGCTAAAAACCATTAGTGCAAAAGTGCAAGCAACCTTACCTTGTTAGCTGTCTCAATGTTGGCATAGACGTATTTGATTGTTTCACTCACCTAGTTGACTGAGAGTTGACTTCACTGAAGCTCCGCGCGGTGTAGGCTGAGGCTCGGAGCGCGTCAGATGCTACACATCGTGAAATCCTGCTTTGCACAATGTAATCTTATTCCAAGTGTTGCACTGAGGCGACTGGTCATTCATTTTAACAAAGTTAAGACACACTTTTGTTCGCCGCCGTTTGGCACAAACACGTCATCGTGTGCGTTCTTCTTAGTTGGTTTACGCCACTTTTCGCCACTTCTTTGTGGCTGGAGCACTAGACATCGAAAGTGGGAACCGAAATTTTTACATTTCTACGGCTCTGGGAGAACCGGAACGTTTGTCCCGTTTCCAATCGGTTCTCGATTCTCGATGCCCAACCCTAGTCTTTCCAGAAGAGAGGAGTGTGTTATAGCTGCTACCTGTAGGTGCAATTTCCTGGTGTACTAATACGTTTGTAATATAGCATGTAATAAAAGACTGAACGAGGAACAGATGTGCACGGCAGTATTTAAGTACACAGAGAATTTTTTTTTTTATTTTTTTTTTTTTTTTTTTTTCATGCGAGAGACCCCACACATGATGAAACAAAATCACCAAGTGTGGGAGAAATAATAGTCGTAAAAGTACGTAGCTAGGCTAACTGTTAACTTACCTGCTTACTTCATTGTAGTTGCAAACTCTTGTCCTTGTCATTTTTATTGTGGTAAATGACTTGGGAGACCTGTTATGCAAACACTCAACACCACCCGTTGCTCAATTTGTGTCAGCTAATAGTGCAAGCTTCAGATCTTTTCCTAATTGTCTATCGTTAAGTTCCAAATCACCATCACTAACTCGGTGTTGACCACACACACATAAGGATTTGCAATTGTATACAGTAAACAGGTTTAATATTTACGATTGTCAGCTCACATTGTTTTTCTGAGCAGATCGGGAAGGAAAAATCACTCTTAACAGTACACACACAATGATAATCAGTCAGGACAGTCTTTTAGAGACATCAAAGAATTAGGGGTTTGAGCATTTTCCGTTCCTTACATTCAAAATCAGCAAATTTGCGTACTGCGATTTAGTGATCCGTAGAAGTGAGTTGAAACAGCAGGAAGCACTGGCATCATGACCTAATCCTCACTTCCACTATTTTTCATATATACAGTATAGTGTATCTCCCCACTGCCGTATTATACTCTGAGACACACACACACACACACACACGTCTTTCCTGGCGATTATGCAGAATTGGGTGAATGTGTAAATGCAAATGAGGCAGATGTGGTTTTGCTGGTGTCACAGCATGACCGACCGCCGCTTGATTCAGGGAGCAGAAGTCGGTCACGGCGGTTGGTTCGCTGCCGCCATCCTCCCTTTCCGCTCACACACACAGACAATTTTGACGACCCCCCCCCCGTCCGCCTTCACACTCCCTCTTGCCTGACCCTACGAGCGGTGGGAGATTTATGACTTGCTGGCTTCTTCCCATTGCCTCCTCGCTTTTCTCACAACCGTGGGTGTTCTGCATGGAAGCTTGTGCACCTCTCTCAGCGTGGCCTGCAAATCTCCGTCTCGCAAGGAGGACATCTTTTATTTACAGCATAGGATAAGTTTTCTATCATCAACACACCTTTTGTGAAGCCACGGTCCAACTGTGTTGGGTCCACCAAGTGCGAATGTGATGGGTGTTGTTTTCCTTCCTGGGTTTGCTGATGAGGTTTATCTAGAACCAATAAAATTTTGTTGATCTTTTTTTTCCACAGTTAATTTAGAATTTTAGATGTATTATACCAAACTTACAGTGATTTGTAAACAACTTTATTGGTTCTTACCAAAAAATACGGAATAAAATGTACAACCCCAATTCCAATGAAGTTGAGACGTGTTAAACATAAATAAAAACAGAATACATCCATCAATCCATCCATTTTCTACCGCTTATCCGGGTCGGGTTGCGGGGGCAGTAGCTTTAGCAGGGACGCCCAGACTTCCCTCTCCCCAGCCACTTCATCCAGCTCTTCCGGGGGTATCCCGAGGCGTTCCAAGGCCAGCCGAAGGACGTAGTCTCTCCAGCGTGTCCTGGGTCGTCTCCGGGGTCTCCTCCCGGTGGGACGTGCCTGGAACACCTCACCGGGAGGCATCCGAATCAGCCACCAGCCACCTCATCTGGCTCCTTTCGATGTGGAGGAGCAACGGCTCTACTCTGAGATCCTCCCGGATGACCGAGCTTCTCACCCTATCTCTAAGGGAGAGCCCGGACACCCTGCGGAGGAAACTCATTTCGGCCGCTTGTATCCAGGATCTTGTTCTTTCGGTCATGACCCATAGCTCGTGACCATAGGTGAGGTTAGGAACGTATATCGACCGGTAAATTGAGAGCTTCGCCTTTCGGCTAAGCTCCTTCTTTACCACAACGGACCGATACAAAGTCCGCATCACTGCAGATGCTGCACCGATCCGCCTGTCAATCTCCCGTTCCATTCTTCCCTCACTCGTGAACAAGACCCCAAGATACTTGAACTCCTCCACTTGGGGCAGGATCTCATCCCCGACCTGGAGAGGGCACGCCACCCTTTTCCGACTGAGGACCATGGTCTCAGATTTGAAGGTGCTGATTCTCATCCCAGCCGCTTCACACTCGGCTGCAAACTGCTCCAGTGAGAGTTGGAGGTCATGGCTTGATGAAGCCAACAGAACCACATCATCTGCAAAAAGCAGAGATGCAATACTGAAGCCACCAAACCGGACCCCCTCTACGCCTTGGCTGCGCCTAGAAATTATGTCCATAAAAGTTATGAACAGAATCGGCGACAAAGGGCAGCCTTGGCGGAGTCCAACCCTCACCGGGAACGAGTCCGACTTACTGACGGATATGCAGACCAAACTATGACTCCGGTCGTACAGGGACCGAACAGCCCGTATCAGGGGGTTTGGTACCCCATACTCCCGAAGCACCGTCCACAGGACTCCCTGAGGGACACGGTCAAACGCCTTCTCCAAGTCCACAAAACACATGTGGACTGGTTGGGCGAACTCCCATGCACCCTCAAGGACCCTGCCGAGGGTGTAGAGCTGGTCCCCTGTTCCATGGCCAGGACAAAAACCACACTGCTCCTTCTGAATCTGAGATTCGACTTCCCGACGGACCCTCCTCTCCAGCACCCCTGAATAGATCTTACCAGGGAGGCTGAGGAGTGTGATCCCCCTGTAGTTGGAACATACCCTCCGGTCCCCCTTCTTAAACAGGGGGACCACCACCCCAGTCTGCCAATCCAGAGGCACTGTCCCCGATGTCCACGCGATGTTGCAGAGGCTTGTCAACCAGGACAGCCTCACAACATCCAGAGCCTTTAGTAACTCCGGGCGAATCTCATCCACCCCTGGGGCCCTGCCACCGAGGAGCTTTTTAACTACCTCGGTGACCTCAAACCCAGAGATAGGAGAGCCCGCCTCAGAGAACCCACACTCTGCTTCCTCATGGGAAGGCGTGTCGGTGGAATTGAGGAGGTCTTCGAAGTATTCTCCCCACCGACTCACAACGTCCCGAGTCGAGGTCAGCAGCACCCCATCCCCACTATACACAGTGTTGGTCGTGCACTGCTTTCCTTTCCTGAGACGCCGGATGGTGGACCAGAATTTCCTCGAAGCCGTCCGGAAGTCTTTCTCCATGGCCTCACCAAACTCCTCCCATACCTGAGTTTTTGATTCAGCGACCACCAGAGCTGCATTCCGCTTGGCCAGCCAGTACCCATCAGCTGCCTCAGGAGTCCCACAGGCCCAAAAGGCCTGATTGGACTCCTTCTTCAGCGTGACTGCATCCCTCACCATTGGTGTCCACCAACGGGTTCGGGGATTGCCGCCACGACAGGCACCGACCACCTTACAACCACAGCTCCGGTCGGCTGCCTCAGCAATGGAGGCGCGGAACATGGTCCACTCGGACTCGATGTCCCCCGCCTCCCCCGGAACATGAGCAAAGTTCTGTCGGAGGCGGGAATTGAAACTCCTTCTGACAGGGGATTCTGCCAGACGTTCCCAGCAGACCCTCACAATACGTTTTGGCCTGCCGTGTCGGACCGGCATCTTCCCCCACCATCGCAGCCAACTCACCACCAGGTGGTGATCAGTTGACAGCTCCCCCCCTCTCTTCACCCGAGTGTCCAAGCCCGAGCTGGTGTGTGAGGTCGAGAAGTTCCGACTAGATATAGTCGGACTCGCCTCCACACACCGCTTGGGCTTTGGTACCAGTCCTCTCGAGAGTGGTTGGACTCTCTTCCACTCTGGAGTTGCCCACGGTGAGAGGCGCCGAGCAGGTGTGGGTATACTTATTGCCCCCCGGCTCGGCACCTGTACGTTGGGGTTCACTCCGGTGGACGAGAGGGTAGCCTACCTCCGCCTCCGGGTGGGGGGGACTGGTCCTGACTGTTGTTTGTGCCTATGCACCAAACATCAGTTCAGAGTACCCACCCTTTTTGGAGTCCTTGGAGGGGGTGCTGGAGAGCGCTCCCGCTGGGGGACATCGTTCTGCTGGGGGACTTCAATACTCACGTGGGCAATGACAGTGAGACCTGGAAGGGCGGTGATTGGGAGGAACGGACCCCCCGATCATAACCCGAAGGGTGTTCTGTTATTGGACTTCTGTGCTCGTCACGGATTGTCCATAACGAACACCATGTTCAAGCATAAGGGTGTCCACACGTGCATTTGGCACCAAGACACCCTAGGTCGAATACAATGATTTGGAACTCATGTTCAACCTATAATTAATTGAATACACTACAAAGACAAGATATTTAATGTTCAAACTGATAAACTTTATTGTTTTTAGCAAATAATCATGAACTTTTATGGCTGCAACGCGTTCCCAAAAAGTTGGGACAGGGTCATGTTTACCACTGTGTTCCATCACCTTTTCTTTTAACAACATTCAATAAACGTTTGGGAACTGAGGACACACATTTTTGAAGCTTTGTAGGTGTGAGTTTTAACGTACTCTGGGCTAAGCCAACAGTAAAGTCATAAAGAATTATCTTAAATGTTTGTATGTAAAACAGACCGTCTTGACCATGAATATAAAAAAACAACAACTGAAAAACAGCAAGTAGGGTGGTAACTGATCATGTCCTTTTGTGCCACATGATGACATATTCATACACAACTGCGCAAACTAGTTAATTGTGTGCCATTTGTGACCTCGAAACCTCGTATATCAGGACTGTCGTAACTGATGTTAGCCGTACAGTCATTGTCTCGGCCAGGTTGAATTTTTCTTCTCATTTTGAAACAGCATTTACTGTGAATTAACCGCCATTATCGACTGGAGTTCAGCGGCTTGAAAACACGCTCAGCTAGACACTTACAGCTTATTTTCTCTGACATTTTAGCTAACAAACTGTAGCCGATTCACTGTCTGCTCCCACACAGCTTCATCATTCCTATCGTGTCTGTGCGCCGCCACCCCCACCCCCACCCCCCAACCCCCCAACCTCCCAACCTCCCACCCCTCCCGTGAGTGTCACACGTCTTGTCTGGACCGGTGAAGCTCAGTGATGTGTGTCTTTTTGGGCTCTAATTAGCAGGATGGCAGATGTTGATAAGAGGCGCAACACAGCGATCCAAACTTGCGTGGGGGATTGAGCGATTTTTGCATCACATTTACTGATCTGCAATGCCTTTGTAGCAAAAGCTGTTTCCTAAAGGATTCAAGTGTACTAACTTCTCAAGGTGTCAAACAAGGTGTCAAAACTTAAGAAGACATGTCATAAGCAAGCAGCCAGGTAATTTATTTTCCAGACTGAGCCTGGCTTCTTGCTACTCGTTTTGCATACAGCATATCTGGTTGTTATAAGTATTATTAGAGCAGCAGAGCACTTCGCTGCTGCATTTGAGAAATAAATGGGAGGCAGCTTCACGGCTCATTGAGGCACAACAGTCCCTGATAACTTGCTGGTGCATGTGATTGAGGCACCTACAGACGCGTACTGTATGGACCAGCATGAAACCAAAGTTGGAATACAGTAAAGTCCTGGGAAAAGCAAAAAAAAAAAAAAACACAAGTAACTAAAGCACCCCTAAATATTTTTATAATTGTCTATATAAATATTCTGAACCTTAAATATACCAAAGACTATAATCCCAAAACACTTCATTCATTTCAAATGAATGGCTTACAGATGCTTGAGCTTTCGAACTGCCAGTCAGCAGAGCAAAATCATGTGGTGAAGACTCTCTGTAACCTTTGCTAACAAACCCAGCTAAACTTAGCTTCTCCCTGACATACAAAGAGCTTAATCTCTCAGTGAATTTCAGTCATTTCAGCATACTTCCTTGACACCAATGATGTCAACTTCTTTTTTTTTCTTAGTTAAACAGAGCTTTTTCAGAGAGGAGCTGAGGATTGTTTCTACATAAAAAAAATGCATAGGTATGCGGGTGTTCATTGTAGTCTGAATAGTTAATGAATACGCTGTGTTCATGATTTTAGGACAACATTGGAACCTCTGAGATAGAACTCAATCTATTCCAGGACCAACGTCCAATTTGTTTGGGTTTTGAAACTATGGAAATGATCTGTTCCGAGATCCAACTGACGCCTTTATGTATTGAAGACACGACTTTGCAACATATGATCAGTTTGACAGAGAGTGAAACCAAGCACAACCAGCATTCATTTGTCAGGACAAACCTCAGGAGTTTGGTCCTAACGTGTCTGTGTGTGGGGAGAGATTACTGTGGTCTTTGAAGTAGCAGCAGATGTGAAACCTGTGGACCGGAGAAGTTCCAAGCGGGACTCGACGGACCTACTGTTTGCTCATATGACACCAGTGGTGGCCATGTGTGTAATGGATATGCAATCGGTAAAAGGTTGAGAAGCTATCGCCAGCAGCAGGCTCTCTTTTAACATGGCCCATTCATTGTGCTTTTAGTTTTATTTTCTTGTATCCATTGCAACTTTTAACAACCAAACGATAAAAAAAGTGTCTTGGTAAGCACAATTTGCATAGACATATGTAAACTTACAAACCCTTTAATCATGCTGTAAAGGAATGCATTTCTGCTAGCTTATAGCCACCATGGCAGATGGATAGTTTGACTTCTAACTACAAAGCTACGCAGTGCAATGAAACAACTACCTATGGCAGGCAGCAAAAAATATAGGACATGATAAAATTAAAGGCTCCTTTGCTGGTTGCCTATAGAATAAGACACCCAATGGTAGTTTTAGGCTGATATAACATTCCAAGACAATTTCTGTATCAACCACGAGAAAGCAAGCCACGAAATTAAGGCCGTTGAACCTTTCACTGCCAGCTATCGCATCCCCCACCCCCATCCGCTCCATCCTCACAACCTTCCAGACGGTTAGCTACAAATGTTGTCATCCATCTTTGGTGTCCCGTTATGTCTTTTGAAGGATGTCTCTCAAGCACTAAAAGTGATTGCATGAGTGAAGAAAGAGCGAGCGCAGAAATGAAAGAAACACGTCGCTTGATTGATCTGCAGTCCACCGAGATGGCTATGGAAGGAAAAAATAATGTATTCCAGAATGTAATCTGGGCTTTCAGCGCCACTTTTTGTCAATTCCTAACAAATCGACTTATGCATTGTTTTTTGATGCCTGCAGACAGATGGTCAAACACATAAAACAAAATTCTGTTTTTCTCCCAAAGTGCATTAGGACCCCGTTTTTTTTTCCTCTTTGAGCACTTTATCTTACACCTTCAGGCCACAAGGGTTTGATTACCAAATGAGCAGCTCCTTTTGTGATATACTGTAAAATTCAGACTACAGGCCGCGACCCCTCCCCATATTTAACCCCTGCGGCTTAATCAAAGATGCTTTGGAGATTTTCCCAATCCCGGGAGCAGCACGTTCTCCTCTATTCTTTGATTCTCTTTAACCCACCAAAGTAGTCTTTACTGTTCGTGAATTTTTCGACGAGCCCCATGTTTATCTACCAAGTGTAAACTGTTCACATTTAAAAGCTGCACACATTGAAGCATGATGAGGGTTTGCGCCATGGACAGAGCAGATCTAGTGAATATCAAGCCGAATGCTTCAATGTGTGCAGATTTGATTTTAGTTAACACTTCAACACGGACCTCATCAAAGATTTCATTAATCGTTAAACGAGGTTTTGGTGAGTAATTGAGAAGCTAAGAATAGAGGAGAATATGAAACTCCTGGAATTGTGAAAATCCGCAAATAAACTGCATTGCTTTTTTTTTCGTTTAAGCCGCAAGTGTTAAAGCTGAGAAAAAAAATAGCTCATAATTTTTGCAGTAATAAGTGTGGCTTACGTGTGAGGAGTGGGTGCCAGCTACGGGCCATGCATCTAGTATTTACAGTATTCCTTCAGTGGGGACTTAACCTAATCCACCACGTTGTAATTATTAGAAACCATCAATATTGTACAAAAACATAATAAACTGTGCCATGGATATCATCTGGAGTGTTTGGAATCAATATTTATGTAATAACAATGACAAAAACATGAAAAAGTATATATATAATTCATTGTACTCAGCACAGATGCTCATTATGAATAGACTTTAGATCAGCTTGATCGGTATCGGCCAATAATTAGCATGTTATTCTGATCGGCTTTAATGTCATAATTCGCCGATCTGATCATTGATCGGCTCCGCAAAAGACATTTACTCCGTTTCGCCATCGTGTAGAGTATGTTAGAATCCAAAAGTTAGTTTATTTTTATCCTTGTCGCGTGTCTTTTGACGTAGTACTGTAAATATCTGAGCCCCAATAAAGTTATTTGAAAAAAAAAAAAAAAAAACATGTTGGCGGTGTGGGACAGATAACACGTCTCAGACAGGTAACGCGTAATGCCTTGATCAGACTACAAGACAAAGTTGGTCTTTCACAATTGCACTATGTGAGACTACTGCAATCAAATCTTATATTCTGATACCACCGGATACCGTCTTTTACGATCACTGGGCTTTATCTTGTCAACTCAAACGCGACTGGATACACTCGTTACCATGGCGACAACAACAACAATTGATCGCGTATGATAAGAACAAAATGGGAAAAAAGCGTGGTGGTGGTCACCGGTGCTCGGGAAAGCACTTTAATTCAATGCTTGCTAGAGGTATGGTCACGTACTTATAATACGAAACGGCTCTCAAGCAGGCAACAAAGCGTTATGTAGCCTAGGTTCGTGATCGGCCCCAAAAATCCTGACCGCGTAAAGCCTAATTATGAAATGTATTTATGTGTGATGATTGCTACAGACATGTTTGCTAGTCGAACTTGGCTTGGTTTGACCAAGCAATCAGAGGATTGAAAAATGCTAATGTTATTTTGTGCCAGCTAGCTGGCCCTCTGAGGCAAATCTGAAATCTTATTGGACAAAGTAAATCAAATTTCCACATACATGTCCTGGAAGTAGTGCAGCCAAGAGAAATGCTTGGAAATTAAGAGAATAGATTGTTATAAAGAGGATTAAGTTAATACAATTTAATGGAGCAATATTAAAATTCAGGTTGTAAATGTGAGTGCTTCTGATAGTGTTTAGGCCAGCAAAGGCCATTGATGGCACTGACTCCCACCACTAGTCAGCGCGTTGTATGTACCGGTGAGCTCAAAAGACCGACTTTTACAGTAATAAGCTTGGGTTGTTATTTTCCAAAGGTGCAGTATTTACATCCTCACTTGCAGGCTGCCCGCTAATGCTATTCCACCACGTACCAGACTGCAGATGCCACCGCCGTGCGACTGTTGCGTAAAACGCAGCCTCACACTGACTGTGTAATTGGATATTTCATAGTCTAATCGTCTTGTGGAATTGAAAAGCACACCAAAATCCAGCTCAGATGCAAACGACGCCTATACACAGGAAGACGAGACATGGAGTCAATGAGTTTTTATCAGCGGGCACACTAAATCTCAGCGCGGAGCAGTGGAGGGGATTGAAGAGGGGAGCTAATGATGAATTGACCTTTTCCCTTTCATCCTTCTTATCTCAATAAGAACCCAGCTGACCTTTTCAGCCACACATCAAATCGACTGACACCCTCAGACCTGGCACCTCCACGCACCTTTCCACGTTAGTTTCTTTCATCCCTCCGCTACCTGTGAGAGCCCCCCTCAACCCCAGACAGGGCGTGACATACTGTTTTCTCCTTCGCTGTTGGAAGACGCAGATAAGGAATGATGGAAGCATAGGGATTATCATCTAAAGCCCCGATTTCCGCTCTCCCCCGTCTTTCATTTCGATCACCTCATTAATTCATCGGGATAAGAGCTGCTTTTTCTCGGGTGTGGTGGTGACATCAGCGCGGCGTCACCTGTGAGTAATACCGGGACTTGCGCACCGTCCGTTCTCACGTGTGCTGTCAAAGCCTGTCGAGCAGAGTTAATTGTGGCATTGGTTACATGAAAGTTGTTAGTCCTTTTGTTTGAGATAATAGAGGCCTTTCTCGGATAATAGTTGTTTACAGCCTTTTGTTCGTGGCTAAAATTCATTTCGTTTGCGGTACAGAGTAATCCTTGTTGTGTGTGAATAATTATTTTGTTACCATTGTTCAATAAAGCGATTAAAAGTGCACCAGTGGATGTGTCTACACTTGACCACGAGTGGAGGGATTACAATTCGTTCTAACTAGCAGTAGTTGGCCATTTTATATTAGCTTACGATGTTTACTTTATCTTGAATGTGCAGTTGTGTAACTTTAGCCAGTTGTACTTTTTAATAGGCACATTACACTTGAGCTTCTTTTATGAAGTGTGAAATTATCCCAAATGTTTGACATTCTCTCTGTTTTACTCATTCTTTCCTCCTGGCTGGAATAATCTCTCATGCAGTGAAGCCGTAAAAAGTTAACTGTGACAAAGTGCGTGACGACTGTACTCTCAAATCTTGTTGTTATTTGCTCAGCTGCGGAGAATACCATGCTTTTATTAAGACAACGGTTTTGATTAGGGACGTTTTTTTGTTTTGTTTTGTTTTTACATATTTTCAGGCCATTATTTGAGGAAATATGGAAAATTGTAAATCTCAAAACACTTTTCCAGTGGAGCAGGTTTAGAAACAAGCTCCTCAGATATGCAACTGTGATTTAGTGCAACTATCAATGGCTGATCCATAACTTGTCACCCTCAATGTTTCTCTACAAACACTGAGGTATGCAAAGAAATATGTCACATTACTTGTCTTTGTCTAAATTCATTCGCATTCATTCATGAGTCAGAGTGTGTGTGTGTGAGTCGTAGTGCGTTTGTGTGTCTGTGTGTATATTCCAGGGTCTGTGTGCAAACAGACATGACAGTTTGCGCATAGGGTGGAAACAAAGAGTTGCAGACCACACACTTGCCAGAGGAGGGGAGGGGATGGGTGGGCTGCACGTCTGGGTACCGGCGTGCCTTTTAACTGATTATCCATGTTTAGGCAGACTGAAGAGTCCTCATTAATTTCTTTGCCATTCAAGAGACGTGCAATCACCCTTCGCATCCCAATCGTCACATGCTGGCAGTCCGCACGAGACTCAAAACATGTTCAAGAACTACTGTGAAGGTTAGAATGAAGACTTGTGGCAATGTAGGGAGTCATTACTGACTTACGTATACAGTGGATGATCAACAATTGGGACCATTATTGAACATTCTGACATTAAAATAAGTAATTTTGCTCTAAAAATACAAAATAGTTTTCAGTTTTTTTTTGTTTCCATCACAGGGCTGTGACTGGAAATCAGTGTTTTAACAACATTGAATTGGAAAACAGAAGTTATGGAAAATAGTGACAACCAATTACTTAGGTATACAACTGTTCATTTTACGTTATAAAGGGATTTGGTAAAAAAAAAAAATGCTTCTATCTGTTAAAAGGGAAGAAAAGTTTGGTACAGATATTCTGCCAAAATAAAATACACAAATCAATTTGGTAAGAAACACGAAGTAGACACTTTATTGCAACTAAATAGGCAGGGCGAAAACGTATCTCCTGGTTTTGTAGTAAATGACTTAAAGCATGTTATGTAAACACTCAACACAACCAGTTGCTCCTCCATTCACGGGGCAGCCGTGGCCCAATGGTTAAGCTCATCGCCTGCCACCCTGGAGGACCTAGGTTCAAGACCCCAACTGGACCATCCGCCAACATCCCCCGGACTCATGGCTGTGGTGTCCTTGAACAAGACACTGATACCCTGAAATGCTCTCAGGGTGCTTCAGCTGCCCCCTGCTCCAGTGTGTTCCACTAACGTGTATGTGTTCACTGTGATGGGTTAAATGCAGAGAACAAATTTCGTGTGCATGCATGCATGTTCATGACAATAAAAAGTGATTCTTCTTCTTCTTCTTCTATTCAGCTTCAAGTCACTTCTAATTGGCTATCCTGAGCCAATCGGGTAAGAAATAATCACATTCAACACCCCACACCACAGGATAATTGGGTGAGGATAATACTCCTGAGTGATCCGATACTCGGTCATTTGTAGACTTTGATCGGAAGAGAGGAAAAAAATGCTGAAATTAGTATGTGTGTACCCAATTTAAGTGTTTCTTTCTTTGCCTTCCCACTGGAAAGGATAAAGAACCCAGCTTGTTGCGGCTTACTTATCAGTGCTTTGCAGCATGTTTTGCGTCTAAAGAACCCCACCATCCTCCAAGCTGTAAGATATCAGCTGCAACATCTGCGCTGACATTTGGAGAAATAGGACAGTGTCAGGCAAGGTGCTGCCTGTGTGATATACGGTCGATAAAGAGATAAAGAGTTCATGGATGACGGCGGTGATGCCTCCCTACTCTCTCTTCCGTTGCTCTTACTTTCATACCCCTGAGACATTGAGGTGCATGTGTGAAATGAGTGAAGTTGTGTGTGTGTGTGTGTGTGTGTTCCGGGTGGATGAGGTGTCGCACAGAAGGTGGCAGGGTGTCACTGGGACCAAACTCTACCCCACACCCCACACCCACCATCAACACCCCCCTGGTGAGGCATCGGTGCCGGGTGTCACTCCACAGGTCAGCGCCCTTCCCCTGAAGCTCCTGTGATAAGCTCAGCCTGACAGTTATTTGATGAGAAGTCTGACATGTATTCACACCCTGCCGTGGTCTTTGTCTGTCTGGGGACCACCGCGATAAGGACCACCCCTCGCGTCGCTCGCCTCCATGCATCCGTCTGCTGTGCTTAGCCTTAGAGGTATGAATTTTGTCGAGGGGTGTGTGGTGAATCAAGAAAGAAATCATTACATTCTGGTAGGGTTGCAAAGGGATCGAAAATTTGAGATAAATTTACTGATCAGGAGACCTTGTGTAGCGTGTAACGCAGGCTTGATTGCAAACAGATGTGGAAGCTGATCTACTAACCAGGAGCACCCAGGATTGCGTATGCCAAATGTGCAAAAGTCCCATGCAGTTTATTTGGCCAATTTTTGTAGTAGTATATGCAAATAGATGATTTAGCATGGGCAATGCAATTGATCAAATCTAAGATGTATTGCAATGGCTGATTTGGTATGTGAGAGGCAGGTCCAAACCAGCAAGCATAGCAGTGCTAATGGAGCACAGGCAAAATGAGAGGCGGCTGGAAGATATTTTCTGCACATAAAATTCCATAAACAAATATTATGGTGACATATTGTCTATTCAGCAATGCAATTTTGGAGCTTCTGAATGATCTAAAACCAGTCATAAGAAGCCATTTCATCTACTGTATGACTCCTTTTAAAAGCCTCTTTATACTCCCGCGCTCGTGCGGCCGACAAGTCCCGCATTGCATCACATGATCGACGCATTGGCCCCTATGAGACACTTGACGCGCACACGGCACAAATTGTCGCCTTGCGTAGAATGCCGCGGACATCATCTCTCGTGATTGGTCCGTTTTAGTCACATGCTGTGATGACGTACTCAGCGTTTCTCTTGGTTCCACCTACCACCTACGCCGCCGCCTTCTTGATCGATTTTGCAACATAATTAAACATATCTGGTCATCTAAGTCCATTTGTTCTAGCAGACACTGTTCCATGGTCGCCATTGTTGTTGCTTTGTTCCTTGTTACGGAAAGGGAAGTAAAAAAGGCGACCGGAAATTGCCAAAAAATGCAGAGGAAACTCCATCCTGTGGCGTCCTAGCCAATACCAGCCGTAGTGACACCCCCAACTTGGAGGAGAACTGCAGTACATTTTCAAAACTGCGCGCGTGGGTTGCGCTCGACTATAAAGGCAAACTGCGCGTGGGATAGCCGCAGTGACGTCAGCGTGGTCACCGCCCATGCGAGTGTAAAGAAGCCTTAACTCTGCATTTTCTTGTAGCTTGGTCATTTTATTTCAACATACTCACATTGGTGCTGGCCTCTCCCAGAGCAGTTTTCCCGGGGTGCTGTCCCAAGTTTTAAACGCATTATTATGCAGGAAGGGCACATACTGTACATTGAATTTGCACACACTCGGGCAAGTTAAATCAAACAGGACATGGCTTTTATGCGGTTGCTGGCTTGCCCAAACTTGTTGTGCGATAGATTGTCCAAATCGGTAAGATGTTTGTTTGTCTTCCACTAACATTTCCAATTCCATCACTTCAAACTTCATTTTGCGCTTGCTGAGCTCTTGTAAATGTTCCATGATGAAAACCATCTTGTGTTTAAAAAATAAAAATAATAATAATAATAATCAGGCCCTTTGTGTTTTCCCCAACTGTATAGCCAATCATACACACACAAGCAGCCCTTAATTATATAATTTTCTGTCTTTGTACTGCAGTTTCTGGAGGGTTTAAGTCGATCATACATGGCGAGTAGAGCCGTAGCTGCAACTACAGCTATAGCACTTCCAAAGGCTGCGCTTTTAATGAGCTGCATTAGCAATGAGAGCATCACAATGGCTTTGTAAAGACTCCTATTGTCACTCCAGATCAATGCCTTGTCAAAGCAAGCGAGTTCTGTCGACACCTAATTTCATTCCAGTCCGATAGCGTCAGCGTCTGCGTGTTGATTGATTTGCCGGCAGTCCAAAGAAATAGGTTTTCTCTTAAATGACAGTGTTATGACGAGCAAAAGCAAGGCGACACATTGCACATAACACGAGGATGTGAGCAAACTATTTTTACGCCATGTGTCGCGATACAAACGCTCACAGAAGTTCACAGTGAGAAACGGATGCAATTTTTGCGAGGTTGGAATGATGACTGTGTTTTCTCACCCCTGCGGCACCCTAGTCCAACTCAGCACCTCCCACGCCAGCCAGATTCTCTCACAGAGTCAAGCTGGCAGACTGAGCAATTGCAGGAGAGGAGCCGAGAGTTGTGCTGGGCGGCTCCTTGTTCGGCAGCGACAAAAATTTTCACCATGGGAAAAACAGATAGTGACTGTAATACATTTTTGGGTAAGATTCTTCACACACAAACATGAAAGCTTGTGTGCCCATTTGAGCTCTGTTGCTAACTAAAACGGCCAATTACACTGTTTCCAGAAGATTCTCACAGGTGGTTTGCTCCGCAATGTTGTTTGTGTCCACTAGCAGTTCTCTCCCTTCGTTTTTGCCATTTCTCTGCATTTTTCCATAATAGTCCTACTATGATCATTCTGTTTTAAACTATTTTCAGGACATATTGTCATATACAAGTGATAGAAGCTGGATTGTGATGAAGAAAAAAATGGTGAGCTGGGTACATATACCCAAAACTGTGCTTAAATTGAGCATTTTTCCTCTTCCGTTCAAAGTAAAGGGCCATTATCAGAAATCTCAGAAATATTTTCATGAGTGATAACCCTGTGATGGGAGGTGTGTTAAGTGATTTATCCAATTGTTTTTCGTATTGTGTGGGATCTCTTCACCCAAAAAAATGGTTAAGATCTTAATAATTGGTGTATGTATACCACTTAAGCCTAATTCCACAGTGGTTCCTGAACTACCACCTTACAGCTCTACAAGCCCTTTAAGATTGTTCTCCAGCTGCTGTGTTTTTTAGTAAACAAGCCAGATAGGGTTGAACAGTCAGTTCTCATAAGCTTTCAAATATTGTGGGCTTGGGATTGGTCTGATGTCCCTTCTGGCTGCTCTCTAAATGCTATTGGTCCCACAGCTTTGCTTTATGGACACACATTGTAAGCCTAAATTGCTGCGGCTGGATAAACATACAAGCGTATTAAAAATACACAGTGGTGGTCATGAACTTGTGCAGCTGACAAGTGAAGGTCTTTGTTTGGCGAGTGAACACCAAGTGAGGCCTCAGCGGACGTCCTTTCCCATTGATCGCAACGTCCTCTCGGGCAAAACGGTGACTGGGAGACAGCGGCGTGCATCAACAATGATGAGACGGGATAATGTCAGGGGAGTGCGGAGTGTTAGTCCATTAATGTCACAAGCACGTCACCAACTCTGACTGTCAATGGTCCATGTCACCATCGCCCCGTCACATTCGAGGACACAGCTGTACCGTTTGCATCAGGCAAAGCTGCAAACGCTGCTTTCCTCGGCTGATTTATGTGGCGTTTGTGTGATTGGCTGCGCTAAAAGGTCTGCTATTGACTGTAGAGCTGACACCAACTCAAACGTAATCGTCGTTAAACAGAAGTAAATTCAATGCAGGAACCGTGTATTCCTTCGAGGTGTCTTCGGTCTAAGGGAGGCCGCCGAGGGGGAAGTAGCACCGAGGCAATCAATCGCAGGGAAGTCCGTTTTTATACACTGAGTATTTTAAACTGAGTTAATCAATAGCGAAATATGTTCAGAGAAACACGATGTGAGAAGCCGGGGGTTGGAAGCTCCGGGTTGCTCTTCCTCCTGAGGGCTGCGATCTATCAGGTCGCTGACACTACACGGAGCAAGCGGCTAGATCCTATTTGACACTTTGGTGTTTGCCGCCTTTCTGTCTGGGAGTGTGTCCAAGTGTGTGTGTTTGTATGCCAAGATGCCAAAACACCTTTTATATCTCCACTACATTTGCTCGCTCTTGGGGGAGACTTGCAGACAAGTGTGGAAATACCCCTGTTGCTTGGGGAAAATCTATCACACTAGCACTTCCTCAGTGCAGAAATGAATTTGACAGAAATTGAGGGGGTTTGGCTTTTTTTCTATTTGTTTGACACGTCTGCCCACGCCAACCTTAGTGTTGTCTCAGAAATGTACAGCTGATCTTATTGTTACAATTGTTCACATACTGTATGAAACATCATACACTGGAAGCTGTCTCACTGAATTATTGATAATAACCACAGGCAATGGTATGGCTAACAATGTGGCCTTTGACCGAATTGCTCCGGGTTCATTGGATATTGACACTTTGCCCTCGCATTCACAGCCAAAGTACCCTTGAGCCTTCAATTCCTTCAGGCTCTTGACTCTTTTCTCTTGTGCTATGTGTTTGCTATGACGAGTCAAATTCATTCAATCAATGTACACTCTGAGAAGAGATGTTCAGCAGGTGGACGGGAGCTTACCTTTCTCGAGTAACTACCCCTAATTGCAATATTTTTGTTTACGGCAGGACTTGAACCCATGATCTTCCGATCCAAAACCAAGTCCTTACAAACTTAGCCGGTCAAAACTATAAAAATGCAAAAATGGGTTCATGACATTGAAATGGCTAAATTATAAATAGAATTGATTGATAACCCATTTATTGGTTTGGTTAATACCTCAACCGTAAGGTTTTTTTCCTTGATTCTTTTGGAACTCTTAGAGAAGCGGCAACAAAAATGAAAATGGTTTGATTTTTAACATAGGCTAGTAATGCTTCCATGAAACACTGAAGAATAAGTCGATCTTCTGTAGTCATGTTGCTTTATATGCACGATAACAAAGCTTGATTTGTCATCATTTATGTAGTGCTTCCACATCAATAGGAACATATTATAATATATATGTATTGACATATTAATAGGCAGCACATGAATGTACAATATTTCGTGAAAACTACGCTACATACAAAAAGTCGGTTTTACTTTTTTATCTTATCATACCAAGATTAACTTAATTTTACACTATGATGTAGGACTGCAACGATTATTCAAATACCTCGAATGAATCGATGAACAAAAAAAATCTCAGCCTTTGCATTGATCATTTTTTACACACACGCCACTCCATGTAGAAGTGTGTGTAAAAGACAGAAAATGTCCAAAATTTGGGATCAATTCGCACTTAAAAAAAAGAACAATAAAGTGCAATGGTCAACTGTAAAGCAGACCTGGCTCACAGAACAGAACTCCATTTTAATATAGCTTACCACTGCTAGTTGGAACGTATTGTAATTCCTCAACAAGTGATAAAGGATAGACACAGCCGCTGGGGCACTTTCTGTCAAGTTATTGAACAAATGCTAACAAAATATGTGCGTTCATACACTAGCTACTACGGCCATAACAGACGCGCAGGGACTCAACGTGAAGACTGCCTAACCTGAGTTAACAACAGCCAACAACACTCTCCGAGACAACTACAGTGAGTGCACGAGTAATACATAATTGGCCCCACAGAAATGTGACAACGAACTCAAGTAAAAAAAATTGCCAGCTTGTTTGAAATGGAAGTATAGGTTAGGTGTTTAAGAAGTTGATCGCAAGAGGGAAGAAGCTGTTGGAATGTCTACTAGTTCCAGTTTGCATTGATCGGTAGCGCCTACCTGAGGGAAGGAGCTGGAAGAGCTGGTGACCGGGGTGCGGAGGGTCCGAGAGGATTTTGCACGCCCTTGTCTTAGTGGCCACTCATGCCAGAGTAGCATCTGCTCCATTTGCACACTGATTGAGGAGTATCTGTAACATTTGCACAACCAACATTGTCCCAGATTATCGCACTACTCGTCACTTTAAACCGCATACACTCCTTGAAGTCTCAGCGCCCCTTGCACAATGGTCATTGCACCAGACTATTGCAATATTAGTCATTCGAGCTGCTCTAAGTGCTAGTGGACTCTGCATCTTTTTGCACAATTGTCAAAAAAAAATAATAATTTACCGGCATTACCAGATAACTAGCAACCCTTTACTGCTCAGTGACTGTTTTTTTTTTGTCAATGTCTTTCTGTCTCCAAAGTGTTCTGTAAATTGACTGTCTGTTGTACTAGAGCGGCTCCAACTACCGGAGACAAATTCCTTGTGTGTTTTGGACATACTTGGCAAATAAAGATGATTCTGATTCTGATTAGCTATGTCCATGTTACTTGCCAGGCCTCGCCTTTTAAAGCCACAAACACACACACACACTAAAGTCACAGATACTACAGTGGACGAAAGTACTACTTGCACCTCATATGCAGATTTAGTATTGTTGTTTAATAATGAAAAAATCTATTTTAATCCAATTCCTCGAATAATTAATGGGATGTTGGTAGAATAATGTATTCAAAAAAATATTTGACAGCTGCAGCCGGAGTATCCCAGTAAGAAATCTTTTGACATTGCCTGTACTGTTAATAAAGCCTGTATGATCCTAACCCTGGAAATTAATAAATTTTCTGTTTCCTATGGGAAAAATCGCTTCAATATTTGAATAGCTCTGAATGGATTATCCTCTACTGTATCTCACCAGGACATTACTATCCATACTTATCATGCTCTTAACTGAAAGACTGAGATGACGGAAGTATTTGTCAGAGATGAGCTCCCTCCCTCAGGTTTCTGTCTGGACCGCAAGTGTCTCTCCATCACCGGGCGAAGAGCTCCGCAGAGATACGCTTAATTACGTCCTGAAACTCATCATACCGTGTCCATATGGACTACCCTTTTCCCCGCCCACTGAGCTGTCATGCTTCTGTGCTAAATGTTGCCGTTTGGCAGAGATTTAAATGTGCAATACAGCGAGCGAGGAAAGTCAGCGTACCAGATGTGAGCGAGCTTTAACAGGTTGCCCCTCTGCTGTTTGGGACCAATTAGCGTTTGTCATGACACACTTCCACCCCATTGCACCGTTGTGTGCGTGTGTGTGTGTGTTTGTGTTTTCTAACACAACTTAATTTTCACCAGCAATATGGTTCATATTTTATTAGTCTGGCTAATTGTTTCTGTTTACAGCCTGTTTCCAAGTTGCAGAATTGTTATCAGAGAAGCACAGTGGAGCAGATGCGGTGTTGCCAAGCAATTGAGCTCATCAAATTAGAAAACCTGAGCAGATGCCCTCCACCGATCCAGCAGTCTGCCCCCTTTGCTTTCCAATCGTGAGAGCCATTTGGTCTCATTCTAGTGTTACATTGGCTCCATGTGGAGCGTTCATCCTTGCCAAGCGGCCGCCTGAACCAACGGAATCTCCTGCCAAACCTGTACACTGAGTTTCGCTGCACCCCGCCGTTAGGCGGCATGTCAACCTTCCTCAGCCGTCGGTTTCTTGCGTAAGGGCTCATGTTTGCAGTGAAAAGAGATGGTGAAGTGATTGTATCTCAGGCGGTTGCTTTTCTTGCGGATGATTAATTGTCCTTGCTATTGACAGAGATGCACCGCAATTAAGCTTCACTGGGGTTGCAAAGATAAAATAGCAAATAACACTTTGCAGGCCCTACAAAGTGAGCGCTAATTAGATGGAACTTTATATGAGAGTACTACATGTACACAATATAGTAAAAGAACATGTAAGAGTCTGCAGTTGGTAACAATAATTGCTCAAGTCCATTCCAAAGCATATTAGGACAGTGAGCAAAACTGCAGTGGCTGTGGTGCTGTGGATGGTTGTCACGGATGGAGCCTTAATACTACATTGGTTCCCATTCTGCACTCTTGTAGAAACCCAGATATCCCTACATAGTCCTCTTTGTTGGTCAAAAACATCTTTTGCTCCGTCACAGCCATTACCTTCAGCCATGATCCGTCGAAGCGAAACAAACCGATGTAGCACATGCCTGACTTGTTCTTGTTGTTCTTCGTACAGTTGACAAACTTGACAGCAATGATGATATTTGATTTGAAATTGTAATATTAACCTGAAGAAAAGTCTAAAACGTTACCATTATTATAAATTTCATCCCAAATGAAGTGTTTTTTGATTGCTAGCGATTGTTCAAAATAATCTGACATGGAGCAGTAATTAGTAATCGTATTAGATGGTAGACGTATGATATATAATTGTACTAAGTTGACCTTTATCAAAGCTAGCATAAGCATTTAATGGGCTCTTTGCTGTAACGTCATATCCGTTGCATATCATACGGTCCACCCTCTTCGAGTTTCGTAAACTACGACAGCTGTGTATTCATAATCTCGAGTAAACAGCAGAGTATGAGCCTTATAAAATATATATTTTTTTTCCCATTCGAAAAGCAATACAAACAATACGATGAACATTTTTGTGTTCCAATGTACACGTCGCTATCCAAATTCAACAAGCAACCACGGATTTCCCAGAGATGTTGAATTCACTCATTATGTGTATTGTTCTGCCGCAGAACCTGCTTTCCTGGACACTGCAGTGCATGAAAGCATTAAATTAATAGAAAAGATGAGTTAAATAAAGACATCTGGGAACTAAAAATTAATTCAACAGTTGGATTACAAAATTCGCTGGCTCCGATGATGACATCATGGTGTCTGTGTGAAAGGGAAAGCTGCAATCAAGCGATAGTGGTGTGAAGTTTGTCCAGTCCTGTTGTATTGAAAGCAATTGTCGCTCTCCAACGAGTCTTTTATGCCACACCAGACGCTGGTGATGTCGTCACGCATCTAATAGCCTGTCGTGATGTTGCAATACCCCGCCTTGGCTAGATTCTGTGTAAAAAGCAAAGGCTACTTAATAATCGTTTTTTGCAGGATCTCTGTGTGAAACTTGTTTACAGAAGTGCGACCAAGTAAAGACTGGAAAGTTCTCAGAGTTTTCAACTTTTTGCACCGTTTGCAGGTCATCAACCTGATCTGTTAACTTCATTGAATATCATTTAAATTAATTAGTATTCCTACAGTGTCCTAACCAAGCATGGTTTGGATGTCCCATATTCCCATGAGTATGCCAATTTGTCAAAGTCATTTTCTTTCCCAGGAAAGCACCCAGAAGCGTTATTTGTTTTAACACAGCTTTAAATCCCTCAGGTCTCCTCTTCTTCCAGTGCTCACATCCTTTCCCTTGCTTCGTTACCCATCATACCTTGTGTTCCGTGCTGTGGCGCCAGAACAGCTGTCATTCCTCTCTGCCAAGATATTCTGTTCAGGACCAACCGGTGGCCTGTAGGCCTGGAAGACAGGCTGCACAGTTCAGTTGTGGGCCTCTAGTGTCCGTGTTAGCTCTCATGGGAGCCAAAGCGTGGCTGTGATCTGGCTGAACAGCTGATTTAAATTTTAATCTTAGCCTTGCAGCAGTAAGGATAAAGCCTGGTCCAGAAATACTAATTATGTGCAGGAGCAATCGCACTGCAGACACGCGGCATAAATCTATCTAGGTATCAACCGTGGAGCGGAGGAAGATATCCCCTCGTGGTGCTGCACAAATAAGTGGACCCGAGCGTCAACACACAGGTTTACACGGTCCTGCGTGACAGCGTGAAAACGCCTACTGCTGCCACACATGCATACCGTTACCACATTACCATCACCCCTAGATGCAAACGCCCCTCTTTCTGCCAATATGAAAACTGTTGCCTGCCCACTTGTTGGATTCTCATAATAGTGCAGCTCTGGATAATATCCAGTAGCTCAGTATGTTCATCACCATATTTTCATCAGAATCACTAAAAACATGTTTTTATTTTTTTTTTCTCAATGCTGCTTCTCCTTGTCTGAGTCACAGGGAAGCTGGAGGCACTCTTGCGTGATTTAGGATAGTACACCCTTGCATGGTTACCTGCCAATTACAGGAATGACATTAAAATTATACAGGGGGGTTCTTCGGTTTTCGTGGGTCCCCACGGTTGCTAGTGCTAGTATACTGAAGTAGTTTGCACAGCGGCGTAAGAATAAGTGGTCAAGTGGAACAAGATGGCACATTCTGTTGGCGGCATATTTACATTTTTTCATTCGATTGTTCTGTATTTTTAGCATAGAGGTTCATACAAATATTTACTCTGTTTAGGATGCCAACTTTAGTTATAGATTACAGTATGTACCAACTTGCGTACAAATTTGGGTTACCCACTTTAGGAACGGAACTCCATCGTAAACCGAGGACCCTGAAATGATAAATTCAAGTCCACTCCTTGGCAGCAACCAGCAGAGATGCCATTGGTTCAGGCTCAACTAGCTTGCTCTCTCATGAAAACCCACATGACCTCTGCTATGGAGATGTGAGCTGCATCCACACTGTGGCACACCTCATCTTGGCAACATTATTATAATATATGCTCAATACGACATTGGCTCAAAACTAGGACATTTTGTCAAATGCCCATCCCTGATTTCAGTGGGACAGATCATTTGGAAGCCCAAAGTATCATTCTGCCTAGCTTCTTTGGATTTGAAACTTTTTTTTGCAAATGCTATTGAAGTGTTGAAGTTGTACATTGAATTTGCAGAACATCCAAGCTTAGAAAAAGTTTATCTCAGCCAATTGGGAAAGGTAAGGCATAGGTTCACTGACTCAGAACAGGATAAGTGATGGCGTCGGTGCGCCTGGTTAGTAGACGGATGGATGGCGTGCTTTTCACAAGGTTGTTTTTACATGGTCTTAAAATGGCCTTGGTTGGGAAACCCAGGAATTTTCTTGCTATCAGGCTAACCACTGTCACTGTTCCTCACCAGACAGTGTTAATCCTCCTCCAGACAAGCTTAATTGAGACTTGTTTGTTCTTTTTCTTTTTGCATACATCCGCCAGGTGCACTAAATCATCCGCCAGGTGCACTAAAAGAAAAAAGGTAATGTTACAGCTCGTTTGCTGCGCAAAGCTTCAGGTGGTGCAACTTGTTTCGACAGGTGTTTCATTAAATTCCAACAGTGTTTGCTGTCATCAGAGGTCACCTGAGGATTTTACGTGAACAGTGGTCAATTCCTTCAAGTCAAGTCCTTAAAGTCCTTAAACAGTCAGCATGTCTGCCTTGAAAGTTACTGGTTACTCGGATGTAGCTACTTCAGCAATTTTGATCCTCGGATAAGAGGACAATGCTGATCTATGATGTGAGCTGATATGTTTGTGACAAGAAAGGGGATATCAGTTAGCTTGTTTTCTTCTGTGCCTGAAACAAAGCAATAAGTGAATATGTTGTCACAAACACTCAACCAAAAAGTGCTTTTTGCGCCACTCACCATGATTTTTTAAGGAATTAATATTTCAAATGAAATGCCCCAAACACTAAAAACGTACCATAAAATATTCTTTTTTTCGTAGCCTTCTCAGAGTAGGATATGCATGGCATGTCCACCTTGTTTTGTGGAGTATTTTGACAGGTCTTACCATGGTTTTGTGCATTGCTACAAGGGTTTATACTCTGGCTCTTATGCAAGTGCTTACCTTTTGTCGGATTTGCTACTAAAATGTCCTCAAGGATCATTGAGACGTTTCATCAATCAAAAAAGCAAATAAATGAATACATTTTAAAAAACCTGACACTTCAAGATTGTTGACTTTAGTTCCATAATCATGCATCTCTGGTCCGATGCAATCACGATTCTGTATTTATTAAATAAATAAAGTGTCTCTTCCTCTCATTCTCATTCTACTCTCCATGTCTGAAACTCCTTTTCCAACTGTGTAATCAGGACACAGCATGAAGCACTGAATTGCCTACAATTTCCTCTCGCTTCCCTTTGTTTATTGACTGCGCGACCTGACTAGGACCGAGTGAGATTGGAGTGTGTTGGGGGGGGGGGGGACTACATCCACTCTGGCGACCTCTTCTTCTCTCCCGAGGCACTTTTTTTCACAAGCGACCCAAAAGGGCGCCTCGAGGCAGATTGATTACACGGGCGATCACTTTCGGAAGATAACGTCCTTCGTTTTAATCGTACATTGTGCCACTGCTTGTTACCAGGAAAAGATCAGGGACAGCAGCTTCATCAATGTCTCCTTGTGAATGCCGCGGAAGTTGGGATCTTTAAAACCACTTTGCTCCTCTTCTTTTTGTGATCACTCTCACTGAGACGTTATGAAGTAGTCTTTTGCATCTTTATTGTTTGACACTAAAGTCATGATCCATTCTGAGTGTCCTGGAGTCCATAACTTTCTATTTACTTGGTGTAGACTAGTTCATCAACCCTTTTCTTTCTGCACCCCTGGGCTATGTTTACACCACCAACCAAACTTATTTTCCATTGTCACAACTTTGGGAAGGCAATCCTTGTGTACATCAGTCTGCAAAACTGAGGGATGAAAGACGTTTTATGCTTTAAAACATCTAAATACAATTAAACTTTGTCAGTGGCCCGTTTTTCCGCCAATGGTTGTATTACTTGTGCAACGCTGCATAACTGTAACAAAAATAGATTAATTTGGCGGTCGCATGAAAACAAAGGAAGTCAGGCTGTTTGAAGCAGTAGTTTTCAAGCAAATTAGGCAGTTTCCACTGGTCGTACTATCACAAAAACTACCTCTAATGGAATGATCCTATCGATACCAAGTTTTAAATAGCTGTAGTGGACAGATGGGCAGTGCTGAATTATAAAACTTTTGCATCTTTTTTTGCCAGTAAATGTGGGCAGAATGTGACATCAAAATTGGTAGAGAATCATTTGCCATAACTCCGAATGCTCAGATGTCATTCCAATTCTATCAAATAGGTGAGGACAGGCAACTGAACCTGATTCATGGGTGCATTTTTGGTTCTTTTGTTCAGTTGTCAGTTTTTTTTTTCATTAATTTGTCCTCTTCTGTGCACTTTATTGTACTATTGACAGTATTTGCATTAAACAATGAAGTATTCCCTTAAAAGAGGTTCAATTCCCAAATGCCAACAATAATTAAAAACTAAATAATCGCATTAGATTTATCACAACTCCACTCTAAATGCTCAGATGTCCTTCTAATTCTATGAAAAAATGTACTCACGGGTGCATTTTGTTGTTTGTTGGTTGATTGGTCCTCTTCTCATATGCGCTTTATCGTACTATGTAGCTACAGTATTTGCACTAAACAATGAAGGATTCCCTTAAAAGAGGTTCAGTTACTACCCAAAGTACCTACAATCAGGGGTTGAACTGATTAGTCAACAGGGCAACTTTACTACTCTACATCAACATTTAGATCTTGAAGTTGACTCATCGCTAATCAAGTGTTTTCGTTTTCCAATCAGCCAATTTACAGAGGACGTACGACTCGCCCGTCTGCTGCCGTCACCGAACTATAAAGCTTGGTTGAGCAACGAAATGTCTGGCCAACAATGCGATCCAGTCTGCATACATCCCAGCGGGTCCAAGAGTCTGAAAATAAGATTGTTGCAGATGATATTAACAGTCAGCCTCACTAGCTTCGGCTATTCCAATCGCCGCTGTTAACATCGTCTTAAAATGTTCATACCAGTGGGACTGGCGGTGAGGAATGAGGGCAGCGGCGCGAACTGAAGCTTCATCTCTGTCGTCAAAATGAAATGTCCAACAATATGTGAGCAACAATTGTGTGGTAACAAGAACTTTAGTCATATAACAATCCGCACCAACATCTAGACATCTGTTGCTTTACGACACTGTGTCTGAACAAGACCGTAAGAAGGCATACGCCAGTGCTACGTTGTGTGTGGAAAGATATACCAAAAATCAGACTCGTAACACAGTCACTTGCAAAATATGCAAGTTTATTTTGGAATATTATAAAAACACAAGTGAAATAGAAACAGTGAAACAGAGAAATGTAAACTTTCTGGGAGCCTGGCTACAACAGCTCATCTTATGACTCGCTATGCTATGGAACACAAGATGAGACCAGCCACTCGTTGAAGGGAAAACATGCACCAGACTCACTCCAGTAATTATAACAACTACATTGAGCTTTATTTTTTTAATATTTGTTTCTAAGCCAATCCGCCAAAATATGTCCTTATGTGAAACCGAAATCAGACTTAGACTCAACTTTCATCATATGGTCGACTACAAAACAAAATAAATCCAGGGAACTTACATTCCCAACTTTCCGTTCCTCCATCCGGCCTTCAAGTTAATGGCTAATAGGCAGATCATTCAGCAGCTGCGGATGGCCTAACTGACCTCTCAAACACTCCTTGTTCATTATTTACAATGCTAAAGCTGGATGTGCCCCCGCTTGTCGCCACTCTCGCCACTCTGTGTCCTCACAGACCTCACAGAGGGGAAAGGACTCGGGGAAATTGTCTTTGTTGTGCTCACCATTACGTCTGGAAGTGTGTAAATAGTGCTTATCCGCTTTTAATTGCCTCATCTGCCAACATGAGCATAGAGCAATAAAAGGGGCTCATATGCTGTTTTCAAAGTCTCCCAGGCCACCACGAGGGGACCTTCCCTGGACGATCATCTGCCATCTACCACCTGTGTCGGCTCGCGTTTGGAACCCCATGGGAATTTTTAAAGATAGTGAGATTAACAAAGAATTTATGCATATCTTATCACCGCGCTTTCAGTACCTTAAGAGGTGTTCCGGCACCAATTAGTTCTCACAATGCCCACATCTGCACCCATTATACCTTCACCAATTACCAGTGATTAACAAAGAGATAGCCACCCCATCACTGCTTTTGCCCTAATTTGATTTTCTCATCCATTTCACATTAAAACCAGATCCAAGATGGCAAAATAGATCTTTACAGTTAAGTGCAGAGATGAAATGAGCATCTCAAAATCTCCCCAACAAATATACCCCTCTTGTATCATTGACCTTGAGCAAGCTTATTAACTTGGCACTCCCCCACCAGTTGAAATCCGCCATAAGATTTCCCTATCCGGCCATTCTCCTTCATTAAGGAATAAGCTGTTCGTGACGACATTGAAGCAGAAGATTGGTGGACGGCCATGAATATCTTTGCTTGTGAACTTCTCCACTCCCGATCTCGGTGTGGTCTAACCTGACAAACCAGACAGTTTTCCAAATCCATGTGGGGAAGGATGACATAAAGACTGCTTGGCAAAATGTGGAATGCGATTGGATGAGGATTGTGTGTGTCATATCCATTTGAGGCCTACTAAATCAAATTAAGTATTAAGTGCTAGCTTGACAAGAAGGACTGCGTCCAAAGTTTGCAGCTGCATCCTTCCGAGCTTGATTTTGAAGGTTGATGATGTCATAACGGGGCACGAAGCATGTTCCAATCAGAGGCGGGGTACACCCTGGACTGGTTGCCAGCCAATCGCAATCACATACAAACAAACAACCATTTGCACTCACATTCACACCTACGGGCAATTTAGAGTTGTCAATTAACCTACCATGCATGTTTTTGGGATGTGGGAGGAAACCGGAGTGCCCAGAGAAAACCCACGCAGGCGGGGCCGAGGATTGAACCCTGGTCCTCAGAACTGTGAGGTAGACGCTCTAACCAGTCGGCCACCGTGCCGCCAAATATTGACCAATGCAATGTAAAAATCTGGTCAAGCAGTTGCAGGTGAAATATAAGTGGAATGAGTTGTCAGTCCAAGTGAGTTTTCATAAACATCACATTGCCACTCTGCACATTTAGTGGGAAGAATAAATGGTTTTCTTTTACAACAGCTGTCCTTGCACCAAGCGATTGGATAGTAAAAGCAAAGCAGTAAGGTGGTGGGGTAAAAATATAAAAAATAAAAAATAAAAATAAAAAGGTGATACTTGTACAAGCTAAAGGACTCCATACACAAGATTGGGGCCCTGGGAAGAAAATTGGCAGAATTCATCAACTCTTATGCTGGTTTAAAACGGCAGCGGCAGCCTTGTGCAGAGCCCTTAAATGTGAAAATAACCCAGCCGCCCTGTGGGAGTGTGTTTTATGTGGTTGGAGGGGTTCAAGTGGGGCTCATATATTGGTTTGTGTCGAGATGTCGGCGGGTTTGTCAGGTTTCCCTAGTGGCGCGTTCGCTCGCTCGCTCAGTTTCATGTCACTGGAGCGTTTCTCCAACAGTAACGCTGACTGTGTAAGAGTGATTTATGCAGTCATAAGAGCGAGCGGCCCGTGCTTCATCCTGACACCTATTATTAAAATGAGACATTTGAGTGTGAAGAGGAAACAAAGCAGGGAGAGAATGAAAAAGCGGGGGCCACATCCAACTGTATATCAGCCTTGAATTTATTCTTAAATAAACTTCGTAGCAGTAGTACTTAGTAGTTGCCCAATTCAAATTGTGGAGTGCACTACTTGGCTGCAACCAGCAGAGGTGATGTTTGTTTCTGCCTTAACTACAAACCCCAATTCGAATGAAGTTGGTACGTTGTGGAAAACCTAAATACAAACTGAGAACAATGATTTGCAAATCCTTTTTCAAGCTATATTCAATTGAAGACACTACAAAGACAAGATATTTAATGTTCAAACTGATGATCATCATTGTTTTTTTTTAAATGCAAATATTCTCTGTATTCTCTCTGTACCCCTCCTTGAGCCCTCACCTTATCATGGTGGAGGGGTTTGTGTGTCCCAATGATCCTAGGAGTTAGGTTGTCTGGGTCTTTATGCCCCTGGCGGGGTCACCATGACAAACAGGTCCTAGGTGAGAGACCAGACCAAGTACGGCTCCAAAGACCGTTATGACAAGAAAAATTATTGGATTGCGTTTTCCCTTTCCCGGACGCGGGTCACCGGGGCCCCCCTCTGGAGCCAGGCCTGGAGGTGGGGCTCGAAGGCGAGCGTCTGGTAGCCGGGACTGCACCCATGGGGCTCGGCCGGGCACACCCCGAAAGGGTAACGTGGGTCCCCCTTCCCATGGGCCCACCACCTGTGGGAGGGGCCATAGAGTTCGGGTACATTGTGAGCTGGATGGGGACCAAAGGCAGGGACCTTGGCGATCCGATCCCTGGCTACAGAAGCTGGCTCTAGGGACGTGTGACGTCACCTCTCTGGGAAGGAAGGAGCCCGAGCTGGTGTGCGAGGTCAAGAAGTTCTGACTAGGTATAGTCGGGCTCACATCCACACACTGCTTGGCCTCTGGTACCAGTCCTCTCGGGAGGGGTTGGACTCTCTTCCACTCTGGAGTTGCCCACGGTGAGAGGCGCCAAGCAGGTGGGGGTATACTTATTGCTCCCCGGCTGGGCGCCTGTACATTGGGGTTCACCCCGGTGGACGAGAGGGTAGCCTCCCTCCGCTTTCGGGTGGGGGGACGGGTCCTGACTGTTGTTTGTGCCTATGCACCAAACAGCAGTTCAGAGTACCCACCCTTTTTGGAGTCCTTGGAGGGGGTGCTGGAGAGCGCTCCCGCTGGGGACTCCATCATTCTGCTGGGGGACTTCAATGCTCACGTGGGCAATAACAGTGAGACCTGGAGGGGCGTGATTGGGAGGAACTCCCCCCCCCCGATCAGAACCCGAGTGGTGTCCTGTTATTGGACTTCTTTGCTCACCACGGATTGTCCATAACGAACACCATGTTCAAGCATAAGGGTGTCCACACTTGCACTTGGCACCAGGACACCCTAGGTCGCAGTTCGATGATCGACTTTGTGGTCGTGTCATCGGACTTGGGGCCGCATGTCTTAGACGCTCTCGTGAAGAGAGGGGCGGATCTGTCAACTGTTCACCACCTGGTGGTGAGTTGGCTCCGATGGTGGGGGAAGATGCCATTCCGACCTGGCAGGCCCAAACGTATTGTGAGGGTCTCCTGGGAACGTCTGGCAGAATCCCCTGTCAGAAGGAGTTTCAACTCCCATCTCTGGCAGAACTTTACCCACGTCTCAGAGGAGGCGGGGGACATTGAGTCCGAGTGGACCATGTTCCGCGCCTCCGTTGCTGAGGCGCCCGACCGGAGCCGTGGCCGTAAGGTAGTCGGTGCCTGTCGTAGCGGCAATCCCCGACCCTGTTGGTGGAGACCAGCGGTGAAGGATGCCGTCAAGCTGAAGAAGGAGTCCTATCAGGCCTTTTTGGCCTGTGGGACTCCTGAGGCAGCTGATGGGTACCGGCTGGCCAAGCGGAATGCAGCTTTGGTGGTTGCTGGGGCAAAACTCGGACGTGGGAGGAGTTCGGTGAGGTCACGGACAATGATTTCCGAACGAGGAAATTCTGGTCCACCATCCGGCGTCTCAGGAGGGGGAAGCAGTGCACCATCAACACTGTGTATAGTGGGGATGGGGCGCTGCTGACCTTGACTCTGGACGTTGTGAGTCGGTTGGGAGAATACTTTGAAGACCTCCACAATTCCACTAACATGCCTTCCCATGAGGAAGCAAAGTCTGGGGTCTCTGAGGCTGGCTCTCCTATCTCTGGGGTTGAGGTCACCGAGGTGGTTAAAAAGCTCCTTGGTGGCAAGGCCCCGGGGGTGGATGAGATTCGCCTGGATTTCCTAAAGGCTCTGGATGTTGCAGGGCTGTCCTGGTTGACACGCTTCAGCAACATCGCATGGACATCGGGGACTGTGCCTCTGGATTGGCAGACTGGGGTGGTGGTCCCCCTTTTCAAAACCGGGGACCAGAAGGTGTGTTCCAACTACAGGGGGATCAAACTCCTCAGCCTTCCTGGTAAGGTCTATTCATGGGTGCTGGAGAGGAGGCTCCGTCGGAAAGTCAAATCTCAGATTCAGGAGGAGCAGTGTGGTTTTCGTCCTGGCCATGGAACAGTGGACCAGCTCTACGCCCTCGGCAGGGTCCTTGAGGGTGAATGGGAGTTCGCCCAACCAGTCCACATGTGTTTTGTGGACTTGGAGAAGGCGTTCGACCGTGTCCCTCGGAGAGTTCTTTGGGGGGGTGCATCGGGAGTATGGGGTACCAAACCCCCTGATACGGGCTGTTCGGTCCCGGTACGACCAGTGTCAGCGTTCGGTTCGCTTTGGCAGCAGTAAGTCGGACTCGTTTCCGGTGTGGGTTGGACTCCGCCAAGGCTGCCCTTTGTCACCGATTCTGTTCATAACTTTTATGGACAGAATTTCTAGGCGCAGCCGAGGCGTAGAGGGGGACCGGTTTGGTGGCCTCAGTATTTCATCTTTCATCTCTCTCTTTGCAAATGATGTAGTTCTGTTGGCTTCATCAAGCCGTGATCGGCAACTCTCACTGGAGGGGTTCACAGCCGAGTCTGAAGCAGCTGGGATGAGAATCAGCACCTCCAAATCTGAGACCATGGTCCTCAGTCGGAAAAGGGTGGAGTGCCCTCTCCGGGTGAGAGGGATGAGATCCTGCCCCAAGTGGAGGAGTTCAAATATCTTAGGGTCTTGTTCACGAGTGAGGGAAGAATGGAACGGGAGATCGACAGGCGGATTGGTGCAGTAATGGGGACTTTATATTGGTCCATTGTGGTGAAGGAGCTAAGTCGAAAAGCAAAGCGCTCGATTTACCGGTCGATCTACCTTCCTACCCTGACCTATGGTCATGAGCTGTGGGTCGTGACCGAAAGAACAAGCGGATACATAGCGGCCGAAATGAGTTTCCTTTGCAGGGTGTCCGGGCTCTCCCTTAGAGAGAGGGTGAGTAGCTCAGTCATCCAGGAGGGGCTCAGATCCGCTGATCCTCCGCATTGAGAGGAGCCAGATGAGGTGGCTCGGGCATCTGATTAGGACGCCTCCTGGATGCCTCCCACCGGGAGGACACCCCGGGGACGACCCAGGACACGTTGGAGAGACTATGTCTCTCTGCTTGGCTGGGAACACCTCTGGATCCCCTCGGAAGAGGTGGAAGAAGTGGCTGGGGAGAGTGAAGTCTGGGCTTCCCTGGTGAGGCTGCTGCGCCCGCGACCCGACCTCGAATAAGCGGAGGATGGATGGATATTCTCTGTATTGAATTTGATGCCTGCAACACTTTCCAAAAAAAGCTGGGACAGAAGCAACAAAAGACTGGGAAAGTTGAGGAATGCCCAAAACACACCTATTTGGAACATTCCACAGGTGAGCAGGTTAATTGGAAACAGGTAATTGAATATAATTGAGTTAATCGATTGCTAATTTCCCATAAGTTTGATTTTGTCAAATACCCATACCTAGAAATAATCAATTCCACAGGTCTTTGGCTTGGAAAATAAATTTAAAAAACTGTACATAAATAATGATTCAGTTAAAATTGGAAATTAAATGAAAGTATTTTGAAAACAAACAATTCCAAACGATTAAATGCTAATTATAAAAATACAACTGACGAAGCACTTAAAAAAAAATACTATACTGTACTGTATTTAAAAGTTAAAACTTTAAACCACTGTTACATTTTGCACAGTTCGACCATTCAATTTAGTGATTCTTTTGCATATCCCGAGAGGGCGCTTGCGTAACATACCAAATTACTGCTCTACACCTATGTTTTAGGTGAAATTTCTTCGAAGTTCACTGTACAAAGGGTCCTCACAATTTTCCTCTTTGGCTTATCATTGATACTCTTCCTAAAGGGTTGATGCGCATAAAGAAAGCCAAATAAAATGCAAAAATCACTTTGGAAAAACTTGAATTCATTTGTTTGGACCATCAATCCATTTTGTATACGTAGCACTTGTCCTCATTGGGGTCGCGTGTGAGCTGGAGCCTGTCCCAGCAGTCTTCAATGACTCTAACATACGTATTTTGGGAATATGGGAGAAAGCCAGAGTACCACACCAGCCCCCCCCCCCCCAAATGCAGATATGGGATAACATGCAAACTCCATACATGAAAGCCTAACCAGAGATTCAGAACCTTTCGACTGTGAGACAGACATTCTAATCACCATCACCCCATACCGCCTTGTTTTTTTGCTTTGACATTCGGTCAAATTTGAACTTGTTCGATTCACTGTGTTGTGTTTTTTAATGCAACGTTAGTGTCACGGTCAAGGACGGAATGGAAAATAGGCTGATGCTTTTGAAAAGGCAGACTTCAGGTGTGAGCAGGGGGGCGTAGCAGTGTTTTTCCACTCTTCTCTGCTCTATTGTTCCTCAGACAAGCTGGAGAAAACAACAAGAGACGATAGCGAAGTGAAATGGGAAGGGTTATATTTGCCACATAGGAGTCCCGAAAGTATTAGTCTTGTTTATCCTCTGCGTAGACACTGCTCCGTGAGTGGCAGTGGGACGACATCTGAGGTAGACGAATATTCCAAAAGGATTCCCGGGAGCTTCAAGGCGCACACCATATGAATATCTCCCAACCCGTTGCTTTTGTGCAACGTTATCTGCATCCTCTCATTGGCTATCTATATGCTGCCATTTCCCAAATGAAATGCCACCAAATATTGAAACAAATGAAGCGTAGCTAAACAAAAACATCTGCAACCTCGGAGGGGGGTTGATGCTAAGTTTGTAAGGATTCAATATTCTGTTGTGTGACAGCCTACCATTTCTACTTGGTGGCACAGTCGTTACTGTGTGTTTCTTCCAGACATATTTATTGAATGAAGCCGTGTCAGAATAAGTCTAAAGAAACTGTTTGAAAAACAACAGCACGTTATCCATTTATTGGTTTTGTTGCAGGATATTTAGGACAAATACCAGTACTTCTGTTTTTTACCACAGAGATATAAGTTTTGTGGTTTTGAAACATTTACAAGTTGTGCAGCCATTTAGAGGGCAAGGAATCATATTTGGTGAATAAAACCTGGAGGAGATATGCATGTTTTTTTTGTTTTGTTTTTTTTTCTTCAATTTAAAACAGTTCCCTGGTGTTCTGTGGCATGCGTTTTGTCAGAATGCCTCAGGATCAAGAATTATAGTAGGGCTGTCACTATCGAAACTTTTTAGAATCGATTAACCTCGAGATATTTCGTTGAGTGATCACCACCCCTACTCCCCTCCCTTTTATTCATTTCATTTATTTATTTTACTACTAACATGCATTTTATTCTCATTTATGAGGGCTGGACTTATATCCTTGAACTGCATATGCTGGTCCTGAGTGTATGGTATAAACTCTGTACAGAATTTGATACAACAAAATCAGCCTCTGCTAAATGGTTAGCATTCACGATTAGCATTAGTGGGCTAGCGATTACCATTTTAGGTTAAAAAAAAAAAAAACGCTAATTACCATTCAGCTCACTCATACATCATGTTATATGTATATTACACATCAAATCGTGTCTTAAAAATCACTTACAGGCGCTCCGCTGTCATTTTCGACAATGTTTATCAATAGTCCATCTGCAACAAAAGTCTGTGCAGTAAACATGGACAGTGGCCAAATGGTTCCGGGCAAATATGCGTTTATTAATATTTTTTATCGCCTCGAGGCAGAAATTTTTGCCTCAACCAATTTTTGTGGTCGACTTAGCGTTTTTTGTTTTTTTTTTGTTTTGTTTGTTTTTTCACAGGCCTAAAAAAATGAAAACACAACGCTTGAACTAACCGCCTTGTTAACAGCCAACCCGAGTTGGAGTCAGAGCTCCTGATGTCATTCACTAGGCCACACCCCTTTAAGGCACACATCAAAACACCAATACTACAGTGTTTAATACTACAGTATCAGCATTTCACTGGCCAATAGCAATGTCTGTCCAGTGCACAGTGACACCCCTGTACCTCCTCTTCATCTGTCGCTGTTCCTCATTGTCCGTCTTCATGTGAGGGCTCTGTACAGCTGAGTGACCCGCTATGCTGAGGGGTCATGTCGGCCCTTTATTTTCCTCATCTTCCTCCGAAAAAGACGAAGAGTCGGCATGTAATCGGCCCTTGTAAGTGCCACACTCCCGAGGCTGTATGACCTACGTTAGACTTTCTCCATCTGCCTGCATTCACTTAGCACTCGGCAGGCCGTCACTCACACAGCAGGTTCTGGCACACGGAAGCTTGGGGGGGGGTGAGCGTCGGGTGTAATGTGGCTATTTTGCAAGTAAAGATACTAAGAAGCAAAGCCAAGGTCACACTAGTTGGCTAAAATCAACCTCTGGATGCTCTTTCCACTATAGGCTTGTTTGCTTGTGAATAACGATGACCTTGCTTCATTCATTCCAGTTGTGGACTAGTCCGCATCCGCCTGCACCTTGAAATTGAAAACAATTAATTAGTATTCAAAGCCGTAAAGTAATATATGCAGTTAATTCTGAAGCGTTAAAAGCTAATGGACTCGCTGAGTCTTGCACCCAGGGCTGCCGCGCAGAATGAGTCCATCAATCACTTCTATCAGTGATCCCTCGCAAGCTGACGGCTGTGTCGGCGCATCTTGACGAGGAAATGGGGCCGAGGCGGCATCCGCCGTGGCTTATGTTGACATCTTGAGAGATGAACTGGAGCCATTTTACTGCTGCTGTCACGACATTTTGCCCTCAGTCTCTGATGAGGAGTTATTCTTGTACAGTGGAACACTATCCATTATACCCATGGCAAGTCCATCCACAGAGCTGCCAAATGTTACAGAACATCCGTGTCACGGAAATCTCTGAACTGGCTCGTTACAGTTATAACGCTGATTGTTCTCGATATTGGAGAGGAAAGAAAAAAAATCCAGCGTCTGACAATACTGACGCGTCCACATTGAACAGCTCTTTGGTGGATGCTATTTTATTAGGCAACCCCCCCCGACCCCTCCAAGCCACGGAGCAGTAAATTCTCTTTGCGTCCAGTGTAAATGCATTGTAAGTCATCGCCTCCTTGGTCAGAATCATCTTTATTTTGCCAAGTATAAGTGATTTTGTGAAACAATACACTTGTCACATAGGTCTGGCTGGAACTGTGTTTTTACAGAGATTAACCAACTTTGAACACAAAATAACAGGCCAATTACTACGTGTTTAGAGATATAAATATAAAATAATACACGTCCACACAGGACGCCGCGTCTAAAACGGAAATTAATTAGTACGTCACTGCACACGTCACTTCAGAACATGGACAGTTTAAAAGTATTTTATTAGCCCTTTATTAGTCCCACAATGGGGAAAGTTTCCTTATTTCAGCAGCAGTTGAGGATATCGGAAATAGGAAAAAGAGAAGACGTACTTACATTTCTTCTTGCATGGTGAACCACTGTCTGAAGCTGCATGCCACTCAAACCTGCTGGATAAATCCTAAGACAAGCACAAAGATGAACACCATAGCTGCAAAAATGGCAACTTTTCCTCACGAACAGCTTTAGTTCATGCGTTGTTTGCCAAAAGTACACTTTGAAAAAGTATTTGTCTGCAGAAAAGGGATTTCCTCTACTAAACTAAAGTTCCTCCCCTGCATTTGCCTTGGCGTAGTTTCCAGTTGTCTTGTGGGGGGGGGGGGGTCGCCTTGAGCGGAAAACCCGCTCTAGGCTACAGCTGCTGAATATTTTTGTGCAAACAGACGGCAGATGCGTCTTGGCCTTGCTGCTCCATTCTGCTCGCTCGCCTGTGTTGCCAAATGACTTCTCATGAATAATTGTTTGGTTCCGGACTGATTGGATAAGTTGACTGCACATGTGGAATACTTCACGCCATTAAGCATCTGCACTCGATCAACACAACAGCTGCTTTATTGCCTGCATGAGCTTATGAATGTCGGAAGGGGATGAGAGGTTGGATATGTAGTACAGTAATGAGTACCGAGCCCTACCTTCCTAACAAAAAAATGAGTAATTGATGCACCCCAAAATAATTTCCAATTGCCTGTCTTGTTAAAACGGTAAATACAGTATACCATAAACTATGATCCAAAAGTTTATTATCAAGTGGTTTACAGATGATTTGATTTAGAAAAAAAAAATGCACCTGAAGTGCAAGTATAAAAGCGGAAAGTTGCTCTTCCACCAACAACCCAGGCAAAATGTAGCTCCTCCCCCACATACAAAGCTTGTGTCTCAAACGAGATGTGCCACTTCAATATACTTCCTTGAGACCAATTCCTATTTAGACAAGGCTATGGCGCTGTCTTGTGGCAACAAAAAAACGCAAATACTGTAGGTGAAATTACAAGCCACAAATAGTCAGTGAAATAATGTAATACATTTCACAGGTTTGCGTTAGCGAACAAAGCTAACGGTGCAGTCCGTCTGTTTGTGGAGGATCACAAACAAGTTGACTCAAGCGTACAATACCAGTTACACATGGTCCAAGTTCACAAAAATCTGCCCACCTGAGTTGTTCCAAGCAAATAGGAATGGGAAAATAAAATAAAACTAGTAACAATTGTGCTCAGTCATCCAAATTAGTGGCGATCGTGAGACTGAAACATGCGCCAACGCTGGACCAAAGTACACAGCCTGAGTCTTTTCTGCTCGGGATCCAATTCCATTTACTTCACGCTAACCTCTGCTGGATATTCTTCTTCTCTTATTGTTATGGTCCTTTTCGAAAAAGGGCCATAAAAAAAATCCAAAGGGAGAAGCAAAACACACAGAGTTAATCCTTTGATGCTGGCTGGGAAATGTGTTCCACTGTGGTGCTTTTTTTTCCCCTCCCCCCTTTCTTGAAAAAAACAAACAGGTGCAGCAGAAATCTTTTTTTTACCATTCACGGCAGAGCACGGTTCAATAGCAAAAAAATTACAATTGACGAAGGTTTATAATTTTCTGCTGCTCTCACAAGATGGCAGCAAAGCACTACTTTTATGTAAAAGAAACTCCTCAACTCACATCAGCATAGTTAATTCGCACCAAGATACTAAAAGATGGCTGCAAAGCACAACTTTTGTCTAAATGAAATTCCTCAACTCACTTCAACATAGTTAATTGCCACAAAATGCTGCTGTGGCTTTGGACTAAGCACAAAAACGGCAAACAGGCGAGTTTTTCTGAAAATAATTGGAGCATAGGTTCCCAAAAAAAAAACATCTGAGATTAGGTGAATTCATGAATACCGATCCCTGAAGACGCAAGGGTTCTCTGTATCCAACTCAGATCTACTGAGGTGTGCTGATATGATGTTGTATGACGTATGATGGTGGTCCAAAAAAGTTTTCAAATTTTTTTGGGGGGAAGCTGCTGTGCTGCAACCTGAAGTCATCTGGCGTTCACCGCGGGAAAGGCACACCTCACACAGAATTTCTCAATTAAAATTAAAATAGAGTTCTTATTCTCGTAACAGTAGCAGGTGAACTGGGGGCTTTGTCCGATCACTAAGAGGTAGACTAAACAATCAACCATTCACATTGAGATTTACACCTATGGACAATTTAGAGACTTAAATGAATCTATCATGCATGTTTTTCAAAGGTGGGAGGATGCTGAAGTACCCAGAGAAAACCCACGTGAGCAAAGTGAAGCAAACTCCACCATAGGAGGAACTGAGCCCAGATTCGAACCTGGGATTTCTCAACTGTTAGACACACGTATGAGCCACTTGTTTACTGTGATGCTCATAATAGGATATACAGTAAGTGAAATAAAATTTGAGTTTGTTTTTTCTGGGGAACATTTTTGCATTTTTGTCTGTTTAGATATAATTCTCAAAGAGTCCCAGATCAACCTAATTGGCTGTTTCACATGTAAAACAAAAACAAATGAATTTTGATGCATTTTGGGGAAATGAAGGCTCTGTAAAATACAAAATATTCCAATGCCATATGAAAGGAATGAAAACACTGGATGTTTCGAGAAAATCATGGTACTGGTAAATAATTTGTGTGTGACTCAGAGAGCAAACGTGTTTGTTCAGATAAAGGTGTATTAAGGAAATGCATTGTATTAAGAGAGCAGCTGTTAAAAGCCACTGATTAGCAGCAAGCAAGTATTTAAAGCTGCTGGTGTCTCTGGAGACCCAAGAACCACTCGATGCAGGATCCTCTAAAGAACATCTACAGTAGCTGTACATCTACAGTACAATAGCTGTATTTTGGTATACCCTGAAATAATCTTACTAGGCGAAATGTTTACAGTGGGTTGAGAAATAGTTTTATTTACTGATTAATGACATGCTATATTTTTCACAAATCAATACTATTGGTCAGGGGGGACAATTTGTCAATCCAAAGTGTTGAAAATGGCTTGTTCTCTTTGACCATGCAGTGTTAACGGCTCAACAAACATGCCGTATGTTTTTCTTGAAAAGTGATGGTTTGGGAGGATTCTGCCCGACACCAGCAATATCTCACATTAGAAAAATCTCACAGCACACCGCCAAACAAAAATGTTAGAGTATACAGACTGAAATAATGGTCTCATCTCAATTTACACACAAATGTACTCAGTGTGAAATCTGGCCCTGTTCAGTTGGACTCAAAGCTCTTATTCTGTTTTATGAATGGCAACAAGTGGATACACAGGTAATTTGTACCTTCTGCCATCTATTGAAAGAGCATTTATTTGTTCTTTCTGTCACTATATGTCGCTGACATAGATAGATGGACAAAGATACATTATTTCTAGTGAATAAAAGATAATATTCAGACCACTTAAGCGAAATTGGATATTTTCCTGCAGAACAGTGGTTTGGAATCACTGCTTTAGGTTTCCTGAAGGAGACAAAATGAGATTTTAACTGACCAATATCTGTGCCTTCCACATTAAAATGATTGTTATGCAAGACAACGTACCAATCCACACTTCAAAATATACCATTGAAACTTATGCTGCTATGGGTATAGAAGGGAGGAAAGTCTCACCATGACCTCAACCCTATTGAGAACCTGTGCTTGAATGTCTGAGTGTGTTATCTCAATTGACATCCACCATCAGACTACCTCATGCAGTACTTAAGGCCACTTATTATTCATGTGTTGATTGAGGATTATTGTTCCATCTGGATTTCTTGGCTACAGAGGACTTTAAAAAGATGTGGAAGAAGCAGCACCTGATGTTGGGTTTAAGGATGCGGAGATAGCGAGGAGCCAAAACACGGGGGCCGGGCTCTCTAGAGCGGGGGGAGCCGGGCAATGAGATAATTTTTTTCTGCAGGATTGTCATTTGCCATCGGTTGCCTCATTTGTCTGCTCCTTTGTTGCCAGGCTCCCCCACAAAATTCCAGAATTAAGCTGCAGGGCAAGCAGGAAGAAGGGGGTAAAAGAGGGACATGTACCATATCAGCTAATTGTGATAGCGCCTCGTTTTACTTAAAATGTAGTACATCATGTACATACTGCATTCTTAATAAATGCTGAGTGGCTCCAAACTAACACTAATGAAGGATGCTGCTATGCCACATTTCTGGAGTGGGTGACCCAGTTTGTCTGCTGCGCAGGTGATTAATGCAGCATCACTACAAATAAAGTTCAGTGCCGGGTCACGGGACCTGGGGGAGTTGCATATGATTTATCTGGCGGAAGTAGTTTTTCACAGCATCACTAACTTACTGTACAACCAAGTAATTATGGTGTCAAGGAGGGTTTTTTTTTTCAGAGCATTCTTATTAGCTCATTTTCAAAACACTGTAAGGCAGCAGTTACCAAATGGCGGACTCCGGCAAAGGTACTCCATCTGGACCTTTTGACATGCTTGCAAAAGGTAGGGTTGTTCTTGGAAACAGCCTCTGCTAAACTATCAACATTCAGACCTGGTTGGTGTACCTCCTAGGACCCGCATACATGCCTTAAAGACCGTCCTGATATGCTAATGACGTAAGACTATATGATAGCCAAGAAGGCATGCTGCGGCACGGTGGACGACTGGTTAGAGCGTCTGCCTCACAGTTCTGAGGAGCGGGGTTCAATCTCCGGCCCCGCCTGTGTGGAGTTTGCATGTTCTCCACGTGCCTGTGTGGGTTTTCTCCGGGCACTCCGGTTTCCTCCCACATCCCAAAAACATGCATGGTAGGTGTGAATGTGAGTGCGAATGGTTGTTTGTTTGTATGTGCCCTGCGATTGGCTGGCAACCAGTTCAGGGTGTACCCCGCCTGCTGCCCGATGATAGCTGGGATAGGCTCCAGCACCCCTCCTACCCTAGTGAGGAGAAGCGGCTCAGAAAAAGGATGGATGGAAGAAGGCATGCTCAGTTACCACTGTTTTACATTAATGACGTATAGGTGCTTTTAATAATAATATTTACATTTATATTATATTTCTGATAGATTAAGGTAGATGGTAAAAACTTAATGTCAGGTTAAAATGTTAAAACAACATTTCTAAACGTTACAAGCTTAGTGTAGCTAGCTATCTAGCGGCTAGCTTGTTAGTGCTCATTGCTAACATTAGCAGTCACTCAGAAGCTTTAATATTTTGAGCTTGACTTCTGAGGCATATTTTTTTACGGTCAAATTCCTATTTTGAAGGTCTACTGTATGTACAAGAGTTGTGTATTGATTAAGGTTCTGTACAGTATTTACCTGTGAACCTCTAAATCAGGATTGTTAAGCCTTCCTTTCTCTCGCTCTCGTACAGTGCAAACACTTTTTTTGCACGCTCTGCTTGCTTTGCCTCTGTTTACATTTTTTCTTGCTGATAAGCTTGTCTTTCTTCTAAAAAAAATTAGAAGCAGCCACTCCTGGATATTTTTACACCTGTGGGACTGTACTTTTTTGCATGTGTCAAGCAGAAAAGGAGAAGCTCATCCATGCTTTTATCTCAAGTAGACTTAACTATTTTAATGGTCTTCTGACTGGACTCCCCAAAAAGAGCATTAAACAGCTGCAGCTCATTCAGAATGCTGCAGCTCGGGTTCTGACCAGAACAAAGAGGTCAGAGCATATTACTCCAATTCTAAAGTCTTTACACTGGCTGCCAGTTAGCTTTAGAATAGATTTTAAAGTTCTGCTTCTGGTCTGTAAATCACTAAATGGTTTAGGTCCTGAATACATGAAATAAATGCTAATGGAATATAAACCCAGTGGGGCTCTGAGATCGACAGACTCGGGCCTATATATGGAGCACAGAGTCCAAAGCAAACATGGTGAAGCAGCATTTAGCTATTATGCTGCACACAAATGGAATAAGTTTCCAACAGAAGTGACGTCATCCCCAAGTGTGAACAGTTTTAAATCCAGGTTAAAAACTCTTCTTTTTTTTCCTCATGCTTTTTAGAGTATTTCCATTTTTAAATATTTCTTGTACTGTACGCTGTTTTAATTGTTCTTTTATTTTATTTATTTTTTTTTTTATTTCTCTGTTATGTTTATAAGATGGTTTTTTCCTTTGTTTTAAAATGCTTTTAATCCTGTAAAGCACATTGAGTTACCTTGTGTATGAAATGCGCTATATAAATAAATTTGCTTTGCTTTGCTTTGTGGAGATCTTCTGTCTAAAGTAGTTTTTCCCCTCACACATACGGTGAATATCCATTCATTTTCTATACTTGGGTCACAGGTGAGTTAGAGCCTGTAATACGTAAATATTTTACATGGACTTTTGCAGAATTTTTTGTTGAGCAATGCAAGTAGGCCATATTAAAATACATAAAGTGTGATTATGCATCTCTACGGTTTACCTAAATGATCATCTCCGCTTTCACTTTCTCCGAGGTGCTCCACATAGCTATCAAGGTGACATCTCTTCCAGAGAAATTACCGCTGGTAAATGAAGCGATGATTTTCTTTACCCGTGCCACCTGTAGCACAAATAGCCTTCAGTCTGCCGGAAAATTCTGCTCCTTTCATAGAGATATAAGGGATTTATGGAAGACTGATTGAAGTCTTTGAACGTCTCTATAGTGTTGTAGTGTAAAACTGCTTTTCGCATGCCTTTTCCCCGCTTGGCTTACAATAAATAATCAGACTTGAGTAAATGTGTGGGAAAATCTGAATGTTTGATGAGGACAAATGGCCCAGAGCATTTTCTCCACTGGGAAGTTTTGTTGTGATCTGGAAATTTCCATGAAATATTTAAAGTACTAATAACTTTGATGAAAGCGTTCCCTGAAGAGTGGGCTTGTTAAGATAAGTGTAAACACCCCACTGACCCATTTTTATTTTATTTTTTTTATTTTTTTTATTATTATTTTTTTTTAACCCTTTGGATTATTTCTAGTCTTTCAGTGTATTTTTATTGGGTAAGGTGGCGGTTTTCATGAATAACTAGAGAGAGGAGCAATCACATGAATAGTATAATTTTACATTGCAAATGTGCTTGACATGGAATAAGAGTGGTGCCTTGAGATACAAGTGACCTGACATAACATTTTCGAGATACAAGCTGTCATTTGCCTGCTTTTTTTTTTGTAGATAAGCGCCGTGTTGGCAGTGAAGAGCCTTCAAGCTGTTTAATGCCACTCCCAGTTGAAGTTTACTGTCAACCTAAACATGAAACATCCATCCATCCATTTTCTTTACCGCTTATCCTCACTAAGGTCGTTGGCCTCTGGAGCCTATCCCAGCTATCTTCGGGCGGGAGGCGGGATACACCCTGAACCGGTCGCCAGCCAATCGCAGGGCACATAGAAAAAAACAACCATTCGCACTCATATTCACACCTACAGGCAATTTAGAGTCTTCAATTCACATACCACGCATGTTTTTTGGGATGTGGAAGGAAACCGGAGTGCCCGGAGAAAACCCACCCAGGCACGGGGAGAACATGCAAACTCCACAGAGGCGGGGCCGGGATTTGAACCCCGGGCCCCAGAACTGTGAGGCACCTGTGTTAACCAGTCATCCACCCTGCCGGCCAAACATGAAAACAACAGAATGATACTTTTTGTTTTTACAACCACATAGCTTTGCCTTAAGTAAGTCCATTTAGCTTAATGCTAATGCCAAAGCTAACGAATAGCCTTAGTGTCACGCTGTTATAACCCTTTAAGCAATGGCTATTTGAGCATAACCGGTGCAGCAACCTATGTAGGCAGACAATATAACAATACTCACGGGTATATACAGTATATTAATGATTCGCAAAAACGACTAATATAACAGGACAGTCTCCATGTGTCTGTATTATACTGCCCCCAGTTGGCCAAGGCGCGCACACCAGAAGCAGCACAATGTCCATTGAATTGAAGCAAAAACTGTTTGATTCTTTATATTCTATGTAATTATGTCACTACTGTATGCGTTTATGAAGTACAATGCAAAGAGTTCTATCTTATTACGCATTTTTTGGGATGCGAGTTATGAGCATGGTCACTGAACGTATTAAACGCGTATCTCAACGCACCACTTTATTTGACTGAGGATTATCTGTAGTCATTATTTTTATGTGTATGTTATTGTTAATATTTGCCAAAGGAACATTTGCATTAATTATGACACGTACTATACGTGCATGCAAACTAGCAGGCGGCCTTGACATTTGGATTAGTCCTCGTTGGTCTTATATTTCTATTGTGCAAATTCTCATTCATAACGATTTTCACATGTACGTCGCTCCTTTCCTCTTCAGGTCAATGGCAAAGAGCTGTCCAAGTCCAGTCATGAGGAGACGCTGGAGAGCTTTCTCCCCGCCAAGGACCCCGTCGTGGTTCAGGTCATCCGACGGACCCCCAGTGGCCGACCCCACGGCCCTCCTCAGGAAATCCATGTGGTAGATGTGTGCACACAGACTGACATCACCTTCGAACACATCATGGCGCTGGCAAAGCTGCGGCCTTCGACGCCTCCTGTGCCTGACGTCTGTCCCTTCTTGCTCAGCGACAGGTGGGTTCGCTTTGTTACAAGCTCGTGTTAGGACATTTGAACCGCACTTGAGCTCGCTTCACATCTAAAGTCCGACACATTTGGCCAGTGTTGCGTACTCTTCGGTACACTTTGGTCATGCACAGGTACGTGCATACAACATAGAGTCAAACGATTACTGTAACACTATTGTTCCTTAACACTTAATTTAGGATTCCATTGTAACATGCTGCCAATTTTGTCTTGAGATTGTTATCACATCTCTGTCGGGCCAATTGTATGTTATTCGTGCACTCACTGTAGTAGTCTCGCCACTCTATACTATTTGGACATCTGCTGTTGACCAGTACTGGCCACTCAAGTGCTTGAGAAGTACCTGCACCAGTTGCACAATAGACACTGTTCCAGATTATCGCACTACTAGTCACTTTAAACTGCTTAAACTTCTTGAAGTCTGCGCCATTTGCATAATGGTCACTGTACCAGATTATGCCTCTATTAGTCTTTTAAAACTGCTCTAAATTGCTACAGGTCTGCATCATTTGCACAATTGTCCAAAAAAAAATATATATATATATTCAAGAAAATATATATATATTTATCAGCCATTACCATTTTACTGGTAACCTTTCATTCCTTCCCTCTCTGACTCATTCTCTCAAAAGTATTTTCTGTCTGTTGTCATACTGGAGCAGCTCCAATTACCAGGGACAATTTCGTTGTGTGTTTTTGACATACTTGGCAAATAAAGATGATGATTCTGATGTTCCATCACTTTGGATTTGAGATCAGCACAGCTTTTCAGTAGAAGATAAAAATTAGGCGGTGAATCTCAGCTTATCAACGTCAATTATGAGGGAGAGAAATGCCAACACGTTGGAAGTTGGACATGTTTTAGTGCCTCACACGCAAAAACCAGTACAGGTGTATGTGTCGCGGTAGTTAGAAGAAAGTGTGTGTTGCGATTGTGCGAAAAGATGACGCACTTCATGGAGTGAGTGGTGAACACAATGTAAAAAAGCCACTGACAGTCAACTTGAGCCATGTGGTGTGCCAGCATCACTCATGGCGTGTTTCTTAGTTGTATATTTGTAAATAATTATTTTGCCATCAATCCCTTTATTAGTCTTTGTTGTTGTTTTATAGTTTGAGGTCTCACCAAAAAAATATATATATTAGCGTCAAAGTCAATGTTTTCACAAAAAGCACATTTCATTTCATTGGTCAGAAACTAGTAAAACCAACCCATGTTCTGCCGCTGATTACTGAAGAACAGAAAAAGGTAGAAAAATGTTTTTTTCTTCTGGTGAAAGAGGACAGTCTACTCTTTCTTTTGGTAGGTTCACTGGTTACATTGTGACAGAACACAATATTCTGTGGGTCTTGATAGATCAGTCAAAATGCTCTAAAACTGCTGACAATATTTGGAACTCTGCTTGGAAAACGTCTAGCAGTGAATGAATTATTTATAACCATAACTTTGCACAATAAAAATAAACAGAAGGACTAAAAACATCATTTTTGTTACATTCGTGCCTAATTGTTCACTGCCATCATCCTTATTGACCACTATGCTGTACAACTATTTCCCCAGTCCGATTTTATCATCCAACACGAAGCACAGGTGTTGTTACAGTATTTATCACTAAAATGAATGATACAAATATGTACATACAAATCAAGGGGAGTATCAACAAGAGGTTTTCCTTGAAAAACAACAACAAAAGAAAAAGGAGTCATTATTTCCCTTGGTGTCACTTTGATTTTGTGCTTTGCACATCACAAAGCAACAAAGAGAAAAAGTTTAGCATATTTTAAAAAGTAGGTTTCACCTCCTGGGAATGGAACGGCAGCAACTTTTTTTGTTTGTCCCTTACTTTTTTCTTGAATTTATTTATTATTTATTTTTTATTTATTATTTGTGCCACAGTCATTGCTCCACAGTTGCTCTGAAGCACAGAATTATTGACACGTGAATGTATTGCACAAATACAAAATTCCCCCACAGGACCTTGTTGGCAATTATAGCAAGAAGGTCCATTTAGACTCATCGAAGGTTTACTAGGTGATTAAAGCAAATGGGCTCATAAAAAAAAAAAAAAAACTGGGCAACACATTGGAGCGGGCCACTCGCAGCCCCGCGGCACTGAGCCCAAATGTAATCAATGCGCCCCATAAAACCCCCATTTTCTTCCTCTTCATCTCTGCGATCAGGTGCACGATTCAATATCGTGCCAATTTGATAGATATGACAAATGTTGTGTCACGCGTGATTATCTCCCTTGCAGCAACTGCCAGAGGCAGTGTTTGTAATGTGGACAGATTGTGACAAATTCTGGTCTGGTTTCTGGTGCTCGGTAATACCACGATGACATCTCCCAGTTGAAGTAGACTATATACAGTAATCCCCCACAAAAAGCAAAAAACTAATTGATGCCCTCATTAAAATGTTTATAATTGCCTACATTAATAGTTTAATCCCTAAATATACCACAAACTATGACCCCAAAGCAGTTTAGTATACTGTAATTTGAATTATCATTTTACAACATTGCCCCTAAATGGTTCACAGATTATTTGATTTGGGAAAAAAAAACAAGTGTACATGTACTGTACATGCGACAAAGCCGAGCTGTAACATCCACTAACAACGCAGGCTAAGTTTAGCGCCTCCCCAACATACAAAGTCGAGATGTATCACTTCAACATACTTCCTTGACAGTAGTTTACTGTATTACTTTAGGTGTGTCCCGATCCAATCTTTGAGATCGGAAAAATGAGGATCGGATCGGACTGGATCTAAAATCTCTTACACAACTATTCCATATTCCGCTCCAGCACTTCTATCCAGCAGTGCTCGGACGGCTTGCAGAGCCCACGTGATCACAGCAACATGTTGCTAAGGTGCTAACATGGTAGCAAGCAGTAAGAGTAAATGTTGCTTGCTTATTCGTTTATTGACACTCCAGTTGAAATTCACTCTAAAACTAAACACGCATAAAATAATTACACCTATTTAATGTTCAAATACATCACTGACTTCGTGTCTTTCTTGGTTTTTGTTCAGAAAAATCGATAGCTCAAATCGAACACACAATGAATGAAGGACACCATTGACGAGCTAACGAAAATTAGCATTGAACTCACGGCACTTATAGCTCTCAAAATTATAAATTGGTACACAAACTGTGTATAAACACATACAAAAAGGCAATATAGCAATACTCTAAGGCATACATTCTTCCAACTCTGTGAAAAACGAGTTCTATTAAAAATATTTGAGCGTGACTTCTACTTTGTTACTGCAAGTGTGTATCTCATTGTGTGCACCATACTGCCTCTCAGAGGTCAAGATGTGCACAGGAGGAACAGCGAATAAGACTATACCCCGGATGCATTGCCACTACACGTGGAGAAACCAAACGCTGTTCCCACTATATACTGAGAGTAAAAAATATCTGAATTGAGCTGGTTATTTTTCACTTTAAAAGTATAATTTGTATTTATTTTTTATTGAGGTTATTTTTCAAGGGTTAATCTAATCTGTAGAATATGCTTACTGTATGTTTAAGTTCAGCAGTGGTTATGTTGCAATTTAAAGATATTTGTTGTTGTTATTGGTTTTATTGAAGTTATTTTTCAGAATTTTCTATAATTTTTATTTATTTTATTATTTATTGTAGTACATTCCTATGTTTAAAATTACTTCATGTAACCCATTGGTTAATAATAAAAGGGTCAGTTTTTCACATATGTACTGTTGCTAATTATTGTTCTCTTTTGATTGATATCACTGGTTCAAGCCTTTTCTAACATTCCATACTACAAAAAAGTAAAGTATGTATGATTATTGGTGATATGGGATCGGACCGGTACCGGTATCAGCCAAAACTCAAGGCTGCAATATTGATATCAGATCAGAAGTGAAAAAGTCAGGACATCCCTATATTACGTTGCTATTTAGACAGGGGCTTTGGCGGTATCTTGTGGCATCTTAGCGCATATATGAAAGAGGGCAAAAAATTTTGATATGTATTTGGGAATAGTGAACCACGAATATGCACGAGATTACAGTGTACTGATTTTTTTTTTTTTCTTTTTTTTTTTTTGATTTATTTATTATTTTTTTAATAATAAAAGATAGCCATTTGTTCTTACTGGTCTTACATCAGTGGTTTTCAAACTTTTTACACCAAATACCAACTCGAAAAATACTTGGCTCTCCAGGTTCCATCATAATGACCAATTAGGCCCAAGTGTTCATCCAAAATGAGGCAGTCACATTATTCCTAAAACGTACATTATGCACATTTTGAACATTTACACTGCATTTGAATATGGGAACTATATAACTATATTAAAAGTACTTAAATAATGATTCAATTAAAATGTATTGCACATAAAAGTCTAATAAAATTTTACCTCAATGTTTGAAAACGAACAGTTCTAATTGATTAAATGCAAACGTATTATACTTGAAAGTTAAATACAACTAAACTATCCTGGATTTTAAAAAAAAAAATGTGTAAGCAACTGCAATATTGTGTATAGTTTGAACATTTAATTTAGTAATTCTTTCTCGTACCACTAGTGATATCACACTTACCAAACTTTGAGAAACACTGCTCAACACACCACGTGTAACATTCTTAGTTGTAGTACTAAGACTGACCTGTCAGAGGCAGCATGGTGCCACAGTGCATCGAGACTGAAAGAACAAAGAAGGAAGAAAGAGTAGAAGTAGAAATAGAAGTAGCTAGGCTAACTGTTAGCTTATCTAGTCTTTTTGTCATTTTTGTTGTGGTGAATGACTTGGGAAAACCAGTATACAAACACTCAATACATCTTTTCACGATGTGTCCGGCAACAATGCAAGCTTCAGGTCGCTTCCTTCGACTTTCGTTCCATTTCACGTCACAATCCCAGAATCCACGGCTCAGCCAAACTTGGTGTTGACCTCATAGATAAGGATTTGCCATCGTAAATAATGAAGAGCTACTAAAATGTTTTATTGTCGTCCCTGACTGATTTCAGATTGCAAAACTTTGGCCTGGTTTTGGCCTGTTTGCGTGTGCCTTTGGAGTTTTATTATCGTGTGTGGTCCTGATGCTGCCTCACAGTAATTGATGGCATCTTAATAAGCTGGTGCTGCACAATGAGCGTGTGTGAGGGGGCGGGGGGTGGGTTGTCAGTCAAGAGCGGCAAGCAAATCACGGCAATGAGCTGTTATTTAGCGAGCGGCTTTACTTTTATCGCACACACTCAAGCCGCAGTGAAAGCCTTCTACACCGCCTTTATTCGCCGTATTGCAGCCGAGACAAAGGAGACAGGAAATCCTGTCACTCGGCGTCATTGAAGGGCTTCAAAAGAAAATGAGCAAGAGGATGCCACTTACATCCGCCTCTTTCTGCTCCCCTGACAGCTGTCACTCCCTTCACAACATGGAGCAGGATTACTACGAAGGCACCGACTACCTCTCACCACTTCCGGCCGACGGCGAAAGGACGGAAGAGTTGGAATATGAGGTGACAGTTCCACTTTATTTTTGCGACTTTACTGTACAATACTTTGCCTTCAATCAATTGTGATATGATTTTGCGATAATCAACTTGTTGGAAAAAACATAGTCAGGATATGTGTAGAACTGATAAAGGGAAAACGTGTCCAAAACATCTTCTTGCACATTAAGTATAAGTCCATTAAGTCCAACAAGTTAATTGAGTAGTTTTCCTTTCCAATTAAAAAAAATAATAATAATAAAAAAAGATTTGACACATTCACCAAAAATCTATATTTACAGGTAAATCGCAATAAATGGAAAATAATGTAAAACCTCATTTGTTTTAGTAGGTTCAATTCAGAAAGTGAAACTTGGATATTATTTGCTGTAGAGTTATTAAAACACAGTGAATCATTTCATGATTCTATGTACTATAATTTTGATTATAGCTTACATAAGAAATTAAATACAGAAATTAACAGTTCGACTTCTGTCAGGTATTTTCCTATGTTGAATTAATATTTTAATTTCAGTTTTTGAAAAGGAAAAAAAATGTCTTAAACCCCATTTTTATTCATCGGCTTTCAAGTCAGTAAGACACTATTTTAGTGTTTTAAGGTTTTTAACTTTTTTTATCTTTTTTGGCTTGTTAAATTGTTTTTAATTCCTATGTTCGAATTTGTTCATTTGATCTCTGTACAGGACTTTGTTTCCATCTGCGGTTGTTTTTAAAGTGCTTCATAAATAAAGTTGAGCTTAGTTGCGTTTCTACGATATCCAAATTTATTGAGATGCACCTGTACTTCAGACAGTGACAGTATCAACACCTGATATTGGCATGTCGATATTGTTTTGTACCGTTCCGTTAAAGAAAGAAAAAGCCACGATGGTCACAGAAATAATTTGGAACTGATGATGCTGGTATTTGCCAAAACGAATATTAAAAAGGCACAAAGCTTCTGGGAGAATGTGTTTTGGACAGATGAGATAAAACTGGAGATTTTTGGCAAGTCACAAAGTATTCCTTTTACTAGACATCATAATGTATATTATATTTCAATTTTATATGTCCTCCTGTGATAGACAAGTTGCTGAAGTTGCCTAATGATGTGTTTGTGTGTACAAACACACACTTGATGCACACATTTCCTCAACAGCACATTTTTGATTATGTTTACAATTTGGTGGAAGGATCCAAATACTAATTGACTCCCAATGCGTATATTGCAAGGGGGACATATTGGAGTGGTGGTCTGGGGCGGTATTAGGAGTGACAGATGAGATTCCACATTGAACGCAGCTTGAATCATTTGCCATCATGATTCCTTATTTGTCAAGGTAAAATGTAGAAACTCTTTGCCTTCTTATTGATTTCAATGCTATGCCGCAAGTACTTAAATCAGGCATATCAAACTTGTTTTCGTTGCGGGCATCATTGTAGTTATGGATTCCTCAGATGGGCATTATGACTATGAAAACCATATACATGTATGACCTACACATTACATTATTACATGTACACAATTGCCCCTACATTTTATTATCATATACTGAGTATTACTGTCTGTGAACAACAAACCTAATTTTAAGTCGTAAAATTAGTGGCATACAAATAGTAGTTTGGACACTTCTGATGTATAGTAATACAGTAGTGCTATTTCTTTTTAAATTAAAAACATCAAATCTGTCCTAAAAAATATATATCCTAAAATGCAGCCTGAGTCGTCGTGTTAGCGTATTGTACACGAGGCCTCGTGACTGCTGTCACGTCCAACGACAGCCCGCCTCTCCTCCCTCTTGATTTGTTGCATTCTAATTAGTTCGGAAACGCTCCCACCCACAGAGCCCGGAGACGTAGAGATTTGTGCAGCCACTCGGAACACTGTGTCACATTGGAACAAATATAATATATTAAATCCTCTCTGTATGCCTTGTTGTTATTAACAAATCCTATTACACTCGGCAGGCTTTTTTGGTCGTTGTAGCTCATGACGACACGCTACTGTGGACAAAATGCTTCTCGTGGAAAAGATCTGTCTCTCACCGAGCCTAAATAGAGGACACAGGGAAGACATTCCTTTAAATGACTTTACTTGGAGGAAAGTGCCGCCACTTCACGTGAGACCATTGAAATCCAATTCACCTTTCCAACACGTTCCCCTCTGTGAAATCCAGGTAGCTTGTTTTCTTCCAATCCTAGATCCAATTGTTCTTGTTGGACATGTTGCGTCTGAATGTTGCTCATGCTCAGTGCAGCCTTTGTTGATATTTTCTTTGTTGTTTATCACATTCCAAACTCAACAATAGCGCTTTTCGTTTTCTGAGGAGGTGATTAATTCATTAGGAAAGCAACCAGGATTTTACATCGCATTTGTAATTATTTACACACTTTGAAATGTTCCATTTATCCATCCATTTTCTTCCTGGTTTATCCTGTTTAGTGTCACAAGGAGCCGTAGCCTATCCCAGCTGACTTTGGGGGAAAGGCAGAACACACCCTGGTTGCTAGTTAACCACAGGGCATGTGGAAAGACAGACCACCATTAACATACAAATTCACGCTGACACTGAATGGAAACACAACCCACGGTGCCTGGACCAAGTCAGACTAGTGTACAACTATAGGGCTCGGACTCGCCCTCTAAGTCCCAATTCGTTATTTGTATTGACAGTAATAATGACTTCTGAATCACAATTGAATTGTTACTCCTTGTACTGTTTCGAAAAAAAGACGTAATTGCCCAACAAATGAAAACTCCAATGGGATTTTTTGGTTTGGCTTCCGCTTCTCCCTGCGGGAATGTTTTCTTTTTGAGTTTAAAATGGCTTACTTTAACCAGGATCCCTCGCGGTTCTGTGGCCAAAGGTTGAACCCGGGTTGGTTTTACACCTGTCATTGCCATAAATCCTTGCTGGCTGGGAACAGCCTGCCTCCTAGCTAGCTAGCTCACAATCTTTCCCGCTGTGTTGGATCAACTTTCTCCCATTCATTGTGTCGTGGTCCCAGTCCACCTCGGCGATTGCTCCTTTTCTGCTTCGGTTGTGGCGCAGCCATGAATAACCATGCAGCTCCTCGGGCTAGGCTAATGGACACACCGTTCTATAGTTGAACTATAGCTACAACTGCGTACATCCATAGAAACTATGCGCAGTAAGTCCAAATGGCATCGGCCATAAAGAGAGGCTAAAAATTGCCTCACAGTTCTGGGGACCAGGGTTTAAATCCCGGCCCCGCCTATGTGGAGTTTGCATGTTCTCCCCGTGCCTGGGTGGGTTTTCTCCGGGCACTCCGGTTTCCTCCCACATCCCAAAAACATGCATGGTAGGTTGATTGAGGACTCTAAATTGCCCGTAGGTGTGAATGTGAGTGCGGATGGTTGTTTGTTTCTCTGTGCCTTGTGATTGGCTGTGACCGGTTCAGAGTGTACCCCGACTCCCGCCCGAAGATAGCTGGGATAGGCTCCAGAGGCCAACGACCCTAGTGAAGATAAGCGGTAAAGAAAATGGATGGGTGAATTTTGGTAATATCTGCAACTTAAAGTCATAGATTTCAACAATAGGAACACTTGCACAATCTCTCCATCCATTTTCTATAGCGCCTGTCCTCATTAGGGTAGCAGCTGATTTAGAGCTTCCGGCAGGGGTTAACCCCGGACTGGTCGCAGGTCAATCTCAGGGAACATATTGACAACCATTCAAACTCAGTTCACAATAATGGACAATTTTGAATCTTCATGCATGTTTTTGGAATGTGCTATTCAATGCAAGAGCTGAATCAAACAAAATCTGCCGTCATAAAAAGTCGTGCTCAATTTTGATTGACACTGTCCAATGCTGGTGCTGTCAAACTATACTGGATCATACTATGATGAACGTCAAATGGAGTTAAATACCAAAGGTATGATCATCGCTACAATCACAATAATAGGCTATATACTGTTAAATGAATTGCTGTCAATGAGTCACGTACTTGTTAAAACTGTGGAGTGATCACGAGCTGCTGTTTGTAATTAATCACTCGGAGGCAATCAATCGTGGTTCTTGTGGTTTATTATGTTGATGTGTTGCATATAAGTACCATTATACCAAATGAGGGAGGCACATTAATGTCGGATACATTTTGTTTGGGATATCAGCCGCTGCCTTTGGAGAGTTACGGCAAAAAGGAGCCTGACCATATTTGGTCAAGAGGAAGTAACTGCGGTGTATCTCCACAGGAAAATGACAAACTTTCTGCTTGTCCACAGGCTTCCCTCTCAATCTAAGTGCATTCATGGCTGCTTTTTCAATTACTGCTAATCAAAGGTGCCATTATGATGACAGCCCACAGTGCGCCTTGATGGCGGGATGACAATTTTCGCGCTACATCATGCAACCGCCGCCATTAATTTACTGTCAGCTCTTATCTCTGTCCTGTGTGCTAATCTCCTAGTGGGAACTTCAAAAACAGATTCCTAGTTTGGAAAACAAAACATGTACACTAGATGCTCAATGAAGAGATGAGATGTTTTCAGACAGACGGTTCAGTTTATTTTCAGATTTGTACCATCATCAAACACGGTGAAAGCTAAATACAAATGGATACAACATCAATTCCGATATCAGGACAAAATACAGTGAGGCATACAACTGTCTTTTTATGAGCACAAAGACAATTACCTCATTTGGCATCCCAAGGGAGTTTATCTAAGATTGAAGACTTCAGCTTTGTTTCTTCTTTCTGGAGCTTTGGTCTGTCTTAGACATTGTCTTGAGATGCAGGACTTATGTGTCTCTGCTTTGTGTCCTGAAACTCTTTCTGGAGTTTTGGTCTTTCCTGGACATTGTCTTGGGATTGCCCAATTCTGTGTGAAAGAGTACATGTAAAAACACTGTAAATGACATGCCATATACAGTATTTTTTTTACCCAGAAGGAAGGCGTAGTTTGTTCTCACACACAACTTGAGTCTACGAGGCAGAAAAGTGTGATGTCACGCCCGCTCACAGCTAATTTGCGTTGTTCTTGGATGGTGGAAAACATTGCCAAGGATTTCAACATTCTTCTCACATTGTATTAGCATGCAAGGTGTGCCACGCTGTCTCTGGAGCTCCTATTACCACCTCCATAGCACCATGAGATGTGCTGGGATAATATTCCTGCCAACATCAGTGACGTATGAGACAACACATTCATTTTCGTGTCTGTTCTTCCCACTTCCACAAGCAAGATTTGAAGCTGTCATATCTGCAGAGGCAGTCAGTCAAAGATTGGAGCTTTGTTTGATTTTGTTTGAAGGTGTGAGCTCTCAGGTCACAAAAAGTGCAATATGTTGAAACGTTTATCAACAGTTACACCTTTGAGGGATTCCCCACACTTTTTGTTGTTTTTAAAGTTCTTTTTTTTTTAAGTTTTAATAATGGTGAAAGTTGGAGCTTTGCAATCATTGAATTCTATTTGAACTCATTCTTGAGAATATAACTGATGTGTGTGTGAGAGCACATTTGATTTCTTCTTTAGTAAATAATACAATTACGTCGTTATTCAAGTGTGTGTTGGGGGAATGCTCAAATCCCTCTAAACGACAATCAACACTATTGATTAATTTACTCATCAAATGCAACCAGTGGGGCACAAGTTTTCTTGTCTCAAAATAATTTAGACTTCTATTTGAAGATAAGTTGCTTAAAAGCATCACATTTTCTAACCTGTCGATGCGGCTCAGCAAGCTGTTTGGCCATACCTGTCCCTCCTGTTGTCTGTGCGACTTTGCAGACTTTTTTTGTATAGTTCAGTTTGTACTATGTTTCGGCTTGCCCTGACAGTTGGCCGTGTAAGCAAAATGTTTCCACATCTAACTCTGTACCTTGTTTTCCTTAATGAGCTGCGGACAAGCGCGAAAGCGAAAAAGAGCTTTGTCAAGTGGCCTAAAATGTGTCCACTGTCTACTACTTTAGACTTTTTGAACTAAATCCTACAAAATTCTCATGTGTGATTTGGACCCAGAAGCACCAGGTGGTGACTCTAGTAGTCCCCCCGTACCTCCTATCATCCTTGACACGTGAACACACACACACGGTCACGAAGGAAATTAAAAAAAAGACCCTCCAATCCTCATTTTTCTCCGCCCTCATCCCATCCCACCCCGCTCTCCACTCGGGCAGGCTGCCGAGCGTCGCCTTGTTTCTGCCCTAATGAAGACCTCAGGTGGAAAGGTCCATTTCACACTTGATTCCCTCCAACACTGTTGATATGTCGCTGTATTGGGAGACTGAGTCACTGGTGCACATACCGTACCGGAGGGGGAGAAAGATTGGATGGAGACATCGAATGTAGCGAATTTGGAGATGGGAGTCCTGCTTTGTGCCCTGGAAGTTGAAAGAGGACTTGATGCAGATGCATGGCTCATGTAAGTCAATAGTTTGTTGATGTCTCACCAGGGGGGTGTGAGGAATTATTTAGTGCAGCAGATATCGTACGTACGCCTGGGTGCATTTGCATAATTTGATCTTATTTATGGTGTGATGGTCTATATTTGGTGTAGACTCAAAACATTTGATCTCCTGTGACATTTCAATTCCCCACTCATGAGAACGTCTATCATGATCAAACGCCTTCAGACTCCCAAAAGTCAGAGGGAAGTTTGCCTTCCAGTACGTTTAAAGTTAGAATTTTCTGCTTGAACTTCGTTTGATCTTCATTTTATTTTCCGTTTTATGTTTTATCTTAAACCTTTATGTGCAGTACTTTTTTATAGTTATTTTTTTATAGCTACAGGTTATAGATATTGTTTTTTTTTTTTTTTTTTTTTTACCCTATAACTAAAGATGAGTTCACTGGAGATGTGTTCTATTCTGAAACGAGAGTGAATTTAGTAATAAAACCAATTCATACATATTGTAGTTTTGCAATGTTCAATAGTTTGGCATTTAGAGACCTTTTCTATTTGTGTGGAATTTCATTGTCAAGCCTCGCCCTCGGCTGGCAGGAGTTAGAATCAAACGATCCGACACAAATAACATAACAAACAAGAAACTGGTTGCAGGAAATGTGCCGACATAAATTTTGATGGCCAAACTTTTCAACTCAAAGGCAACTCGACATCATTTATGGATGGTCTCTGTTGTTTTGGAGTCGAGTCGATGATTAAGTAGCATCGCCGTTCCTTTGATTTAAATCCGTGCAGGCTCTTATTTGAGGCTCTACTCTGATATTAAGCTCTGTTTTCCACTGTTGTTACCTTAATTAAACCATGTGCAAATAGGCAATCGGCAGCAAAGTGAGCACACAAGCACATTAGGACTGTTCACCTCATCAATCTGGTGCACTGCGATGGCATTTCCATCGTATACCAATTCCTTCCACACGTAGGCCTTCATAATGTGCTGAAACGCCAAAATGGAGCAGTTATTTAAGTAGTAGTCAGAACAAATTCAACCTCAAAGAATCGCTGAAGAACCACAATTTCTGTACAACACCCAGGGCAACGTTTTCTATATGTTTTCCCACCTCGACACAGGAAGTGGAATTGTGCCGGCTCAGCAGCCAAGAAAAGCTTGGCCTGACTCTGTGCTACAGGACGGACGAGGAAGAGGACGTGGCTATCTACGTCAGCGAGGTGAGTGCAGTGGAACCTACACCTATTTATTGTATTACAAATAATTCAAATCTGAATAATTTCCCTCAGGAGTCCAAAACAAGTCTAAGTCACATTCTTAACTGTCATAAAAATATATATTAATCTATTTGGCAATTTTGAAAAGGTTTATATTATCTGTGTTTACATTGTGTTCACATTGTAAGACATGCGATAAGTATCAGATTTCTATCCATATTTGGAAGTAAAGATTCATTCCATTTCATGCATTTTTTGTCTTTACATTGTCCTTTGTATATTCCACTTGAGATCACAAAATCATACACCATACATTGAACCATAAATTGTAAATCCAGCTTATGACACCTTTCCAGGCTCGAAAATGGAATTGTAATGTCAACAAACTGCCCAAATGTCATTGCTCATTGTGTTGTTTTATATTTTTCTACATTTGTTGGAATGTTCATCTTTTTTTGGTTTTGAATTTACTGTCCGTCATATATTAAAATGTTGAACTATGCTCTAGTTTCTTTAGTTTTCAGTACAGACGCTTTAAAACTGGCAGTTTAAAATCAATATTACAAAAATTGTGATCATCGACATTGGACTACTGGAAAAAAATACAGTATGTTGTGATATTTTTTTTTTGCCCTATCGCCCAGCCCTACATCAATCGTTCATTTTCCACAAAGTTGACCACCACTCGTCCTATGGTAGATTCAGTATTTACTCTGTTACAGGAGGCCGTTTGGTCAATTCAATGTAGGCTCTTCATCAGCTAGCATTAGTGTGTGCATTTTCAGATGGGCACACATACAGTATGTTGCTTATATTTGATTTAAGGATAGACTTGCATATTTGTCAACTGATCAGACTACATGATTGTGGCACTTCTTTGTTTGCTGCACTGACCGAGCACCCTCCTCACCTGTTGCTTTCTGCGAGGCGTCCGTGTTATTAAAGGTCCCGTATTTTGCCAAATCAACTTTTTCTAGTATTTAGGATGTAATATTGTTTCTATGGTGACTCAGTAAACATGGAATATGAATTAAAATCGTCCACGCATTCCTGAGTTCCAGACATGTTTCTGCCGAGAGGCCTGAAATCAGGTCATTCGAATTTCTCGAGCTTATCTATGTCACTAGCAAACACGTGTGCTCTCACAAGTGGGTCTTCTACATGGAGGCAACCAATCAGAGGAAAGGGGGCGGTCTTAGCCAAATATGGACAAAGTGGATACAAAACTAGGTCAAACAGAAGTAGTTGTCAGAGTGGCCTTTTCTGAACACACTCGTATGACAAAACCACAGTGATTTTTTTATGAAATTGACACTTTTATACTAAGTCAATGTTAGAGAGCCACTCTATGGAGTTCCAAATAGACAAAATATGGGACTGTTAATGCCAAAACACATGTTGACGATTTTATTTTTTAATTTTTTAAATGTTAACACGTTGACGATTAATCGACTTCAAGCTCCTAACTGTCATTGGGGAGTGGTTAAATCAATTGACTAATCAGGTCAACCCCTATACTGAATACATGTAAATCTATATTTTGACTTGCCTGTATACTGTAAAAGCATCATTATCTTATCTAGGTATCAAAATATTATGGGCAAACTAATGTTGTCGAGGTTTTGTCTGACTCACTTTTACAGAGATGAACACGCAGGCTCACTTTCACGTGTCACGCCCTCTTGCTTCAATTTCTCTTGACTTTTGTTTCAGATTCGTTTGAAGTCGGAAGCCGAGCGGAATATAAATCTGCGGTCGACAGCTCCTGGCAGCATTTGTTGGGAAAAGTGAGGGGAGGGGGGGGGGGGGGGGGGGGGTTGGTCGGCAAGTGCTCTGCATTTAGATGAAGTGGCTGAATGTCACTGTCTATAGGAGGTGTTGCCCTCGTTGATCTTGAACGCAGCACCTTGGTGTATCGAAGGTCGTCTCACTTCACGATGTTTCTGACTTAGTTTTCTCGGAATTCACTGGGTATATTATTCAATGGACTACAAAGAAACATGAATTTCCATAGCGCAACAGCATGGATTTTCTTTACAGCTGAAAATATATTTACATAATAGTCTTACAATCAGTGTTGTAGCCTACTGGACAAAGTCAGTAACAAAACACTTGATTACTAGTGTGTATTGTTGTTCTACTGCCCTTGTTGTGGCTCATTCTTTTTGGGAATTAGTGTCACGAAAGAGAAAAAAAAGTGCATCATTTGATGCTCGCTTATCTGGTCTCAAATTACGCTGAGGTTCCACTGTAAGGTGTCCACACATTCACCACTCACCAAAAAAAAAAGTGCACGCACAGCTCAGTGCAACGCAATAATTTAGGCTGCACATAAAATTTATTTTATTTATTTACTTTTTTCATTTGACTCCCTCAGATTCAGAGCCATATACAAAAGAAATGATAAAAGTATCTCCAATTCCACACTTTGCTGATAGTCTTACAATGTTCACCTTTTACATCTTTTATCTTTTATAATGCCATACCTTTTTGGGCAGTAAGTTTAGAATAATCGTGATCTTCCTTCTAAACAATTACACACACTATAACTTTCAATTCCCTTTTTGCAACTTTATCATTGTACCTTTATGACTTTCTCGTTAACATTAAAAATGTATTTTGTAACATTACTTTTTGCCTTGTAAAATCCAGTTTTTATTCCTGTAAACTTTTCTCCTAATATTACGACTTCCTGTAATCTTGTGACTGTGTCATCACTACTTTTATCTTACTCCAGTAATAAATAAAATAATAAATAAATAATGAAATAACTTTTTTTCTCATAATATTCCAACTTTATCTCCACAAATTACAACTCTGTTCCAAGTTTTTTTTTCTTGTAACGTTGCAACTGTATTCTTGAAATATTATGACTTTACTTTGATAGCACTACCTCTTAATTCTCCTAACCTTGACAACTTTTTTTCTTATAACATTGCAATTTTATTCTTATATTTTTTATTCCTGTAACCTTGTGACTTTTTTCTTCCTTGCAACTTTAACCTGTAACAACTTTACCCTTGTAACATTGACTTTTTTTCTAATAACAAAAAAATATTGTAACATTATGACTTTTCCTCATAACGTTACTACCTTATTTTGTAAAGTGACGCCTTTTTCTCGCCTACACTTTTGTTTTCATAACAATGTGACTTTATTCTTACATTTGGGTAGTTTTAGTTGACTGTCGCTACCTCCCTTACGACTAAACACAATATAACCTTCAATTCCCTTTGTTCTTTGGAGTCCAACCCCCTCGGATCTGTCTCGAGCCACCAGCAGTTTAATGAGTGTTGCTCTGTATCGGAGTGGCGTGTGATGAAGATGAAGTGCCACAGCATCCTCAGAGACAATAAAATGAATTGGCACACACACACACACAAGTCCCGCCCCCTTGTTGTTTCACATTAGCTGCAGCAGGTGCACACCGTGTCAGGTTTGAGTGATGATCACCCGGGTGTCGGTCTCGGTTCTGACCTAACCCCGTTACGTCATGTTGTCTGTCTCCTTCTGCAGATCTGTCCCAACAGCATCGCCGCCAAAGACGGTCGCATCCGAGAGGGGGACCGCATATTACAGGTACGGGAAATTAAAAAAAAAGACCCTGATCACTTGCAACCGCTGTACCCCAGGATGAAGAGCCCCATTCATTTTTAATAGCTGCACATTAAAGGGGGATCTTTACCCCCACTGTGACTGTTAAAAGGTGAGAATAGCCCCCCTGGCTGTTTTACTTACAGACTCAGCACCAACAGTTTTTTTTTTTTTTTTTTTTTTTTTTTTTTTTTTTTTCCAGTTGGGGTGGGGGAGGAATTCTGGATGGTTTCTGTGCTGCAGCTTCACACCTCCTGTGGGAGAGCTGAGATGCAAGGCTCACATACTCAATCCCAGTTCTTGAAGTTGTCACATCATTTGTTGATTTGCTTTGGTCACATGGATAGCAGCTAAAAAATTGTGTTGAACTAGCATATAGAGCTGTTCCTAATATTTTGACTGTCCTGTGATCTCAGTAAGGCAGCCAAATTATTAGAAACACTTTATTTCTGTAAATTTATTATTGTAATATTACTTTATTATTGGAACCATACTACTTTATTCTAATTTGCTCCTTAACATAATGACATTTGTCCCGTTACATTGCAACTTTAGTTTGACATTATTCTCATAATATTACAACTTTATTTCCCTGAGATTCTGATTTTATTCTTGTGACATTACAAGCTCTTTCTAATAATATTATGACTTCATTTCTTTATTTTTTTTTTATTTCTTTATTTTTTTATTTCTTATATTGCAATGTTAATGGTTCAACTTTATTCTCATAATATTCCAACTTTATTCCTATAACATGACAACTTTATTCTACACTTTGTGTGTTTTTCTCTAAATATTATATAATTCCAAATGTATTAATGTATTTTTACTCAAAATGCTTTGCCGTCATTCTCGTAATGTTACAATATTGTCAAAACATTTAGACTTTTTCCTCATACAGTGGGTGCGGAAAGTATTCAGACCCTCTTAAATGTTTCACTTTTTGTTATAGTGCAGCCATTTCCTAAAATAATTTAAGTTCATTTTTCCTCATTAATCTACACACAGCACCCCATATTGACAGAAAAAATGGAATTGTTGAAATTTGTGCAGATCTATTAAAAAGAAAAACAGAAATATCACACAGCCATAAGTATTCAGACCCCTTGCTGTGACACACACATTTAACTCGGGTGCTGTCCATTTCTTCTGATCATCCTTGAAATGGTTTTACACCTTCATTGGAGTCCAGCTATGTTTGATTATACTGATTGGACTTGATTAGGAAAGCCACACACCTGTCTATATAAGACCTTACAGCTCACAGTGCATGTCAGAGCAAATGAGAATCATGAGGTCAAAGGAACTGCCTGAAGAGCTCAGGGACAGAATTGTGGCAAGGCACAGATCTGGCCAAGGTTACAAAAAAATTCTGCTGCACTTAAGGTTCCTAAAACCAGAGTGGCCTCATAATCCTTAAATGGAAGACGTTCGGGATGACCAGAACCCTCCCTAGAGCTGGCCATCCGGCCAAAGTGAGCAATCGGGGAAGAAGAGAGAGAGAGAGAGGTAAAGAAGAACCCAAAGATCGCTGTGGCTGAGCTCCAGAGATACAGTCGGGAGATGGGAGAAAGTTCTAGACAGTCAACCATCACTGCAGCCCTCCACCAGTCGGTGCTTTATGGCAGAGTGGCCCGACGGAAGCCTCTCCTCAGTGCAAGACACATAAAAGCCTGCATGGAGTTTGCTAAAAAAAAAAACACCTGAAGGACTCCGAGATGGTGAGAGATAAGATTCTGTGGTCTGATGAGACCAAGATAGAACTTTTTGGCCTTAATTCCAAGTGGCATGTGTGGAGAAAACCAGGCACTGCTCATCACCTGCCCAGTATAGTCCCAACAGTTAAGCATCATGTTGTGGGGAAGATTACTGTGGGGGTGTTCAGCTGCAGGGACAGGACGACTGGTTGCAATCGAAGGAAAGATGAATGTGGCCAAGTACTGGGACGAAACCCTTCTCCAGAGTGCTCAGGACCTCAGACTGGGCCGAAGGTTCACCTTCCAACAAGATAATGACCCTAAGTACACAGCTAAATATAAAATATAAATTTATAAATAATATAAATGTAATAATATAATAATAATAATATAAGAGTATAAATTTACAGCTTTATAGCTGTTATATTACCACTTTGACATTGTGACTTAAGGATGTAACAATTAACACAGCTTTTTCTTTTCAACGTGGGCCTAATTACAAACATTCTCATCTCACACTGTATATCTTTCTTCTACACTTTGTTCAACGTTGTTGTGTCTAATAGTGTAGTGGTATTGGGTGAGTGATCTGATCTAGGAGTTGGGCTTGGGGGGGTTTGTTTACGCGTACACTAGCACCATTTTCCGCCGATGACAGCGCCATTAGTCTGGCCGGCAAAAAGATGGACGCTCGCTGTCAGTGGACAGTTAATTGTACTGCGAGATGTATGTACACGCCGTCTGTACCTGCGTCCCATTCATAATAACTGCCACCGCATTGTTGTGCTCGGGGCTTTTTATTGCATATGAGCTGACCTCTTTTTGCGTGTGTAACTACTATACAGTATGTGCCTGTGTATGCCTGTGTCTCACACTAATCCGGTTTGGGTGTCATCTTCAGATTAATGGGCAGGATGTGCAGGACCGCGAGGAGGCCATGGCTACACTCTCCAACGAAGAGTGTCGCAGCATCCTGCTGCTGGTCGCCAGGCCCGAGATGCAGGTTAGAAAGCTACCCATTTGGGTGTACTGTACAGTATGTGATGCAGCTTTTGAACCACCCACCATAAATCATTTTTTAAAATTCATTCATCCATTTGCTACACCGCTTGTCCTCATTAAGCCACCAAACTGCACAAGTGCAGTCAATGAATGGCCCCAATATTGCCAATAACCTCTCAAATATCCACACTCTCTCCTTTATTTCTCGCCTGTTTCCTCTCTTTGCCTTATTATAAAATAATGACAGCAGCCATGGCAATCCGCTTCTTCCTTGACAATCGTGTCACGTTATTTGTGGTTCATTAGGAAATAATACAGTACAGTAAGTGTATGTGGTGCCTCAAAACGTTGTTTCCTGATATGAACAGTGGTTGCAGTTTTTCTATTGTAGCAAGGTGTGTGTGTGCGTGTGTGTGTGTGTAAGGGTCAATCGCCTGGTGTGTGGGTGTGAGTGACCAACTGTTTATTTTTGGAATTGTTTTAGTCGGACGGCACGGTGGAAGAATGGTTAGCACATCTGCCTCACAGTTCTGGGGACCAGGGTTCAAATCCTGGCCCCGCCTGTGTGGAGTTTGCAAGTTCTACCCGTGCCTGGGTGGGTTTTCTACAGGCACTCCGGTTTCCTTCCACATCCCAAAAACATGCGTGGTAGGTTGATTGAAGACTCTAAATTGTCCGTAGGTGTGAATGTGAGTGCGAATGGTTGTTTGTTTCTATGTGCCCTGCGATTGGCTGGCGACCGGTTCAGGGTGTACCCCGCCTCCAGGCCGAAGATAGTTGGGACAGGCTCCAGCAGTCCGTGACCCTGGTGAAGATAAGCGGTAAAGAAAATGGATGGATGTTTTATCCGCCCATGTTCAGCCGCGTCAGTCGATGTGCAGCGAGGGTTACGGTTGCGCGTGAGCTGGAGCTTAACCCATCTGACTTGAGGCAAGAGGTTCATGCATCCTGGACTGGTTGTCAGCCAATCACACAGACAAACACACACTCCGTCCACACTCACTATCACACCAATGGACATCTTGGAATCGCTTGGAAGCACATGCATCCTGGTAAAAATATATGTTAAACACTTTTTGGAGTCATTTTGTAAAAAAAGACTTAACGTGACGAGTTTTCATACATTCTTTCCTTCTTTCTTATTGTCTTTAGTTTTTATTTATTTCACCATTTTGTACTGTGCAGCCAGGACAGAGAAGACCAAGTTCTGTTTCCTGTTCGAAGGTCGTCATCGCATTTTACCCCTGTGCCATCACTGCTACCTTTCAGTTATGGCATCACACACAAAAAAAGGCCAAAGAAAAGGCAAAACACACCCCTTTAGATCGGCATCTTCAAACTTTTTCTTCCAAGGGCTTCATACAAAGAAATCGAAATCTTCTCCTGCCTTGCCTCCGACTGTTGAAAGTAAGTTGTAGAATGCAGGCAAATGACACGGCCTGTGTCAATTGTTCATTTTAGTATATGCCACGGGCTACAAAAACAGACGGTGGCCTGCAAATAGCCCCTAAGCCATACTTTGGACTCCACTGCTTTAGGTGCAGGGTCAGCCTCATCAGTGTGGGGTTTCTTTCCTCTTACCTCCCCTCTCTTCACACCAAAACCACTCTCAGAAGCCACCAGTGAGGCTCCTCACTTTGTCCTATTTTTTTATGTAGCGCCACTGTAATTGACTTCTGACGCTAAAAGCTAATGACTTGTTAATGCGGAGCGGGTTCAGGCCCGCGGCCGAATGAGCGGAAGAACCGTGCCTCAGTGCAGATACACCAGCAGCCATTTGTAATTAAAAAGCATCGCTCCGTCGTAAATTGTAAAAATGTTCCGTTACGGATGATTCCGATCCAGCGTGAAAACTAAAGAGATGGACGACGTGGAGACAAATACGAGCTCATAACGTCGCCGGTTAATCCCGACAGAGCGTCGGCGCGGAGCAGCCAACGAGTTTGTTTTTTGACATCGGCCCCTAAATAACAATTTCCTGCATCCGCAGCTGGAGGAGGCCTGGCTGGATGACGAGCACAGCGAGTTCCTGGAGCAGCTCAAGATGGAACTTCTGGAGGAACAGCGGCATGAGGAGATGGAGTTGGCCGCCTTCCAGGAGGAGCACGAGAGCGAACAGGTCGGACACGCGCTCCGGGTGACTGCATGACTGACTTTGCTGGGTGTGTGTTTGTGTGAAAAATAAAAAAATTAAGCCCTAATACATACTAGAAAAAACTTACGTACTTTAGAAGACTGATTCTCAACTGGTGGGTCGGGACCCTAAAGTGGGTCGCGGAGAGCTCGTAAAAATTTTTTTATTTGTATTCTGATTTTTTTTCCCCTTACAGTACAGAAGTGTTCCCACATGGAACATATTAGATAAACGACAGGAAATGTTACTCACTCGTGCACTAGTCACTACTTGACTCCATAAACAAATACGGTGCTAGCCTATGGCTAGCAATATGCTTTTGACGGTATGTCAAACTAATTTGAAATGTAAATCACGCACTGTACACGTTTTCAGAGGGTATTTTTCAACCAAAAAAAATATTTATTGTTCTTAACTTTTATCAAAGTGAGTCATGACTTTGTAACAATAGGAAAATGCGGGTCCCAGGGTGACAACAGTACAACTGGATTTAAATACACTCAAGGGCTATAACCCCGCCTCTTCACTGTTCACCATTCACAAATTAATCTATAGCAGATAAAATCTCAGAGACAAGAAGTTTAAGGGTGTGTTTGTCGTTGTTTGCAGCAGGACGACGACAAGCCCACTTGCTCGACACTGCCTCAACATCAGGACAGGGGTCGGGTCCTGAAAGAGAAACTAGACAATTCCGAGCACAACGTCCTGGCGCACATCCAGAGGCGCCTGTCGCAGTGCCTCCGGGACAACCGGGACCCGCTCTGCCCGGAGGGCCATGAGGACGAGGAGGCGGCGGAGGGCGAACGCTTCCAGCAGCTCCTGGAGCTCAAGTGCCAGATCCGGAACAGCGGGGAGTACGACCTTTTCTACAGCCGCCGCAGCACCATCGAGTGTAGCGTCGGCGAACCGGGCAGCGTCCAGCACGAGCTGCGCATGCTCAACGAGGAGCTGCGCAGCATCGAACTGGAGTGTCAGAACATCATGCAGGCGCACAAGCTTCGCAACGGCCAGCGGTCGGCGAGTCCCCATCGAGGGGAGCCCAGCAAAGGGAAGGTGGCGGACATCAACGAGAGGCTGGAGAAGTCGGACAAGGAAAGCTCCAGCGCCTACAACACGGCCGAGAGTTCCCGGAGTACCCCTCTGGCTATGGATCGCTCCCCGGAACACTCCCTCCAGAGGATGGTGAGCCTCACCAACCAGAGGAACCTCCGCAGCAGCCTCGCCGCCGGACCCTCGCTCAGTCCCAGCCCCGTCCCGGGTTGCCGGGCCCCGCTCCTTGGCAAGAGCAGCAGTCCAGACCACAGCAATCCCTCCGAGTCGGAGCAGATGCTTCAACCCGAGGAGGACCGGCGCCGAGCCAAATCCAAGCCTCGGGTGTCGCAGATCCCTTACTTCTCTCCGTCACACAGTTCCCAGCATCGGCAGGCCAACATTCCGGCACACGCCCGCCACTACCAGAGCTACATGCAGCTGGTCCAGCAGCGCTCGGCCGTAGAGTACGCCCAGAGCCAGCTCAGTCTGCTCAGCGTGTGCAACAAGGAGCCCCAGGCACCGCCTCTCCTTCTGGACGAGCCCAAGATGGAGTGGAAGGTGAAGATCCGCGGCGACGGCACGCGCTACGTCACCAAGCGGCCGGTGCGTGACAAGATCCTGCGGGAGCGAGCGCTGAAGATCAAGGAGGAGCGCAGTGGCGGCATGACCACGGACGACGACGCCATGAGCGAGATGAAGATGGGTCGCTACTGGAGCAAGGAGGAGAGGAAGCAGCACCTGGTGCGCGCCAAGGAGCAGAGGAAGCGGCGCGAGTTCATGCAGCGTAGCCGCCTGGAGAGCCTGAAAGAGAACCCGCAGAGCAGCGGCGAGGCGAGCCGCAAGGAGGTCAGCATCATCGAGCTTAGCCACAAGAAGATGATGAAGAAGCGCAACAAGAAAATCCTGGACAACTGGATGACCATCCAGGAGTTGATGACACACGGGACCAAAGCTCCGGAGGGGGCGCAGGTACACAACGCCTTCCTGTCAGTCACTACTGTGTAAAACAAACAGGTACTTTCTACCCGCGGTGGTATTAATCTAATTGCCTCGTTCAATGTGGCGTTTTTATGAGGACAATAGGAGTATTTTTCACACTTTGTACACCCAAATAGCATTTTGTAAAGAGTTTATCTGTGGCGGTATGGCATTCCCTTTGACATTTTTCTACACATTGATGACATTGTCACCTATTTTCACATTTTCTGCCAAACTATACAACTCAAACGTGTTTGTTTGGTTTCTGTGTCATGTTTCAATGCAAAACCCAGCGAGTCTCATTGCCTTTTTGTCAAATATATCCCTTCAACACCCAAGTCTCTACACCAGGGGTCACCAACCTGAGAGAAACTGACAGCTACTTCTTGGGTACTGATTCATGCGAAGGGCTACCATTTTAATACACACTTCTGAAAGGAAAATTTGCTCAAATTGCCTTTATTTATGTTATGTCTAATAATGATTAGGGCTGTCACTGTTGAATCTTTTTAGAATTGATTATCCTATAGATCATTCGAGGAATTGCCACTCTCATTTATGACAACTGGACTTCTATCCTTAAACTGCATATGTTGTACTGAGTGTATGGTGTAAACTGTACAGAATTTGAGGCAACAAAAATACATTCATACATCGTTGTATGTATCTTACACATTTAATAGTGTCTTAAAAATCACAGACCTCTGTCGTTTTTGGCAATGTTTTTCACTGGTCCAACAGTGCATCCGTCTACAACAAAAGTCTGTGTTTTAAACATGGACAGTGGCCACATGGTTCCGGGCAACACAAAATGGGTCCGGGCGGCGTAAATATGCTTTTATTCATATTTTTTATTGCCTTTAGGCAGAAATTGTTGCATCGACCAATTTTTGTGGCCGACTTAGCCGAGTTAGACGATTTTTTTTTTTTCACAGCTCTAATAATGATATTCATCGATGTTAAGACACTGATCATGTTAATGATTTTTCACTAATTATCAACAATGATTTAACAAGAAATCACTGATGGTGTAGCGGTACACTCGCCTGACTTTGGTGCGGGCAGCGTGGGTTCAGTCCCCACTCAGTGACGGTGTGAATGTGAGTGCGAATGGTTGTCCGTGTCTACATGTGCCCTGCGACTGACTGGCGACCAGTTCAGGGTGTAGTCTGCCTTTCGCCCGAAGTTAGCTGGGATAGGCTCCAGCGTCCCGCGACCCTAACCGGGATAAGCGGTGTTGAAAATGGATGGATTTAACAAGGTAGGAAAGAGATACAAAAATCAATATTTCTTCTTCACTTTATTTCTATAAATCTCTACAAATGTTCACATTTTTAAGTGATGACTTCTGCAACATTCTTAGAAAATTACAATGTCCCATCAGGCCCGTGGGCTACTCATGTGGACCTTGGGAGCGACCTGGTGCCCGCATGCACCACAATGGTGACCCCTGCTGTACGCAATATTTACAGGGTCCGATATCCCATGTATTGTGACAACTCCATCCCCATAAATTAGAATATCTTAGAAAAGTAAATTTATTTTAGTAGTTAAATTCAAAGTGAAACTCATCCTATACTATATAGTCATTAAACAGAAGGCCAATTCCTTCATAATTTATATATTCAAAACCTGTTTGATTGGTTCTCATGTAATATTCCAATTTCTTGAGGTGGTGAATTTTTGCCTTGCGGTTAACCATCATCCTCAAAATCACCCCAAAAAAATAATCATGAAATATTTCAGTGTGTGGAGTGAATCCATATTATGAGTTTTACTTTTTCAATTGACCTACTAAAATAACTATTTTCTACAATATTCTAAGTTATTGTGATGCACCTGTATGTACCCTCAATGGACACTTCATTAGGTACAGCCTAAGAGCTGTTTCCCAAATTTTGCCTTGATGAAGATGATAAGCTCATTATTTGATATTACGCAATGTTATAACACTGATGACATGAGTTTCTATTACCTGGCAGGTGTACCTAATATTGTGCCCGGTGAGTGTCCACAAACTATTGCAATAACAAAGTTATTCCAGCTGTCCCAGTTCAGGTATAAGAGATACAAATCCATAACAAAAAGCTTCATATTTAAAAGACATAATTTTCTTTATTTTTGTTGCATTATTCCGATTGTTTTTCTTTCTTGATGGATTTCTGTTCCATACCTGAATTGTATAGTTTACCACTGAGCAGGACTCAGCTGATTGGATCTCTTATTATAAACTCAAATTGAAGTTGTAGTTTATTTCCATGTGAAGTCATTGCTTAAAGAAGGAAATAATGTAAATTTCACATATGGAGCGGATCCCTTTGTCTTTGTTTTGAGTCCGTGTGCCATGGTTTCACGTGAACGCGTAGTCGGCAAATGTGTAGCCAGTTGAGAAAAAAAAAAATGTGATGATGGTGCTCTTTGCAAAAATAAATGATAATAAATTGTAAAAAAAAAAAAAAATTGCTTTTGAGGCTGAGCTGCTTGTTTTCTTCGATCTCACCTTGAAAGAATGATGTCCATCCAATACAAGATGACAAATGGTGTCCGATTAGCATGGACCGTGTCCTTCTTCGATGCCAAAGAAATCTATTCATTTGTATGATGGAAACATGACAACTGTTAGTGATGAAAGTCTTGTACATTTAGCTGATTAAAACAAAACAAAAAATCTGACATTCTCTACTGATGCACGACTTCATTGTCAGAACACTATTGACATTTTGAGTCTATTCCGGGATTAAATTGCTTTGCATATCTAGGTAGGTAAGAAGGTATGTGGAACAATAAAGGTAGGTTGGTCAGTAAATATGTAGGTAAGAAGGTAGATGGAACAAAGAAGTTAGGTCGGTAAGAAAATAGGTAAATAAAAAAGATAAGTAGGTAGGTCAGAAAGGTCGCTATGAAGCAGGTAGGTAAGTAAGAAGCAATGTAAAAGGGTAAGAATTAGACTACACAATCAGAATTTTGGGGTCGATCAGCGAGTTTAAAAAAACGATAACCGATGACAAGAAGGAGCAATGTGTCGATTTAAATAACTTGTTCATTTACTTAATTGCACAAAAAAAAATATATTTACAATAAATATATCTTTGTTCATCTATTTATGCCAGTGAGGCATAGTAACAGACAGAACAAATAAATGCTGTTCTCTTAGATGGCAGGAAGTACATACAGTAAATAATGTATCCACTTTTTGTGACATTTAGGTAAGGAAGGAAGATAGTAGATGGTGCGAGACTAAGTGGGTAAGAAAATGGGTAAGTAAGAAGGGAAAAAGGTTAGGTCGATCAGAACATACAGTATGTAGCTAAGAAGGTAGGTAGATAAGAAGTTAGAACGCGGAAGGTAAGTGAGACAATATGTAGGTAAGAAGATAGGCTGAACAAAGAAGGTAACAGGTAAGTAAAGAAGAAGGTAAGAAGGTAGACGAAATGGAGAAAGGTAAGCAAGTGCAACCCCAATTCCAATGAAGTTGGGACGTTGTGTTAAACATAAATAAAAACAGAATACAATGATTTGCAAATCATGTTCAACTTATATTTAATTGAATACACTACAAAGACAAGATATTTAATGTTCAAACTGATCAACTTTGTTTTTAGCAAATAATCATTAACTTCGAATTTTATGGCTGCAACACGTTCCAAAAAAGCTGTGACAGGGTCATGTTTACCACTGTGTTACATCACCTTTTCTTTTAACATCAGTCAATAAACATTTGGGAACTGAGGACACACATTTTTGAAGCTTTGTAGGTGGAATTCTTTCCCATTCTTGCTTGATGTACAGCTTCAGCTGTTCTACAGTCCGGGGTCTCAGTTGTCGTATTTTACGCTTCATAATGCGCCACACATTTTCAATGGGCGAAAGGTCTGGACTGCAGGCAGGCCAGTCTAGTACCCGCTCTCTTTTACTACGATAAGACACGCTGTTGTAACACGTGCAGAATGTTGTTTGGCATTGTCTTGCTGAAATAAGCAGGGGCGTCCATGAAAAAGACATTGCTTGGATGGCAGCATATGTTTCTCCAAAACCTGTATGTACCTTTCAGGATTAATGGTGCCTTCACAGATGTGTAAGTTACCCATGCCATTGGCACTAACACAGCCCCATACCATCACAGATGCTGGCTTTTGAACTTGGCGTCCATAACAGTCCAGTTGGTTCTTTTCCTCTTTGGCCCGGAGGACATGACGTTCACAATTTCCAAAAACTATTTGAAATGTGGACTCGTCGGACCGCAGAACACTTTTCCACTTTGCATCAGTCCATCTTAGATGAGCTTGGGTCCAGAGAAGCTGGCGCTGTTTCTGGGTGTTGATAAATGGCTTTTGCTTTGCATAGTAGAGTTTCAAGTTGCACTTACGGATGTAGCAGCGAACTGTATTTACTGACATTGGTTTTCTGAAGTGTTCCTGAGCCCATGTGGTGATATCCTTTACACATTGATGTCAGTTTTTGATGCAGTGCCACCTGAGGGATCGAAGGTCACGGGCATTCAATGTTGGTTTTCGGCCTTGCCGCTTACATGCAGTGATTTTTCCAGATTCTCTGAACCTTTTGATGATATTATGGACCGTAGATGATGAAATCCCTATATTCCTTGCAATTGTACGTTGAGGAACATTGTCCTTAAATTGTTCGACTATTTTCTCACGTACTTGTTCACAAAAAGGTGAACCTCGCCCCATCGTTGCTTGTGAATGCAATTCAGGGAAGCTCCTTTTATACCCAATCATGGCACCCACCTGTTCCCAATTAGCCTGTTCACCTGTGGGATGTTCCAAACAGGTGTTTGATGAGCATTCCTCAACTTTCTCAGTCTTTTTTGCCACCTGTCCAAGCTTTTTTGGAACGTGTTGCAGCCATAAAATTCTAAGTTAATGATTATTTGTTAAAAACAATGAAGTTTGAACATTAAATATCTTGTCTTTGTAGTGTATTCAATTAAATATAGGTTGAACATGATTTGCAAATCATTGTATTCTGTTTTTATTTTTGTTTAACACAATGTCCCAACTTGATTGGAATTGGGGTTGTAGTTTGAAGACAGGTAAGGAGGCGGATAGGTAAGTATAAGGCACAGGTAGGCAAAAAGATTTGGTTTTGAGGTAGAGTAGCTGGGAACAGGTAGACAGGTAGGTAAGAAGGGTTAACATTGATTTCTGGAAGCTCCTTGTGAAAGTGAATGACTCGTGGAGTGAACATCCATCCTCGCCCGGCTTCCCCCCTCTCCTGCCAGCGTGTCAGGCCGTTCAGCTGGAGGAGATTTCAATTAAAATGGCCTTCCACTCGAATGGCTTTATGTTCATTAGGAGGGAGCAGCCACTTCATCATCTTGGTCTCATCGCCACACAGCACTGGTCAATGCATTGTCTTAACTTGAATTTTTAATGTGGACACGACCAACACAACAGTTGCTGTGGCCCAGTGTCTCCAGCGTGGTCCTTGCCTTCTGTTTAAGCGATAGATCTTGATATAATGTTTATTAATAAATAAATAGGTGCCAGGGTACTTGCAGGTGCCAGAAAGTGATTGACTACCTGTACCTGTAATGTAATGTTTTTTCCCCCTTAAGAAGAAAAAATCGAAATGAATCTGCAGAAATCTGTGGGTGAGGAGAATATTTGAAAATGGATGATGTAAATAGTTGTACAACGAAGATCGCAAGATGTAGTAGCCACTTCTGGAGGGACAGACTGGGAACCAAACCGCCATCATTGAGTTTGTGCCAGACCTTTTCTCACAGGTATGTATTAAATGTTTGGCTGGGCTGTCTGAGTAATTTAGCAAAGCAAAATGGCTAGCGCGCTAGTCGATGATTATCGGTTTCAGGGTCAAAAGAGCACATCTGTGCCATTAATCCGAGCAACAGAAAAGTCAATTAAGTCATTCAAAGTAGAGTTACCCATGTTGCCAGCAGAATAGTGTTCAGTGACAATATACAGTGGACCCCAACTATTCGTTGGGGAAAGGGATCAGGCCCGATGGCAAACAGCAAAAATCTGTGAATAACAGATTGCCATAAAGAATTTTTTTTTTTTTTTTCCTAACCCAGAAAATTCTTGAATAACGAGGCTATATTGACCATAAGCATTTTTGGGGTTGGTGCACCCCACCCCCACCACTAAAAAAAAAAAATAATAATTCAAAATGAAATCTAGCTCGCCTCCACAGTGTTCTAGCTCGCCTCAAGAAAGTGCTATTGATGGCAAAATATTTTTTTATTTTTATTTTTTTACATATATACAACTAAGAAAAGCGTCGTGAGCGACAATGGCTCACCGTACGGCTCAAGTTAAACATCAGTGGCTTTTGTACATTGTGTTTGTCATTCATTCATTCATTCTTTTCCCACGATCTCGACATGCACTTTCTTCTACCTAGTGCAACACATACTCTATACATACATTCAAGTGTGAGTTGGTCTGCCTTGGTGAAAGGACATGGAAGGTTTGCTTACTAGTGGTGCAATTGGGAATCGCTCTGTCATTTGCCACACAGAAGTACGTGATGTCATAGTGAGGTATGTTGCCGCAGTAGTCGTTTGAGCCACTGGGAAGTCGCCAAAAGCGCTTGCCGGCTAATTAAGTTAATCTCCGAGCCCCTAACAGACCTGACCAGGTGTAATTAAAAAGCGTAAGGTGACAGCCGTGGCATTTGTCTGAGCCGTGGGCAGTTCAAACAGCAACGCTGGCACAAATGCCAACTCGATAGCAGTCCTCACAAATCTCACACACACACACTTCCTCTGTTATGATCATTTGCTCGTGACCTTTGGGAATCCCTGGATACCGGACACCACAAATTCACTCTCCTTTATCCCAACTTGTGTTTATTGGAAGGTGTGGAGAAGTAGAACGGATGTCTCAACTGAGTGATTCTCAAAGTGTGGTCTGAAGAAAAAGAAAATGAAAAAAAAATCACTGAATTAAATGTTCAAACTGTGCGTAATGTTACAGCGGCTTAATTATTTCTTATACCTTACGTTATATTTAAGTTCAATTCAGTTGTATTTAACTTTTAAATGCAATACATTTGCATTTAAATTTTTATACGCTTTAGTTTTTAAAACATTTATTCAGGTACAATTTGTATTTATTGGGCATTATAAGGTAAGTGTATTTAAGTAGAGTTTTTTATGTTTACAGTGGCATGCAATATTAATTTATTTAGGCTTGTTTTTAATCTAGATTAAAAGAATCATTAAAAACATCATTTTTTAATTTAGATTAAAAATCTCAACAAAAAAAACAATGACCAACATCAACTATAGTACTGCCTACAACAGTACTATAGTTGATGTTGGTCATTGGTAGTATGGTAGTATTTTTTATTTTTTTTTAGGTGGGTTTGGTGTAAAAAGTTTTTAGAACCACTGTCCTTACCCTTTTCCCACCAGATCTTGCAGTATAGCATTATCTTAGTTGACATTTATTCAACCACTCCATTGTGATTGTGTGCTTGTGGTTTTGGTTACAGAGTGTCTATAGATCCTTAAAATGTCTTGAATTTGAAGAGGAATAAGGTATATAGGTACACACCTTGACTTTCCTTTCAGAATCAATATTTTCTATGGCATACAATACTACAGATACAGTGGGTACGGAAAGTATTCAGACCCCCTGAAATTTTTTACTCTGTTATATTGCAGCCATTCGCTAAAATAATTTTTCTTTTTTCCTCATTAATGTACACACAGCACCCCATATTGACAGACATTTTTGTAGATTTATTAAAAAAAGAAAAACTTAAATATCACACAGCCATAAGTATTCAGACCCCTTGCTGTGACACTCATATATTTCCCTCGGGTGCTGTCCATTTCTTCTGATCATCCTTGAGATGGTTCTACACCTTCATTGGAGTCCAGCTGTGTTTGATTATACTGATTGGACTTGATTAGGAAAGCCACACACCTGTCTATAATAAGACCTTACAGCTCACAGTGCATGTCAGAGCAAATGAGAATCATGAGGTCAAAGGAACTGCCTGAAGAGCTCAGAGACAGACTTTTGGCAAGGCACAGATCTGGCCAAGGTTACAAAAACAAATTCTGCTGCACTTAAGGTTCCTAAGAGCACAGTGGCCTCCATAATCCTTAAATGGAAGATGTTTGGGACGACCAGAACCCTTCCTAGAGCTGACCGTCTGGCCAAACTGAACAATCGGGGGAGAAGAGCCTTGTTGAGAGAGGTAAAGAAGAACCCAAAGATCACTGTGGCTGAGCTCCAGAGATGCAGTCGGGAGGATGGGAGAAAGTTCTCGAAAATTCACCAATACTGCAGCCCTCCACCAGTCGGGGCTTTATGGCAGAGTGGCCCGACGGAAGCCTCTCCTCAGTGCAAGACACATGAAAGCCCACATGAAGTCTGCTAAAAACGCACCTGTAAGACTCAAAGATGGTGAGAAATAAGATTCTTTGGTCTGATGAGACCAAGATAGAACTTTTTGGCCTTAATTCTAAGCGGTATGTGTGGAGAAAACCAGGCACTGCTCATCATCATCTGTCCAATACAGTGGCAACAGTGAAGCATGGTGGTGGCAGCATCATGCTGTGGGGGTGTTTTTCAGCTGCAGGTACAGGATGACTGGTTGCAATCAAAGGAAAGGTGAATGCGGCCAAGTACAGGGATATCCTGGACGAAAACCTTCTCCAGAGTGCTCAGGACCTCAGACTGGGCCGAAGGTTCACCTTCCAACAAATCAATGACCCTAGGCACACAGCTAAAATAACAAAGGAGTGGCTTCAGAACAACTCCGTGAGTGTTTTTGAATGGCCCAGCCAGAGCCCTGACTTAAACCCAATTGAGCATCTCTGGAAAGAGCTGAAAATGGCTGTCCACCAACGTTCACCATCCAACCTGACAAAACTGGAGAGGATCTGCAAGTAGGAATGGCAGAGAATCCCCAAATCCAGGTGTGAAAAACTTGTTACATCATTCCCAAAAAGACTCATGGTTGTATTAGCTCAAAAGGGTGCTGCTTCTAAATACTGAGCAAAGGGTCTGAATACTTATGGCTGTGTGATATTTCAGTTTTTCTTTTTTTAATAAATCTGCAAAAATTAAGTAGGAGGGCTGGCAGTGAATGAGTTTTAAGAAGTAGATAGGTGGGTAAGAAGTTACACTGGTAGGTCAAAAGGTTGCACTCAACTACACAGCACCCTTTCTCACAGCCAACCATGTTGAAGCTACAGTATACAGTACAGTAGACTTCATTAAAGTCCAGTAGAGACTAGAAAGAAAGTTGCATAGTCTTTTTCCCAGGGGCCCAACTGCACGACTCACAGCTCCTACTTTTGGCTACATTATGATTAATGCATTTGTGTCTTGTGCATAGCGAATGGCTTCTCTGCTTTAGAGCATTTAAACACCTTGGGATTTTGACTTTTCTTGGGATGCTGTGTCTAAATTTGCGGTGCTCTTGTTGGGGGAAATAATGAACCTTCTTGAGGTCAGAGCTCCTCGAGTGAACCTTGTGGGGGTGTGACCCCAGAGAACAATAGAAAATCGCTCATACAGTCAAGCTACGAGCTCTGTAATCAATTACATCTGCTGTATTAGTCATGTCTTTAAGCAGATTGCTGCATAAAGTCATTACGGGGTGGAGAATTTTAATTATCTTGAGTGCGGGCAATTTTGTTTAGGCCAGTGTTTGGAAGAAACTAATCTATTACCTCTTGCTCATATGAACAGATACACCACTGACTATGATACATGTCATTTGTCAACTAAAAATCCATTAAATGAATTGTTGCGGAGATTTTCTGTGCCATGACATCATTTTCAGTACAGAAGCGTACAGTGAGGTCATACAACTGAGCAGCATTAAAGGAACCCCAAAAGTCCAACACCACTGAAGTTACACTTAAATGCAAAAAAAAAAAAAAAAAAAAAAGGATTCGGCAAGAATATGTTGTGTGTCCCCAGAAGTCCAAACACAGTATTCTGATAACATTGCATTTGTGGAATAAGAATTAAACAGATAAATTCATCGATTTTTACCGATCTCAGGTGGTCACCATGTTGAGCAATATCGCCCTCTGCTCTCAACTGAAATTCGTCACAAGTGCCCTTGCTCTTGCATTGCGAAAGTCACGTGACCAAATCTGGAAATCAGGATAGCGGACTACCCGCGCATACTGCGATAACAAGCAGAACTACAGGTTGATTACATGATGGTTTGAACCCAAACATGCTAGAATATTGCAGGGCGTCCAGGTCCTTATTTAAATAAGCAGCCCCAGACCATCACACTACCAACTTGACTGTTGCTATAAGGCTCTTTTTCCGAAATGCTGTGTTACATATACGCCAGAAAAAATGAGACACACACCTTTCAAAAATGTTAACTTTCATCTAACCAGGACAAAGAATATTCTCCCAAACGTCTTGGGAATCATTCAGATGAGCCTTTGTGTTCTTTTTGGTCAGCAGTGATTTTCGCCTAGTAACACTGCCATGGATGCCTTTTTTTTTTATTATTATTATTTTTTTTGTCTCTTCCTTATTGTTGACCTTAAGTGAGGCACCACTGTTCCATGTTTTCTCTTTATGAATAATGGCTCTCACTGTGGTTCACTGCAGTCCTAAAGCTTTAGAAATGACATTGTAAACTTTTCTAGACTGACAATGTCAGTTACTTTTTTATCCTTTGTTCTTGAATTTCTTTGGATCGTGGCCTTTTGTTGCACCTTTTTGAGATATTTTTTCTTATCTTTTTTGTCAGACAGGATCGAGTTAAGTGATTTATTGATTTAACAGGTCTGGAGGTAATCAGGCTTTGGTATAGTCAGTGAAAAATGAACTTAGCTTTCCAAAAAATGTGATGAGCTACAGTTTATTATTTATTTAGCAAGGAGGGCCACATTTTCACATGGGGCCAGGTACCTTAAAAGTTTTTTCCCCCTGAATAATTAAAATCACCATTTAAATACTGCATTTCATGTTTACTTATTTTTACTTTGACTGATATTTCAATTGATTTGATGGTCTTAAAAAAAAAATCGTAAAATGAGGAAACTATGCAAAAAAAAATAAGAGTTTTAGAAGGGGACAAATACTTTTTCCAGCACGATACTTATTGATCCAGGTCATTTCATTCTTAGGGCATTGAATCGATCGCAACTGGACAATGGATCGATTCAATGTCGTGAGAAAGGTCCTTAGGTGTGAATGCATGTTCGTCTATACTGTATGTGCCTGCGATTGGCTGGCGACCGGTCCAGGGCGTAACCCGTCTCTTCCCCAAAGTCAGCTGAAATAGGCTCCAGCACACCTGTGACCCTAATGAGGATGACTGCTATAGAAAATACATGAGGGACTTTACCCTTGTATATACACAGTTAAGAAGAATATTCGTGTTACAGTTGCTACATTCTGTCTGCGTATTTCCACTATATTTTCTAAATGGTATCAAAACATTATTTACAACTTGGTAATAGCATAATGTTGCTATTCATCTTGGATTCTGTCAGGCAAAATAAAGCTCTGAATCGAACAGTAAAGACAAGCACGGTGCAGTAAGTTTGCGCATGAATGGTATCCTCTATTATTCTCTTTTATCGTACTGAATTTTCCTCTATCTCCTCTCTCACACACATACGCTTATTAAATATATATAGGTAAAAGTTCTTGCAGACACATGGTAAATTGGATTCTGTTTAACAATGTAAGTTGAATAGCTGTTCTAATATTTTCTGGGATGATGGGAAACAGAAGGACCAGATAGCCGTTGGTGTGTGGACTATTCATATTACCACTGATCCATAGGGCTCACTATTTTTTTCCGCCCCATCTCATTTCATTTCCCGTTTCTGATGAGAATCAAACAAAAGGAAGCCTTATGGAATTTTAGAGAATAAAGAGTTTCGGTCACAAAGGTCAGGCAGTACAGAATTACGATTCTTTTGTGTGTGTGTGTGTGTGTGTGCGCGCGTGTGTGCGTGTGCGCGCGTGTGGGTGCTGCCTTTGGTTGTAAGTCAGGGTGCCTTGCATTTTTCAGCTCCTTCCACAGATGATCAATAGGGTTTAGATCAGGGCTCATGAGAAGGCCATTGCAGAATAGTTGAACAGTTTTGGGTCAATATCCAGAGGATATTCATTGGTTCAGTCACTAGCAATTGTTCCAAATGCAAAAGACATCAACATAAAGTGTGAGGTGTTTCTTTAATAGAATTCAACACTGACTGGAATTTTATTCGAACATTTATATACTGGAGTATCTTCGCCGCCTAAGAGATTAAACGCCTGAGATTGCGCTGTCTAGCTGGCTACAATCTGAGCCATACGCATGAAGTCAAGGTAGCCTCGTAAATGCCGCAATAATAGTACTGAACGCTTCCATCTCCGCGGCAGCTTTGTCGTGCGTTATGGGGTTCGCGGTGTGGTGAAATGGAATGTGAGCGTCAAAAAAGCGCAATGACTTCCCCCGCCAATAACACCAACACGGCAAGCGATGAGCAATCGTTGCAAAAAGCTGAATGACCTTCAGTTGCATGCCGACGGAGGCTGACATAACCGTGCATCATCCGTCCGTCACCAGCTGCTCACGTCGGGCTTTGTGCTCAAATGCCAGGGATGTTATGAGAACGTTTGTGGTGTACATTTCAGCAGGCTTTGTCACTGGGAATTACCACATCGTTCCCCAGTTCCTCAATCGGTCATCCGGGAGGATCTCAGAGTAGAGCCGCTGCTGCTCCGCATCGAGAGGAGCCAGATGAGGTGGCTGGGGCATCTGATTCGGATGCCTCCCGGACGCATCCCTGGTGAGGTGTTCCGGGCACGTCCCACCGGGAGGAGACCCCGGGGATGACCCAGGACACGCTGGAGAGACTACGTCATTCGGCTGGCCTGGGAATGCCTCGGAAGAGCTGGATGAAGTGGCTGGGGAGAGGGAAGTCTGGGCGTCCCTCCTAAAGCTACTGCCCCCGCGACCTGACCTCGGATAAGCGGTAGAAAATGGATGGATGAATGAATGGATGGTTCCCCATTGTTGACAGTTTTGCTGATTAGGCACGTACAGTCCATGCCAGCCGTGTTATCCCACTTCGTCGCGGCAATTTTAAACAAATGCGTATGTTTCAAAGAGAAATGAGATGACAATCAACACAGACACAGTAGAAATAGCAACTGTGTCAAAGTGTCTGTTTGATATTAACGCAGCGCTTGTTAACTTCCAAACACAGTGCAGATTTAATGCAGCAGTCAATCCAGACGGTGTTCTTCCTGTGCTGCTGTCAGCTTGTCAACAGTAATTGACGCAGCATGACTGGAAAACTACCAATCGGGAAAAACAAGTGTTTAAGTGTCAACACTGCCCTTTTGACAAGGTCCAGTGAATGACGACACACTATCTTCATGTAACTTTTTATTACGTAACCCTTGCCAGAGAAAATCTGAAGCTCTACATAGGAACACATTTTTACTCTATGGGGGGAAAACAAATCCCAGTACAACTATGGTGGTGTACATGAGCTCACTGCCATACCCAAGGGTCTGGTTCTTTGGTGTTGCGGTCAGTGTTCCAGTTTTTCAACTTCACAGACCTGGGTTTTCAGGTTAACCGAATTTGGGTAGAGGTTACTATTCCTCAGACTTCTGTGACACTAATGTCAAAAGTGGGATCCGAATAGATTACCCATATATGATAAAGATTTGGACTATTTTGTAATGGGGCACCAGAAGGGTATTTTTTTTATGTACCCTGTACCCTTGGGTTGTAATTTGGGTTGAGGCTACTACTCCTTACAGTTCTGTGATACAAGGTATCAGAAGTGGGACAACCATCCGTGTGTGCCAAGCTGGACGGACAGGTTTCCCTTTTGATGGGCAAGTAGTGTGATGGTGCGTACTAGGAATGTCCGATACTTTTTTTTTTTTTTTTAGACACGATATCAATGCAAGTCGTCCCACTTGAGTACTCAGCGAGTACTGATACCACTGGTATTTTTGATATATACAATATCAATGAACACAATGACATAATTCTAAACAAAGACCTTTCTTTCTTTTTGGCACACATGATGATTCGCTGAAATGTCAAACCACCACACTGTAGTACCAACTACCGGCGAGGAGGACTTAAGGTCAGATTTTGTCTTCCTTAAATATCGTTGGCTGCTATCGGCAGCCTTCACGAGTACCTGATACATTGAAATCAAGCCGGGATCAGGCCGATACCGATACCTGGCATCGGTTCTCGCCCATCCCTAGTGTCTACCAATGTACACTAATGTTGTATACATGATTTGGCACATGGTGTCAGAAGCGGGATGACTATCTGTCGTGTGCCGAGTCAGAGAGACACGTAGGTAGTGTGACGGCACGTATCTTTACTTGTGCACACGATCTGGCCGGTGTTGTCAGAAGTGGGACAACCAGCCATGGTGTGCACAGTTGGAAGGACAGGGCGACTGGAATGGGGTACCTGTGGGGGACATGGGCCCTCTTTTTGGGACAATGACTGACTTATCTTCACTTTTATGGTCCAAGAGCACAGGTGTCAAACTCGAGGCCCGGGGGCCACATCCGGCCCACCACATCAATTTGTGTGGCCCGCGAAAGCAAATCAAGTGTGTCGACTTCATGTTTCTTGCTAAAATAACAACATTGCAAATCGTCTTCCCTTTCATGTAACGTTGATTGCAAACATTTTTGTTACCAATCCCCAAAATAAACTAAATTAACTTTTTACTGGCTTCTAGTTTCAAATAGTTATTCGTCGATTTTTTTTGTGTGTGTATATGTAATAACATGAGGCAATTGTACATTTACTGTATATGTGTTCGCGCTCATGACGGCCCTCCGAGAGAAATGATGTGGCCCACAGCAAAAATGAGTTTGACATCCCTGTCCTAGAGACTGCAGTTTTACCGGGGTTTGTCGCACTCACTTGTCCCCCATCGCGGTGCCTTTAATCTACTTCTATTATTGATGTCACCGAGGACAAAAAAGAGAAAAATGTCATCCTCTGCGTCATTTAGTTGTTGTTTACCTCTTTTCCCATGTCGACCAAGCGAACACACCCACTGCTGCCACTGCGGCATGCTTCTTTCAGGGGAAAAGAATAGTCTTTTTTAATTCTGTCAGGAAACACAGAATGTGCGCTGAGATCTGAAGCCGTCTTCCTGCCACGTGCCCTGCTTATCATTCCACTAATGGCTCACGTAGCATCAACATGTGTGTGGCAGCTGTTTGTTTGAAGATACCTTAACACCCCCTTCCCATGAGGCAATGGTATGAACTGATTTTACCCTCTTGTTGGGTGTCCTACTTCGCGCTCCTCCAGATCCGCAGCTTTAATGTGACATCACAGGCTGCTGTACCTGGTTGGGACCTCCTGCTGTGCAAATTCAGCAAAGAACTTGGCATGGTTTGTCTGTGTGGGTTTTGCGCGATTTCAGTTGCTTTGTTTGTACTGAGGAGGAGGGAGTGGAATGGAGCAGCTCATGGGGTACCATGTAACCATTTACATTAATCTGATGTACTGTATGTGTGATGGGTAAACATCATGTTCTAAACTCTTTATTGCTCTTTGATTATATTTGATCACCCTTCACTTCATTTGTAGTGAAGTATACGTATGGAATTAATGTACTTCCCCAATAGTGGGAAGTATGTTGTTTTATTATTTATTTTTTATTGCTCTTTGCGTTTGATGATGGTGGAGGTGTTATGAGCTCAATGTTAATTGTTATGGTTTCTATTGCATAAAACTAGATTTTAACACATGACATAAGGTCATGGTGAAAATAAAAATTACACTACATAAGATTGTAACATTACACGACTTGAAGACATATTTTTGTGTAAAATGGATGTAAAGTCATAATTTTACATGAATAACATTTCAATTTTAAGAGTATAAAGTCCTCATATTATAAGACTGAAATCATAATTACATAAGAACAAAGGTGTAATTTTGAGAAGAAATTCAGAATTTTATAAGATTACAATCTCTATTTTACAAAGAAAGTCTGAATGTTTTGTTATTTATAACAAACTCAAGTTCATAATTGTATCAGAATACAATAAAAATGGATTTTTATAAGAATCAAATATTTATTTCACAAAGAAGTCCCAATTTTATAACAACAAAGTCATGTTATAAGAATAAAATCCTAATTTTTACAAAGAATATAGTTACAAGAATGAAGTCATAATTTCAAAATAAATTGAATTTATGAATAAAGAATTTTTTTTCAAGAATAAACTCTTAATTTTACAAAGCACTAAGTCATAATTTTCTAAAGAGTCACAATTTGATAAGAATCATCCTTTCATAAGAATGGTAATTATAAAAGGTCATAATTTTACCAGACTAAATTAGCATTTATCAAGAATAACATCATAATATGATACTAAAAATATATATTTTTTAAATTCTCAAAAATTCAAAACTCCTTTTTTCCTCTGTAGTGTAGTGCGACACTTCTTCCTAATCCTCCTATATGGGTTACACTTGTACTACAGTTACCTACGTACATTACTCAAAGTCAATTAAGACCTATTTTAATTCTAAGTGCTGTATTTACACGAGGATTAATGCATTGTGAGTAGTCGCTAAATTATGCCTATCTGACAAAAAGACGCATTTATCACTATTATCTCCTTCACAAAAGAACCCACTCTCCTTATCTCTTCATGCTCTTTGATTTGATTGCCTTCCACTTTCACTAACACATTCTGTAAGAACGTTTTCAGCTACATTGGAGGTTTGCAGGTATTCTTTGGAATAAAGAAGGCATGGAGAAGCCCCCACTTCCCCGATGGAGTCGTGATATAAGGCTGACAACGTCTCAAAGTGGAGTAGAGAGAGAGGATTTGAGAAGTACAGCAGCCTTAGCGGTTCAGTGGGCCTGCAGATTAGAACTCACCAGCTGTTCTTGTGTGCCAACTTGTCCTTTGTTTTGCTGACAGGCTCGCTGGCAGCCGCGTGAGAGACGGCGAGAGGCACCTGTCAAAATTCGACGTGGAACTGCACAAACAACGTCTGCGGGAAAGATGACGTGACAAACAGATGGCGGGAGAACCAGCAAGCATACAGTAGGTAGACCTGAAGATCCGATACAAGAGTGGAATCAAAAAGTCTCCCATTTGCAAAGATGCTCGTACTCATGTTTTCAATTGCCACAGAGGTATTCATTTAATGATATGCGTATTATTACTACATTTTCACGTAATATGGAAAACACGGAACAAGCTATAGTTTCCCATGCAGCGACATGTTTCTGCTTATGCTGCTAGTAGATAACCTTGTTTACAGATGGGTTCACCCCACCCCCCACACTAACCGGCTGGTCCCGTTTGGCTTCTTAATAATCACAGCACTGCAAGTAGATTTCATAGCTCAGTGATAACGTACGTGGCAGCAGGTTTCTGCACCCAAAAAAAAGATTGTGTGGCTGCCTCCCAACAATAGAAACCCCCTACTCCAATATACTCAAAATACTCTTGTTCTTAGTATTGTAGGAATCTGTACCATCATTTACGCTAATCCATTGCAGAGCATTCAAAATAAGGGCAAGGCTGACATAAGAAATGCCCAGGAATGAAAATAATGATTCAAATGAAACTTGTAACGTGTCGATGAGGAGTCTCTGCTTGATACAAAAACACCTTCTGTGTCTCTTCTTTTGTTTTCTCATATTCACAACAATGAAAAAAATTTAATTTTTCATGATTCTTGTCCTCATTATAAGAAATAATTCCCATCTCCGCAAAAAGAAGCTTCTAATGATACTGAGGAGCTGCACACTTGCTCTCTGTGCTCTTATCTAAGTCTCACTTTTAAACACTGAATCCATTACGCAACGTCCCACAAGCTCCTTCAGAATAAAGATGAATACAGAAGATGGATGAATGGATATATGGATAGGGTTGGGGTTAGGTTTAGGGTCGGGTCAGATCAGAGGTAACATTAGGGAGCAGGATTAGTGCTTGAGTTAGCGTTAGGGTTTAGGGTTGAGTTAGGATTAGGGTTAGGCGAAATCGCGAAAGAAATACAGTCGGGGACTAACACCCGCACACCAGATTGACCTTCGCACATAAACAGAAAACTGACACCTGGTGCTCTTAGTGGGAAACACTGTTTTGATGTACCACCTATACTACTATATATTTTGTTTTATTACACCACAAACAATATCATATGATTGTCAATATTGTATTGGTACAGTTTGGCGGCAGCTGGCTGGATCTCGCTTTGTACCCAGAAACGTAATTTTTGCTGTGAAAGCTCATGTGATACGACATGGCATTTTCGATTGGCCGTTACATCTGCAACATTACGACGTTGTTCACCTGCAATACTAGCGGCCAACAGTTGGTCACTCATGAAAACTAGTTGCACACTGCGCGACAGGTCAGTTGCGTTCAGCCTCGTTGCTCGGTGTGCGGCGTTCTTTCGAGTACAGTTTGGCGGTTTAGTGTTAGGGTAGGGTAAGATTGCATTGGAGTAAGGTCAGGGCATGGTTAGCATTAGGGGTGTTGTTAGGGGAATGCAGGTTTAAGTTTAAGGTTAGGGTAGGTTTAGCATTGGGATAAGGATGGGTTGGGTTTAGGCATTGGGTAGGGTAGAATTATGGTTAGGAGACAAGGTATGTTTGGTTAGCATTAGAGGTAGGATAAGGTTGAGGTTAGATTTAAGGTCTGGTTAGTGTTAGCGTTAGGGTTTGGGAAAGGTTAGTTTGGGGTTAGGGTTAGGTCCAGAAGTGTAACAGGAAAAAAAAGAAGCTTTCTCAGGAGATGCAGCCAAAAGCTCAGAGTTAAAGGTTGAGGGATGGGGTAGGATTAAGTTCAGGGTTGGGTAAAGTAGGATTAGTATTTGGGTTGGTGTTAAGGATTAGCCCTCCGGTGCACATCTATGTACTGTCTGAATGCATTCATGTTCGCATTCAATGAGACTACATGCTTGTGAAATGCTTGGTTCAAGTTGAAAAAAGGCTGTGGCTCTGTTGTTAATGCGGGTCTAGTGACCGGAGGTTCGCCGGTTCGAATCCTGATTCTGTCTGCTGTGAAAGTGTCCTTGGGCAAGACACTGAACCCCAATTTATTCCCTGTAGGCCTGGCAGCAGTTTGCATATCAGCAGCCGCCCTCTGGTGTATGAATGTGTGCATGAATGGGTGAATGCTCTTTGTAATGCGCTTTGGGCATCGTATGGTGTCGATGAAGCGCACTCCATTTACCATTTAACATTAGGGGCAGTGTAAAGTTGGGTAAGGCTTGGTGTCTTAGTGTTAGGGTAAGGTTGGTTAAGGATTAGGGTTATTGGTTAGAATTATGATCATGTGGACTTCCAACCCTAACCAAAACCTAATGTAATCCCCAATCCTTTACTGGTATCCCTAACATCCTATCTACCAGTGGTTTTGGACCTTTTTGTAAATACTGTATTTACATTCATTTAATTTGCTTAACAGTTATAAGTTGAATTCATTCAACGGTACATAGATGTGCACTGCAGAGCTAATTTGGAGACTGTGCTGTTTTGCTGCCTCTTTGGGATTGTCTACATAAATATTCTTTGAATGGACTTCTGAGCGCACTTGCATGCTTTTCATGCTGCTCAACAAAACGCTGAGAATGACCCAGCAACGCTGCCGTATGCATTATTACACCACCATTATCCCATTAGCGAGGCTTTGAACTGGGTTTGTAGATGGTGAATGAAAGAGAAATATTAGAGGCACAGTGAATAGATCTGCCAGTGTTTTCAAAGATAGGAAGACGCAGGGGAATGAAAAAGCACAGCAAATAATGAATGCGCTGAAATGGAGGGGTATAATGAACCTCTTTGATGGGCCAGATACGTTGTCAGTTGCACAGAGACTGTGGCGCTATACATAGATATCATCATTTAATTCAACCTGTCTATTCATATTCAGAAGGCACCAGCATAAATAGCGGTGGAACACATGTATGAGGGAGAAAACGCATTGTCGGTTAGATTTGATTATTATTTTACCAAATATTGCTCCAAGATCAGACTGTAATGCGACAGACAGCTTGTACAATAACGCTCAGAGCGTGTTGACATCAGCCAGAGGAATAAAGTGAGCGGTTTACTTTGAGAGCTAGCTCATGTGATATGAAACCCTTGAGAAATGTTAGCAGTTCATAAAAATAAGGTCTATAAAAGGACTTGGTCTACCTACACACACTGCCAGTAATGCAGCAGGTTTCCGCCTTCTGCGGTATTATCGGCGCGTTAACTGATCCTGTGTATAAGGGAATTTGGCAAGGCAGACACTCAGCACCCACTTCTCTCATCCTGCTGTGTTGAAAGCACTTCCCATTGTCTGACATGTATTTTATGTCACACATCCTTCTTCGCTGGGTTCAGTGTTAAAGTCAAAGACAAATAACTAACCTATCTTCTTTTACAACACAATGAGGCAATTTGTTTTGTGGAATCTGTGGATCTTTATTTACAAGCTTGCCATCACTAAACCACAGTACAGTATTCTGATTGGTCTGCTCAGTTTTGGACCAGCCACAGTCATATCCATTGGGTTATGGTAGCGTTAGGTTTTGGATTAGTGATTATGGCTAGAGTTAGGGTAGAGTTAGGTTTAGGGTTAGGGGGTTAGGTTTAGAAAAGTATGTACATGCACGGGCACAGGTTACACATTACTGTTTTTCTTCAGTCCTTTATTTTGTTCATATACACTTTTGCATAAAGATATTCACACATATACATACTTGAGTTGTCATATATTGGTGTTGAAGTATATTTTATATGTTGAGACAAAGATCACGAGGCTCCGTACAATCCAAATGTTTCAATTTTTTTTTACATAGGTTAGGGTTGGGTGGTTAGAATTAGTCTTAGGTTAGGATAGAGTTAGGGAATGTAAGGTTAGTGTTAAAGTAGGGTTAGGTGTTAGGCCTAGGTTTAGATCTACAATCGTATCCGGTCTGTACAAATTCCTGCATTCTTGAAGAGACATTTTATCTTGAGCAGCACAGAAGTTGATTGTGACGATCTGTGTTTCATTCATCCAACTCATTCAAACTTTGGATATGCTGAATAATGTTTACTGCCAGCGGAGAAGCTCCTGTGCGAGGCTCAGCCATGCTCAAAGGTTTCATTATCTTTTTCTCACAGACAAACTCATCCATGGGCTATATTATGAAAACACAATCTAAATGCAAATGAATAATTGCTTTCTGATTTTGTGGTACCGCTTTCTTTGGGCCTTTGTTAAACAATTAGAGGTGCCAAGGGTGCTAATTAGACTTCTACTACGTTGTGAGGCAGACAAGGCTGACATCAGTGGGCACGCTCATTTGTGCTCAGATCTATTGGTAAGATGCAATAGTATAAGATCATGAATGGCTTTGCACAAAACATTTAGTCTTCCTGTCCTGCGACAAAGCAACAAGTCTACTGGTTTGAGTGATCTGACACAATCCGGCCAATGTATCTATAACAGAAAACTAAGAAGCCTGTTGAGGACAACGTATCTGACAATTTTACAGGGGTCTCTTTTCTACAATCTTCTATTTCAAAGCAAAAACCTGATTGATTTTGCGAATATACTGCACAAGCATGTACAGTTGATGGGGATCAGAGATACCAAAAAATATATCACTTTGAGTCAGTTTTCAATTGAGCTACTTCAATTGTTTTAGGCTTTGCTGTTATTAATAAGAAACCCAAGAGCCCCACTGAAGGGTCTTGAAGAACAGCCTTTGAACGTTTGTTTTTTGTACGCCGTGTGTCTGTGGAAAAGTGCAGCTTCGCTGGGTTCTGTGTCAAAGGCATACGGTAGGTTAACAAATGCTCGGTGGCGAGTTGCGGAATCTCTGAATAAATGGGGGCTATTGTTTTCAAGCTTGTCATTACCTGTCACTTTCAAGACATTTTAACCATGTGCCAGGATACTAATTGGGCCACTTAGTTTGTGACTAGTCACAACCGTATGAATAGTGTGACATTCAGCTCAGGGTAGGGTAGGGTTAGCGGTTAGTTGAATATTTGTTTTACTTTAATACATGATCAGATAAAGCCAAGTGACTCCAATGGTTTCTAATTACTGGCCACTCTTGTCCACGCTTTGATTCAGTGCTTCTCTGTAAATGAATTTCCTTTTGTTGGTTAAAGTACTCGCTGTGGCTAATTTGAGTCCGTTGTGTTTCCAATCAATGATGCTCTCGTCTTTGTAACCTCTGTAGTGTTGGATCTCAAATTAAGTGAAACTCTTGGGGGTTACAAATGCAGGAAGACAGCAATTAGTGTTCACAATATGGACCAAATTGATTCCCCATCGTGGTAAAGCCTTTTGTCAATGTGGTCACCAACATTGACAATTACTGAAACATTTAAAAATATTTGTTGGCGACAAATCAGGTTAGTCAAATTTGGCTCTGGGAATGCATTTTCCTCAGTAACTACAGTATATCTGTGTTATCATTTGGAGGATAATCACTGTTTCATTTGGAGGATAATCACTGTTTTATTCACCTTTTCCCAAGATATCCGCTCTAATGTTTCAATTTTGGCTTTTTTTAGTTTGTTTCTGTGTGTTTGCGCACGCGTGCGCATGAGCATGTGCATGTATTGTGTGTGTTTTAATCCATTCCCCACACAACTATCCCCATCGGAGCTTTGCTGAGAGAACGAGAGCAAGCACAAAGGAAATGGAGAAGATTTTGTGGCTGGGAGGCAATTCCATGGACATAAACTATTTCTTATCTCTACTTTGAATACCTGTGATGCTTGTGTAATATACAGCGGCTTAAATTTAAGTATCTAACACGTCATCATTTTTCTCACTAAATATATTTCCAAAGGTGTTATTGACCTGAACATTTCACCAGATGTTGGGAACGACCCAAGTAATCCGTACATACAAAGAAAGTAGAACAAATAAGCTCAGAAATTAAGTTTGTGTCATAATGTGAAATTGCACAAGGAAAATGTATTATTTAATACTTTGTACAAAGGCCTTTGTTTGCAATGACCGCTTCAAGACGTCTCCTGTATAGAGAAACTAGTCGCATTCATTGCTCTGGTGTGATTTTGGCCCATTCCTCCACACAAGCAGTCTTCAAATCTGGCAACCACACAGCTGAACAGGTTTAAAAAATATATATAATAATCTTTTGAAGGTTCCATGAGCATCTTTTATGGACCTTGAGTTTCAGTTCTTTCCTTAGATTTTCGATTGGATTCAAGTCGGGTGATTAGCTGGGCCATTCTAGGAGCTTTATTTTTTTCTTTGAAACCAATTGAGTTTCCTTGGCAGTATGTTTTGGATCATTCTCTACTGAAATGTCTACCCTCGTTTCATTTTCATCATCCTCGTAGATGGCAGCAGATTTTTGTCAAGAATGTCTCGGTACAGTTGCCCATTCATCCTTCCTTCAATAATGTGAAGTTGACCAGTACCATTTGCTGAAAAGCAGCCCCACACCATCATGTTCCCACCTCCGAACTTCACTGTTGGTATGGTGTTTTTAGGGTGATGTGCAGTGTCATTTCTCTTCCAAACGTGGTGTGCATTATGGCATCCAAAGAGTTCATTTTTTCTCTCATCAGACCAGATTATATTCTCCCAGTATTTCACTGGCTTGTCCAAATGTTGTTCAGCAAACTTTAAATGAGCTTTGACTTCAGCAAACTTTAAACAAGCTTTTTTTTTTCTTCTTTCAGCAATGGGGTCTTGCGTGGTGAGCGTGCATACCATGGCGGCGGAGTGCATTACTCACCGTTTTCCTTGTGACAACAGTACCTGCTAATTCCAGGTCTTTTTGAAGCTCTCCACAGGTGGTAAAAGGCTCTTGGACAACTCTTCTGATTATTCTTTGCACGCCTCTGTCAGAAATCTTGCAAGGGGCACTTGATCGAGGCAAATTTATGGTGGTATGATTGGCTTTCCATTTACCTATTATGGCCCCAACCATGCTCGCTGGAACATTCAGAAGCTTAGATATGCGCCTGTAACCAATGCCATCGTTATGTTTTGCAACAATTAATTTGCGATGGTCTTGAGACAGCTCTCTGCACTTACACATCATGAGATGTGTCTTGACTCACACCTTGGCAATGAGACCTTTTTGTAGGCCATCAATTAGGACTGAACCAGCTGGTATTCATTTGCACTGACAACGGATGGGATTGCTGTTTTATTATTGATAAATTTTAGGTGTTGTCTTGGTTTTCCATGCCTTTTTCCACCTCCCTTTCTTCGTGTGTTCAATACTTTTTCCCTGTGTCATTTCACATTATGACACACAACTTAATGTCTGATCTTATTTGTTCTACTTTCTTTGTATGTATGGATTAATTAGGTTGTTCCCAACATCTGGTGAAAATTTCAATGGTGTCAATGTTCAATACTTATTTCAGCCGCTGTATCTATAGGAGAGAAAAAGTAAGTCAGAAGTGTATGGGTGGATGGTGGCCTGTAAAGGATACTTTTTTGTGGATTATTATACTGCAATAGGGAAATTCTGCTTTTACATGGGAAGCAATTAATCATTCTCTCAGGAACATAAAGGGCAATACAGTCAGACACTGGCATTTACTCGTCTGTACAGTAATCGCAATTCATAGTCGCTGAATATCTTACCTCTTTGCATTCTTTGTGCGCTTTCTTAAACACCTTAAGATGCCATAAGATGGCACCAAATCCTTGTTTAACAGGAAAGTAGTACATCAGTGCCAAGGAAGTATGTCAACGCAGTATCTTGAGATGGAGCTGTGTTTAGCCTGCGTTGATGGCAGAGGTTATGAGTCTTTGCTGCAACATATTGATGGCAAAATAATAATTTATTTACAGAGATGCACAACAAAGAATCATGCTGTGAACGATGTTGACTCACCACCTGGCTCAAGTGTTGCTTTTTTACATGGCGTTCGCTATTCACTCTATGAACTGTGTCATCTTTTCTCACAATGACGGCACACACTTTCTTCTAGCTACCGCAACACGTACTCTTGTTTATAACATTCATGTACGTACATACAATGTTCAGGTATGACGTGCCAAAACCTGTCTGACTTCCTTTGTTGGCATTTCTCTCCCTCATAATCGGTGTGACAAGCCTTATCTTTCTCTTTTATTCAAACGCTGTGCTGATCTCAAATCCAACACGATGCAATGCAGCCATCTACAGGGATCTGTAAGTCATTACAGTTGTTGACAGACCTGAATTTCATAGACAAGCTGTGTGTTGGATCTATCTCACCCAACACTTATAAAAATAGACACAAAAGGAATGAAGACGCTGGTTTCTTTTGCTCCTGAGGAGGGCGTATGGGAGATTGTTCAGATTACAGCCTCTCATCACGCTCTAAACAATCTCTCCCGTCGCTCCTGTATTTATTTGAAATAGGGAGGTTTTACAAGCCATAACATACTAAGCTTACAAGACACAACACACTAAGGGAGGGTTTCAAGGTGAAGACATGAGACCAACACCTGCCACGTCCCCGGCCACGTCCTTGGTCAAGACGCCCTTCTCTCTGATGATTCCTGCTGAGTCATCTTCTTGAAGGCGAGACATCGTCCATAATACTAATGCAAGCTTAGCAAATAAATGATAACTTCTACAATATATTTAACACTGTGCAAGACCGTCTTCCACGGCTACCCACTGGAAAATGTATTTATCGAATACATACGTCAGTGGGAGTAAACGGTTGACTTTCAGTTGACGAATATAAACATCCATGGTAGTAGATGACTTAGTGTTTTGGGATCATAGTTTGTGGTTTATTTACAGTTTACACGATTAATAGAGGCAATCATTAACATTTTTAGGAGGCATCAATTACCAGCGGGAGAATTACTGTACCAGGTGTTTTTGATTGAGGCATTTGAGAGGAGGCCTTATTTTGTACAATTGCAAATCGGTCATGTCAGAGAACTGTGCGAATGCAAAAAGTGATTTACTATGCAAGAGGAAGCAAACGAGTGAATGGCTGCAGGGTGAAGGTAAAGCGATATCCATTCATGCAGCAGACTGATAATGAAACAGTGAAGTCATACCCTGCAGCAACGAAACAGTGACTCTCTGTGGGTCCCACGACTGTAAATTATTATTTTTCTCTCCTTTAATTGAAATCAAGTTATTCTCCAACCACAGTGAACAACTATTCAGACAAAGGCAGTCTTTAATTTCCTTTTGGTGTGACACAATGACTGCTGCTCCATTATGAAGTCATCTGGCATTTCTTCTCATTGATTATTTCTGCTTTATGGACAGAACCCAATTTAGTTTAGAGACTGTATGTCATGTCATCCAAGTTTCAATTGCAGGGGATGTAACACTGTAAGTGGAACACGGTGGCTGTGGGCAACGGGGACTGAAAAAGTCACAAAAGCTCAGTAGCAATGGCTCCTTCAGGCGAGGCAAGCTGGCACGAGGCTTTGCAAGATAATTGGACTTTGTGGAGTTAAACCTCCGGAGTAGTCGAGGCCCTTGGCAAACACTTAATTTCACATTATTTCTTGATCAGGTTGCCGCATGCTGGACCATGTAATCATCTAACAAGATTACACAATCCTGACGCAAATGGGCCTTTCAAACTCAGATTATCAACCTCATATGTATCTGCACAGTAAGATTTTCTTGAGATGTCTCTGATTAAATTCTGCTGACAATCAGTCCTACCACAGGAGGAAAAAAGGCCCTTTAATGCCCCAATAATAAAATTAATAATAGTAATGACTTTGAGGAGGGTCCAAATCTGTCTTTCCTGGTCAAAGTGCGCTTGGAAGTAATGACGGGGGCCTGAAAAATGACTTTCTTGGAGCCATTTGTCCCACATTCTTTGGCTGAAACCGCACAGCTCATTATGCATACACCCTTAAATTGCGTTGTTGCTGTAATATTTCTGATTAATCTGCCACATTGACTAGTACCCGAGTATCTAAGTGGTAGGAAACGCTACGGGTGAATTAGGCCTGGAGATAAGGTTTTCGTAATAAATTTTATGCGAGAGGCATGTGTTTGCACTAAGCCCAGCTCATTTAACGCTTCCTTCCGAGCCAAAGGTTTAAGAGGTGGAGAGAGATTTGTACTGAATTGTGGAGTTTTTCGAACAGCCCATTTATCCGCGGGAATTTACACACGGTACACTAAACTCAAGTGTGTGCAAGTTGCATCTCAGAGAACTTCTCATTTGACCGTGAATGTTTTTCAAGGTTTAGAGAGATTGCCCTTTTTGTGTGTCACTGATAAACATTCAGGCAAATCCATCATGTGTCGTCAGCTGTCAGACTTCGGGGGGAAAAACAATTAAAGGTTTCTCACGCAGGTCGAGCCGCACCGATAGTCAATGAAGCAAACTGCCTGTGTGTTTATGTGTGTCTGTGGCCACAAGCGATAGATTCATTAGGAAATGCCAGCCAAGGAGGGATGCGCGCGGAAGACAATTAAATGACCTCCAGCATGAGGTTGAGGACTCGGGAGGGGGGGGGGGGGGGGGGGGGCCTTCTGTGCAGAAGCGAGAGGAAAAAAAAAAAGCCAACTCACATTAGAGAACAACAAGGACCAAAGTTTGGCTACTTGGCTGCAATTATAAAGCAATTACAGCATCTTGGGTCAAAGATAACTAAAAATGCAAGTCACAAGGATAGTTCAGTAAACAAATTAAAGTTACGAGCTCGGTTCATCTCGCAAAAAGTCAATATACAATCATTAGACACAATCGAATAATTGCATTATACGCTGGTGTGAGAGGGGGTATGTCTCCCTCAAACCAACGCCACACAAGCTTCCTCAAGTCTGTCTGCAGTGAGTCATTTATTGTTTGAGCAAATATGTTAATCTCTAAAAGTGTACATAATTATCATTATTAAATCCTTATGTGTGTGTAGCAGTCCTAAGGCGGTAGGTCATGGCTACAGCATGTCAAAGGTTGGATGGACAATTAGAAAGAATTGAAGCTGCAGTAGTGTGAATGGCAGGAAAATGTGCAATGCTTACCTGTTTAATAAAGTAGATACCTGGAACTGCTTTTATTGGACAATTGAAAAAGTGGCTTAATGACCTGATAAGAGCATAACTGCCACCTGTTGTTAAAGAGCTATAGCCAAAAAATGAAAAAGACAAGGCAGGTATGATGTCAGTAGCTCAATAATGTGCCAATGTAAACAGATTGACATGCACGCAAAAGGATAATACATTTTCGGGCACCTGGCCAAGTCACAATTTACAGTCACTGATACGACTGACAGTGGATCCTCGTCATTAATTAGCATGAATCACACACTGCCTATTTATGCAAAGTGTCAGCAAGGTCTACGATGCATCAGGGAAGTGTGGCACACGGAGAGATGTACCAGATTGTTCGCTAAAAATGCGTGGCACTGCACGGATTCCAAGCGGTGGCCCTTCAGCCTTAAAGCGCTGGGAGGGGGATCATTGATGAGACGTTTTATCAGGGGGAAAAAGGACAGCTCAAGTGATTGATATCCTCTTTTATGAGCTGTAATATAGACGGTATTACGTGAGCATTGCCAATGCTCCATCTCAGTGACATTTGCGCCAAACACACCGTAAAATGTCAATATACGAGAGAGTCTGTGTAATAACATCCTCACGTTTCTGTGTTTGAATATTGTGCATCCATAAAACATGTCTCAATATCTTCATGGCGACGGCGGCAGAGGCGATAGCCCCCTGGGTCAGCGTAGATGCTCTTTGCGTGGTTGTTTATGGAGTGTGAGGAGAGCACGCGCAACATTCGGCTAAGGTTGGAGATGGATTACTTTGCGATCCACGCTGTGTAGCTCTGAGGGCAATGTGCCGTTAATGTGGTTCGCGTTCAGGAATGTCGCTCATGAAAGAACACATCAACATCTTACATTTACCGGTCACACCATTAGGCACAGATACAGCTAAGGACATGAGATGATCATATAATGACAGATGTACTGTATACTAGCAGTATAGTTACACAGGTATTTAAAATTGAATGGACTATTCCTCTATTCTGCTTTAATAATGTTCACTTATCTCATTCTGTCTCTTTTTCAAGCTTTTGTGCAGGACACCAGTGTCACGCTCTTGCTCAGTGCTTCTTTTTCAGGCTTTTGAGCAGCACACTGTTCTCACTGTGCTTCCTTTACAGGCTTTTATTTAGTACACCGCTGTCTAACTCTCACTCTGTGCTACTTTTTCAGGTTTTTGTGCAGCATTCTGCGCCCCCTGTTTCTTTTTCAGGCTTTTGTTTAGTACACCACGGTCAGGCTCTCACCATGTGGTTTGTGCACCACACACTCTTGCGCTGTGCTTCATTGTCAGGCTTTTGTGTCGCAAACCACTGTCACACTCAGAAGATGCTTCTTTTTCAGGCTTCTGTGGAGCACACTGCTGTCAAGCTCTTGGTTTTCTTTTTAAGCTTTTGTGCAGCACAACGCTCTTGCCTACTTGGTGCTTTTTTCCCCCAGGCTTTTGTGTAGCACACTGTTGTCGCGCTCACACTGTGGTTCTTTTTCAGGCTTTTGAGCAGCACTGTTCTCACTCTGCGCTTCCTTTACAGGCTTTTACTTAGTACACCGCTGTCAAACTCTCACTCAGTGCTTCTTTTTCAGGCTTTTTTTCTTGCACACCGCTTTCACTCTCTGTTTCTATTTCAGGCTTTTGTGCAGCAGCACACCGTTCTCACTCTGTTTCTTTTTCAGGCTTTTGTTTAGTACACCGCTGTCAAACTCTCACTCAGAGCTTTTTTAGGCATTTGTGGAGCACACTGTTGTCTCGTAACTGTGAATGGCACACTCTGCCACAGTCTCGTATTGTATCTAGACTTACTGGCTAAAATATGAGGTATTGCCATCATGCTGTGATGTGTATATAACACTTACATCAGAGCATACTCCAAATACCAGTCAAATATTGCTGCTACTGGTTTTGGGAGAAACAGAAAAGAAACATTGCCTCATCACTACTTTCATCAAGCTCTCTTGATTTCTGGGAATGTATTTATTTATTTTTTTGGCTTTGACATTCATGGATTGAATCTCATGACCTTGCATAGTAGTGTTCCTAAGGAAGTGACCAATGAGTGTAGATTTGCAATGTTAGGCACTACCCACCACCCAGCATTCCAACACCGGCGTCAGTATGGATAACCATGGACGGTCTTTACGTCAGATCATAAATTGACGATGTGTGACATTTTCACCTGGCGAGATGATAGCTATGTCCGGCCATGGGCACCGTGCTACCTATATCGTTTTATTTGCATATGCATGTTTTCTCAGCTTGCTCTGCTACTATGAGGAATTCCCTTTTATCACCACAGTGCAGAAGGATCCACGCCTAGCCGCAAATTACATGAATTGCTTGTAAGGATGACGTACAGGCGCAATTAAAAGTGCAGGCAAATGTAATGTTTATCAAAATGATCACTGCGGTAAAAAAAGTAGGCAGAAGAAGTTGCACAAGGACAAAGTAGATTTAATGCTTGTTTACTTACTCACTGCCTCATTAGCAAGTGTTTAAAGACAAAATGGCATTACAAATCCATTAAAATGCAAACGTATAAGCAATGTTTGTTATAGCCTATTGCACAGCATGAGTAAAGACCTACCTGAGACATCAATTGGACACCATCTGCATTTTAAAAGCTGCATTTTTGATAAAATATTGAATGCCTCATAATATTTGCTCTCTGTCGTGGCCAGACAGAATCCCCACAGCTTGGTCAACAACAACAAATCATAAACATTACCAAGCAAACATTACAAGACCCACTGCGCAATATTTTGCAAGTAATGGACTTAGTTTCATAAACTTTTTATCCCCAAATTACCCCATGGTGACATAGCTATTCACAGTATATAAATCATAAAGATTTTATGCATCTTTTATAGCTAAAAGATGTATATTGTACTGCAGTGGAGGGGAAAGTTTCTCCTATCAGTTTTTATAACGTCCTCCAGGATGTTTATTTTTTGGACCTTATGAGCATTTTTTCAGGTTAAATGTTATTTAACGGTTCCCCTAAGGTTTTTAGAATTGCATGTCGCGTTCTCGCAAAAGTCCTTTTTGTTTAACTGCTTATGAGACAACAGACAGTACATATGCCCTTTATGACTTTTCCTTCCGCTCATATTGCATATTCCTAACTTTGTGACCCTTTTTACTCTTACTCTCAGTCTCAGACTGTTTTAATTTATGCCCAGGCTTTAAAAATCGTTATTGAGCAATAGAGAGGCCAAGTGGTGCAAGCAATAACATGAATAATCCATTGGCTGTTCCTGTAAGACCGAACGAGAATGAGATCTCATTGACTATCATACTCAAGGGGAGTGTAACCAGGCAGTAGCGGCATTAGCTTCCCCCTTGAAAGTCAACCAGGTTTACATTGAGATTCTCCTCATTCATCTTGCTACACGGTATTCACTGTCATTTTTTTTTTGCACTGATATAATCACTCTAAGTGAGACGCTAATAGAACTCCTGTGTGCTTTTAATCACTTGACCGTGTTCAGTCTTTATAGACTTTGCTTCAACAAAGTTTAAGGTATGGCTTACCATAAGTTGTGAACGCTTCATTATTGAAGATATTTTCCCCCACACACACAGCACACTTCCCTTTCAAAAACTGAAATATTTAACAGCTTCTTAGGGTAGAAAGTGTTTGAAATTCATCACGTTGCTGGGTCGAGGCATTTTCTGTATGTCAATCCGCCTATGCAAATACAGGGCCGGGGCAACGGATGCCAACTTATTTGCTGCCTTTTTAATCATCTTTTAGCATTTTCTCAAGTCATCACTCACTGATTTCCTCTTATCTAATTGCTGCTTCAAAGATGAGTGCTCCTCGTTATGTGGACAGTGTGTGCGTGCAATTAATACTGCTTGTGAAAGGGTTTTGTTTTACTCCGAAGGACTACAGAAATTCTAAACTGTTGATGCATCGTCGTGCATGACCGCAATGTGTATCTACCAGGAAATCTAACAAATTGATACTGATACCAATAAAATACAAGACTTTAATGGCGATTACAGGATACAAAAATGCAAAAACATTTTATGTCAACACAAACAGTTTTCTATTTGACAAAATATGTTTTGTGCACCAGTAGGCTGGTTTTAGCTGATGCTATGCTTACACTATGTTCACGGCGGCCACGGTGGATAAAACGGGATGGTGTGAGACAACGCAAGGGAATGGGATCGGCGTGTTGCCCGGAGAGATGTTCAAATTGTCAAACAAATTGCCACAGCAGGCACATTGCAGATGAAAAACCTAGTACTAAGTAAGTCGTAAGACGGGGTAAACACAACAAAACGTGATTGTAATGGTGTGCGCCACAACTTCGAGGCAGCCCATAGTAGGACGGGACGCATGTTTCGCCACCAACATTGGGCTGAAACATAGTGTGACTTTGATACGCTAGAATTTAGCGGCCCCGGCCCATCATGGACACCGTGATCGACCATGAGAAAACTTAGCAAGGTTTAAATACGGAAAGGGAAAAAAAGGCCAAAATCCCACATCGTGCTACATTTAGGCCAAAGGGGGCTGCTGTGCCCGCCAGGAACATAGTGTAAACTTAGCCTTAGGGAGGAAAACATAATCACTGAGAGAATACTATATACACTTAGAAGTAAACAACACACAATCCAGTAACAATGGCAGGGATTTTAAATACTGTACTGTAGGGACCAAATACATACCGGTATTTTACATTTGTTTTCACGCTACATTAAAGCTACCCAATACCTCTGAACACATTCTCCTGTTGAACTATAATGATAAAAACAATGTTTGTGTGCCCTTAAAATTACAAGAAAATTTGATTTTTATAGCTGCATTCCCCTACACGTGGTCTGAAATATTGGTGGATCAGCCAGGACACTGTGTTTAGTGCTAGCGTCAGTTGTTAGTGGAACATTTTAGAGATTTATCGCACACGAAAATTATCAGATAATGCTTATTTCAAGACATGATAATGTAACAGGCAAGCTATGTTTGTACTACAGTGGCTTAAAAAGTTTAATTACAAAGCAGTTGCTCCTTATTTGCAACTGATATATGCCCTACTGATTTTCTGAAAACCCTAGGCTAACTGTGCAAAGTGATCGTCGTAACATTATTGCGATTATAACTCTTAAAAACAACCTGACTGATTGTCTCAAAAGTGCCTGTTCTGTTGTAAAATCATCTCTGCAGAGGTAAACTGTGTTTTCTCGACTTGTGGTGTTTATATTTAAAAAAAAAAAAAGGGAGTGATGTTGGTGTTTTATATGAACCAGCACTTGAAAACACATACAAAATTTAGCGGGTTGCGCATGACTACCAGCCCAATTTACACAGTACAAAAGTTGTAAACAAATAATAATTCAGTAGGCTTGAGCCTGTTTGTCATCCATCTTATTGGGCTGCGTTTACCAAATGTTCTTAAGGGAAAAATCTTTGAAGAAGACTGCGGAACCTCTTAAACAGCTCAAAAGGAAAAGCCTCATTAGATTACTTGACAATATCTTGTTTTGCTTTTCTACTTTCTAAGTCTTCTTTTCCACAGAGACACTAAATAACTCATTACAGATTAGGTGAACTAAATATTGATATCGCCATATACCTGTACTGTTGTCTCTAACAGTACACAATTATGTGACTCTCACAATTCTCCTACATATCCTTCAGAGTTCCATTCACACGGTGGCAACGTAACCCAAGTTTGTGTGAAAGTCAGAACGCTGGCCCAAAACAAAACAAAAAAACAGTACAGAAGATGAACGAATGAATGTTCCACACAGGTCAACCTTTTTTTTTCTAGCGTGCTCAGTGCCATGAGGCACATTAGGCCGCAATTGCGGTTTCTGTAATCCATACTTTTTAAGGGAGCAGGTAATTGGCCTACTGCCCAACCCCAGCACCCGGTATTCCTCAGGGGTCTCCCATCCAAGTACTAGCCAGTACCGATCCTGCTTAGCTTCCGAGATCGGACCAATTCCTGTCCAATTTTCTACCGCTTATCCTCACTAGGGTCACAAGTATGCTGCAGCCTATCCCAGCTAACTGCGGGCGAGAGGCGGGGTACACTCTAAACTGGTTGCCAGCCAATCGCAGGGCACATATAAACAAACAACCATTCGCAATCACATTCACACCTACGGGCAATTTAGAGTACCGTATTTTTGCGACCATAAGGCGCACCGTATTAAAAGGTGCAGTCTCAGTTACGGGGTCTATTTCTGTATTTAACACATCCATAAGGCGCACCGTATTATTGGGCGCATGGTAAAACATACGCTAGCATGCATGCATGCTAGCGTATGTTTTTAAAAAGGCAGCGGGAGCAAAACTGAGTTTGGTTGTACTTTATTGAAGTATTTAACAATGTACACACGTTATTTTTTTATCAATCCTCATCCATAAATCCATCAAAGTCCTCATCTTGTTTCCGAAATGAACAGCTGGGCAAGTTCAAACATGCCGGGTTCCCTCTCGTCATTGTCAGAGTCAGTCTCGTTGCCGGGGGGCTGTTCAGCAATGATGCCGGCTTTCGCAAAAGCTCGGACAACAGTCAAAGCGGATACCTTAGCCCAGGCATGCACTTGTGAATCATGTGTAACCGGGTCAATCTGTGTGTTTAATGAAGTTTATATACACAAAATCTGTTCCTGCCTGAGAAGAAAATGCCTCCCAAGCCAGTGTAAACTGTGTGTATGTAGCTTGGTGCTGCTCCTACTGTAATTTCTTCTTCTGTGCACCCCACTATAAATGTTTTCTGCAGCCCCGCCTCTGCCCTTTTGTACAATCTTCCTGTGGGAGAGGTGGGTGACCATATTTCATTCAGTTGGTAATCCTTAACCATCCTAATGTTTTTCTTGGTTTATTATGCATCTTTAGTCTCAATTTTATTGTAATGTCTTTTCCTGTCACATAATACATGTCAGCGGAGTTAAATTTAAAAATGGTATTTTTAACAGTTGAAGACCAATGGCTTAACGCTGTGACAAGCCGTCCGGTTTGCCGATGTCGTCATCTTTATTTTCTTTGTGTAGGAGCTCGAGTGCACAGTCGAATTTATACGCAGGTTCTGCTGTTGTTTATTCTGTCAGGTATGTTTTGTTGAATTTGTGGTTTATTATGTATACGGATTTTACCGCATAGCCGCAGGCCCTTTTTGTACAATCTTCCTGTGGGAGAGGAGCTCGAGTGGACAGTCAAATTTATACGGAGGTTCTGCTGTTGTTTATTCTGTCAGAATAAAAGGAGATCGTCTCCAAAAAGGTCCCGGTGTCACACCATTCTTCAAACCGACACAACGCAGAAGATCACCGGTCACACATGGATTCGTTGATCTTGAATTCTCTCGCAGCTGCTCGATTCCCATGTTCCTCCGCGTAACTGATAGCTTGCAGTTTAAACTGTGCTTCGTAAGCGTGTCTCTTCGTAGGTGCCATTTTCGAGGGTCCTTAACCAATATATAATTACTATGTGCCTTTAGCGTCCTCTTTCACGCAGACCCTTCCCCCTTTAATATCCGCATGCTGTCCTCTGTCACGTCCGCCTTTCCTCTATATAAGCAGCGTGTCGGCAGGAAATGCTCCCAGTCAGTCAAGCGGCGCGCTCATCAAACTCATACAACATTTACAGATTTTGTAACTCGGTGCACACACAAGGCGTGCCGCATTATAAGGCGCCACGTCCATTTTGGAGAAAATGTAAGACTTTTAAGTGGGCCTTATGGTCGTGAAAATACGGTATTCAATTAACCTGCCATGCATGTTTTGGGTCTGTGGGAGGAAACCGGAATACCCGGAGAAAACCCACACAGGCGAGGCCGGATTTTAACCCGGGTCCTCAGAGCTGTGAGGCGGATCTGCTAACCAGTCGCTACGTGTCGCCGGAGTAACAAAATTCGGCACTGAAGTTTGAATTAATGTGAATTATGTTGAATTAAAAAGTAAAAATTAAAACAGATGAATAGGAGACTTATGTTCTTTGTACACATTCTAGAGCTTAACCATTTAGTTTGTGTTGCATTTTTATGTGGTATAATACTTATTTTCTATTGCCTGTGGGGGAAAAAACAAGTGGAGTGCTTCATCTTTCTATTATATTGGAAATACTGTGACAGAAAAGTGTAGCTTTATATTACGAACATTTCTTTGACTTTTTTTGTAAGCAAGACTATGGTATCCACACGTTTACCTTCAGTTACATTTGTGTATCGTGTTATATGGATGGATGATGTTATTTTTTTGCTGGCCAAATAGCATATGTTGGTGACCCAAAAGAGGGAGACATTCACCAGGGGTGTGAATGTTCAAGGGAGGGGCAGGAGATCAAATTTCAAAGGGAGTTGTTGGCTTCAAAGAGAGTGGTTGGATGTTTGATGTGAAAACCATTTTGTATGAGTAAAGTGACATGACTGGCTCTCGTCTCCCCGTCTTGTTATTTACCGCATCTCCTCAATAACATTTTGTGCAGGCGCAGTGGAGAATGTTCTCAGTTCAGGCCTTTTGGTGCAGAGTTCGCATGTTCTCCGTGTCAGCGCATCATTACACAATTCTGTCCTGCAACTTTCCTGACAGATTATTTCCAGTGGGTGTTTATTTCTATTGTGCAAGGCAGTTATCATGACTAACTGCCAAGAGGAGCCATTGCATTGCAGTAATTTTGTGACATGTCTACATTGATGTGCTTGTGCATTGCGCACCTCTTCCACAAATCTGCCAGTGGGGGCGGGGTGGAATGTATAAAGCTTAAGTACGTACGAGTACTCACACTATCCAAACGTTCCGATTGCCAAGAGAGAGTACGACGTTGCTCTGCGTTTCCCATCCCTAATCTAACACAGCTCATCTTCCCCGCCTGACCTGTTGAACAGATGCGATACTTTGTTTGAGCCTCTTGGTGAACAGGTGGCTCTGCCGTCCACAGTAGGAATGGGTGGTGGTCTGGAGAGACGCTTCCAGTGGCTGAAGCAGTGAGGTCTCCATGTTCTCGCCAAAGGGGTACTGTAATACAAGGTGCAGACATTAGATACCGTGAATGCTTTTTATCTGTTGAGCTGCATTACAAAGTGTATCCACCATAAACTGCCTGCACCAGCAACTACACTTCATAACAATTTCTTTTATTTGTGCTTTTTTTCCATTTTGTGTGTTTTTTTTTAAATACCTTTTCGTAAGCTGTAATGGCTGATTGTGAACGCATTCTGCATTTGATTCCTTTTTTTTCAATACAAGGTGTATCTGAATGATGAATATGAATCAAGTGAACTGGGAGGGAAAGTGTTTGAGGTGTGATAGTGTCGGTGAAAAGAGCAGCACTGTGCGCTTCTCCTGGCCCCTTTATTGTAAACAAAATAACAAAACTGCTAAATGAACCAACCATGATGAAACTTCCAGACAATATTATATAGAGAGAAAGGATGTTGACTTTTGCTTTCATTCTTTTACTGCTCTCCTGTAAATACGAAGCAATCGCACTTTTACGGTACCTCATTTGGCCCCTGTTTGGCCAGGCATTAGGTTACTCAAAGCACACTTTCTTTATTGTCTTTCATATAGCGCCACAGGCTTTACAGCACCATTAACAGCCTAACATCGATTTTTATGTGGATCCTGCCGCTGCGTCGTCCGCATCACAATCATGATGCCTCTAACTAGCATCAGCAGAAAAGATTTTACAACTCTTTTGTGGGCCGGACTGGGGTAATGGTAGTACCCTTTATTGCAAGCGCCTCTGCTGGATGGGAGAGGCTGCCTGGAGACATGAGGCTGACTAAGGAGGGAAATGAAAGTTTCCTTCGAAATTGCCTCCTGTAGGCTTTAGGATCCTGTCCCCGAAGGACTGAGTGGGAACAAATTGTGAGTGGGCTTGACGAACTGGAGCAATAGGAAGTGCTAATTAAAGTGTGACATAAAACAGCTTGTAACCGGGGATGAAACGTTCTAAAGTCTCAACTTTTTTTTTTTACTCCTATAGTCCGACTGATGATTGTATAGGAGGACACTATAAAGTCTCAGATCTTTAGCCACGTGTCCCCCACCGGTTGTTTGTCACTGCCCAGTTTGAAATAGTAAACCCTGAAACTTACGTGATCACAACAGGATGAAACATTGCAACCTGCCTATATGGGGCAGTTCTATTGAATCATTTAAAATACACTTAACTGGACAGTGGAAAATTGAAAATGCGTCACGCTAGGTCACATGTGAAGTCAGTATACTTCTACAGGATTTTGCTTTTTTCTGTCGTTGCATTTTATGTGATGTAATGAGGGAGAAAATATACATTTATATTAGATCTGGTATCTTATGTATGAAATGCAATGTAAATAAAGGTACCTTGCCTAGATCCTCCTAACTAGCGATGATAAATTAGCTAATGATATTTCCTGTACCGTAGACGTGCAGTTGTGTAAGCCAGATACACTGCACTGTATCTTCTTTTTTTAAGTGTGAAATGATCCCAAACTTGATTTTCTTTCTGGTAGACACTCTTTCCTCCTGGCTCGGGTTTATTGCTATATGAGTCTGCAGTAACATTATTAATCCCTGTGGAAAAATGATCACTGCAAAATCCTGCGATATAGCGAAAAATGTATGTAATGTATTTTGATTGAAGTTGATGTGCCATTTGCGAGAGTGGTGCCATCACACAAACTGAACTGTAGTGCTTGCTTGAGAATCTATTTGATACACTACATGTGTCACATTAACCAGTGAGCTGTTCACAAGTCTGCTTTGCGCCACAGTGGACGCAGGTTTGCTCTGTCAGAGAGACGGATGGAGGAGTGAGGGCCGAGTGCTCCGTAATGAAACCCGCTCGTTTACTTAATGGCTGAGAACCCAAGCCTGCGCTGGTGGCTGCCAGGCTGGAGCCTGTGGCAGTAATGGATGGAGACCAGCTAATGAAGCCCCCCCTTTTTACTCCCCTGATTGCTGCCTGCTTGTTGACTGGTGTGCAGGAATCAACATGAGCAGATCGAAGGCGACCCGTGAAGGCGGCGGGGAGAGAACTTCCCCGCTAACTGTCTCTCTCCAATGGTGGCTGACGGGTGAAAGGCAAAAGGCTGAAACTGAATGGGACTTTCTGTACAAAGAGTAAATATGACTGGCTTTATTTTTTACTTCACTGATGTTTTCTAGGGTAGCACGGTGGACGAGAGGTTGGGGGTTCAAGTCCGGGCTCGGGCTTCCTGAGTGGCGTTTGCATGCTCGTCTCCTGCTTGCGTTGGCTTTCTCTGGGTACTACGGCTTCCTCCCACATACCAAAACCATGCATATTAGGTGAAGACTCTAAATTGTCCATCGGTGTGAGTATGATTGTTTGTCTATATGTGCCCTGCAATTGGCTGGCAACCAGTCCAGGGTGTACCCTCTCGCTCAAAGTCAGCTGGGACCCACGACGCTAATGAGGAGAAGTGGCATAGAAAATGGATGACTTAAGAGTTTGAAACGTTTGCCAAAGCGGTGCATTCACTTAGGTTCCTTTTAAATTCCCTTTCCACAGCTCAGTTTGGAGAGATTAGATGAACTCACTGGAAAATTAGTATTATATCTCCACAGGCAAAGCAAGCATATCACTAGTGGGGCTGATTAGTCAGGAGTGGCTAAAGAGCGAGTAATGGAAATGTTTAACAAGCTATTGATTGTGCATTAAGAAAAGCTAGGGCTTGAAGTAGATATTGATAGGCTGATTTCTATTTATTTTCACCCAATCAAGTCTGATAATCCACCGACACAACTGCCCTTTAAAAGAAACTCAAATGCAAGTCAATATCTACAACTACAGTCCTCAAGCTGTCAAATGAGTTAACGTTATTAAAGGTTAAGAGACATTGTTGACTAATCCAAAGAGCTCTTCATGAACACAGACCTCCACCAAGCCTTAGACATATTTTATCAAAACTATAGGGATTCTTACAAATGAATATTTGGATTAAAGCAGCAAAGTGGACTAGTGGTTAGCACATCTGCCTCACATTTCTGAGGTTTGATGTTCCAATCTCCGCCTTTTTTCAATATAACTGGACTAATATCAAGATAAGTCTATTATTTATTCGATTTGTTAAGTTCAGGTGGTCGGTACCTGCTGGATGGCCTCATAAACGACTCTAAACGCCGGCTGCTTTTCATTATGGTAAACTCCCCTGCTACCGTGGAGAATGAAGACGCCATCTTTTTCAGCTTGCTGACAGTTGAGACCATAGACGCAATGGTCCGGACGGTAGTTCCACTGGCAGGGGAACACGTAGAGGCATTCTGTAATAGTGCAATAGCAATTCACTTTAGTAAGCGATCACTTGTCGTCTCGTCAAATGCATGTGCACTCACCTGGGTTGTGATGAAATATGATATTGAGAAGGTCCTGGTCCCCCCAGGTGATGTTGAGTTTATACTTTTGAAGAAGGGGCATCAGCATTTCACTCCATTGAAGCGCAACTGTAGTCATATCATTCTAGAAGAATTCAATAGAAAACCCAGTAAAAACAAAATCCTATACTTTGCTTCAACTATGACATATCAATCTACCAACACTTCATCTGAACAAAAGGAAACAGTTGCTTGATGGAAGGCCTGTCTAAACTCAGGATAGAATGACATTGACCTCAAGTGGGCAATTTTGGTAGTGCAGCTACTCCTCTAACCTTTCAGCAATTTGACTCTTTTTGGGATATTACCAGACTGTAAAAAACAAACAAACAAAAAACTGTTTTGTTAATGTAAATATGATGTTAACCACAGTCCCCTCCAAAGGTATTGCAACAGCAAGGTAAATTCCTTTGTTTTTATTGTATACAGAAGACATTTGGGTTTCAGAGCAAAAGAGGAATATGAGACAAAAATTCGGAATTCCAGCTTTTATTTCATTGTTTTAATTCTAGATATGTTAAATAACTCAGGACAGAGCACCTTTTGTTTGAAGCCACCCACTTTTCAAGTGAGCAAAAGCAAAAACGTGACTGATGGGTGTTTCTAATTCCTCAGGTGTTGCCTTTTAGATTGATTGCTTAAACATTAGATAGTGCTTGATTTTGGCTTTTGGGTTTCACCTGTGAAAACTGCATTTGCTGTTAAGCAAACATGAAGACCAGAGAGCTGTCTATGGGAGAAAAGAAAACCATTTTGAAACTGAGAGAAGAGGGAAAAATCGATCAGAGCCATTGCACAAACATTGGACATAGCCAATACAACAATTTGGAATGTTCTGAAAAAGAAAGAACTACTGCTGTACTGAGATAGACATCTGACAGGTCGGCCAAGGGTATCAACAGCAGTTGATGACAGAAACCTCGTGAGAGCTGTGAAGAAACACCCAAAGACAACAGTCAGTGACATCACTGCCAACCTCCACAGGGCAGGAGTGAAGGTATATAGAGAGAGATAAGAAATATACAGGCTATACCACAAGATGCAAGTTTCGGAACAAAGTTTTATGGACTGATGAGACCAAGATTAACCTCTACCAAAGTGATGGAAAGGCCAAAATATGGAAAAAGAAAGGATCTGCTTATGATCCAAAACACACAAGCTCATCTGTGAAGCATGGTGGCTGTAATGTCATGGCTTGGACTTGCATGGCTGCTTCTGGAACGGGCTCACTAGTCTTTATTGATGATGTAACTCATGATGGTAGCAGCGGAATGAATTCTGAAGTCTACAAAACCATTTTGTCTGGTTGAAGCTTCATCATGCAACGAGACAATGACCCAAAACACACTGCCAACACAACAAAGGACTTCATTAGGGGGGGAAAAGTGGAAGGTCTTAGACTGGCCAAGGTAATCATCAAACCTTAACCCAAGAGAGCATGCATTTTACCTCCTGAAGAGGAGACTGAAGGGAGAAACCCCCAGAAACAAACAACAATATATAATAAATATAAGAACATCCATCCATTTTCTATACAAAATAAAATAAAATCAATTTTACACCACAATGAAAATCACCTTAAAAAAGGTTTCCCTGAGGCGTGTCATGTTCATGAGCATGACCCCTGAGTTGACGCCAGTCGTGCCGTAGTAAGGGTGGCGGGCAAAGCGGTTGTACCAGCCGATCCGTGGCTCCTCGTGCTCCGGAGCCATGGCAGCGAGCTGGCTCGCGTTGAACTGGGAGAAGAAGACCCAGATGTCCTCCACGGGCTGCAGGAAGAGGATATCTGTGTCCACGTACAGCAAAGAGTCCACCTCCTTCAGGATCAGCTGGGAAGAAAAATATGAAATCAGAAAATTATGAGAGCAATATTTGTCAAATGTGTCCTTTTTGCAGGCTACATGAGGGATGAACCTACTGGTAAAAAGAGTCTTTGAGAGGCACACGGTTTGAAGAGCTTCTTCCACTCATTCTCATTACCGCTGGGGAAAGTGATGGGGTAGATGGTGAAGTTAAACCTGGTCTGAACGGACCTCGGCCAGGAGTGCAGCTTCAAAGAAAAAGGACAGTAAGGATAATTATAGATGTACAGTGTGTCCACAAGTCATCAGTGGAGTAAGATGTAATCATTGAGATACTATTCATAAAATGTTGGTAATTCCTAACCTTTTCAATTAAAGGTGACATTTTATGCACTTTTTTACCCAATTTAAAACAGTTCCCAGGTGTCTTAATAAAAGGTCTCTTGACATTATTTGGGTAAACTATACAAAGCAGAGATAATTACAGCACTTAAAACTTTTTAAAATTCTGTTGAAGTCACTCAGTTTGAGTGGGGCAATATAAATATATTAGACTTTACACCGATCTGATCGGCTTGATCGGTATCGGCCAATAATTAGCATTTTATGATAATCAGCCTTAATGTCATAATTCGGCGCGCCAAGAAATGGCGTCATTAATCGGCTCCGCAAAAGACATTTACTCTACGGCGTCGCCGTCGTATACAGTATATTTTAATCCAAAAGCTAGTTTATTTTTAGCCTTGTTGCGTGTCTTTTGACGTCATTTACGATCACGGGGCTTTGTCAAATCAACCGCGACCAGATACACTCGTTACCACGGCCATGACAACAACAATGGATCACGTGTGTATTGTGTTGGTCAAAAAAGAACAAAATTGGGAAAAACGTGCGGTGATCACTAGTGCTCGGGAGAACACGTTCGTTCACGGATTGCTTGCGGTATGTTCACACACTTTTAATACAATACGGCTCACAAGCAGCCGACAAAACATTATGTAGCCAAGCAAGTTAGTGATAGTACTAACGGTTACACGTAAACATGGCGGCGTTATGTTGAATCATGCTCAAAGGTTTCGCTGTGTGTGAAGTAATTTAATTACAGTAATTTAGCACCCATTACTTCTGTCATGTTGTAATGTTGGTTTGACCTGACTGATTAGAATACATGACCTGACTACAGACTACTTTTGAAGCTACTCAGTATACAGTACACAAGTATGCACAGTAAATGAATAAGTCATTTAAATAGACACATTGCTCCATCTTGTGATTGGATCGCTGTACGTTTTTTTTCAACTCGCTGATCGGCCCCAAAAATCATGCAAAGCTTAAAATATATCCTATTTCCGCTGGTGGAGGCAGCACTTCATCACCAAGCCATAAAATTACACTGTGGTGCAATGCAGTGGATACATAACCAGACCCAAATACCCACCTACCTCCCTGACATGTCAACAAGTTTGCCAAAAGTTCCAATGTACCAGTTAGTAGAAGCTAATGCTGAGAACGGTGTAAGATAATGCTAGAATGTGCCAACAATGCAGCTTACCTTTAACTGTGTTTGTAGTAATTTCGTAACTGCAAATACAGCTACATTTAGGTCCAGAACTATTTGGATAATACGTTTTAAGATTTATCTTTGTTAAATATATATCTCTCAGAGACAGTCAATCCAAACTGGACATTATTATCGCTGTAAAAGTTATATTTTTTTGATACAGCTTTTATAGTGGATCTTACCGGACTGTGTTAGTTTGTGCCGTGTTATATACACTCACCGCATTTTGAAAGCCGCCCTGAAGCTCGTCATCGGCAAAGATGTAAAATTTTAGAGGCTTTTTGCTGAACAGGATAGCAGACTTGAGCATGGTGAGCGTCTCCTCCAGCCTTGGGCCACAGGCCACCACGGCCAGGTGACTACTTTCATCGCTGCCGTCCTCCACTTCAGAGTCTATCCTGTCTCTAACAGCCAAGACACATTTAAATTAGACTCAGCAGTTGTTCAGATATCAGCAGACTCACACTGAACCCTGGGTTGGAACTGCCATTACCTTTTTTTTTTTTTTTTTTTTTTTGGGTAGGGGGGGAGACTTGTGCACTATTATTATTATTGTATAATAATGCACATATATTCCACGAAGCAATGGCACGTTACAGTCTTTAACATAAAGCACGACACAGCAACTGTGATTGTGCAATTAAAGCAGGTTGTTGCTCGTGAGGCATTTGGGATGGCAACAACAGTACTTTTATCTTTCTTAGAAATGCACGAAATCAGTCATACCTAAAGGGTGAATCCAAAAAGCAGTTCAGTCCACAAACATCAGCAGGCAGTCTCCAATACGGATTCCAGTAAGAGACTGACAGTGATTTACACCTGACAGAGTGAAAAAGACCATCTTTTGGATGCTTTTCGGCTCTTAAATGTGTGAGGGGATTGTGGTAGTAAGACTTAAACGCGAGCTGTTGACAGGTGGCGTTGGTTTAGAGAAGCGAAACATACAAGTAATTAGCGAATTATTAATCTGACAATAAACAAGATTACTGGAGTTACTGTAAATGCAAACCTATTTCCAAGTGGAACTCGACAAGTAGCTACCGCAATAAATTACTCGCGTTGAGTTTTATGTTAACCTCTTGGTGTCAAGGTGGTGTTTTCTAAAATTTTGCAGGAGAATATTACAGTTGAAGTAACATGGCTAATGTAGCTTTAGCTACCTGTGCTGCTCGCGAGCTTCACGGCCTGCCAATCCGGGTCTTTTCCTGAGAACGTTCCCCGTGTTACGACTCTCTCCGTCGGGTGTCCTCTCCTCGTTAAGGCCCCGCCGAGCGCTGTCCTCCAGTGTGGATGCGAGATAATTGATCACGTAGAGCGACGAAAAAAAGGTGAACGCCGTGCACAGGAGCAATGCACGCAGATAACATCGCATCCTGTGTTCTGTGGGCTCTCGAAACAATGTCGGTTAACCTCTTCCACCCACATAGATACTGGCATATTCAACCAAAGTTAATCTTTCTCCTTAAGACAGGTAAAGCGGCTGACACTGTTGCTGTGTTTCATACAGCGTCAGGTCCCGCCTACTACTGCACCACATGCTTTCACTCACTCAGTGTTTATTAGGATCTGCAAAACCACAAATTACAGTACAGTTTTGACAATTGGCGTTTTATAACCACGTTGCCATTTATCTATTGAAAAACAGGATTAAACTTGGTTTAAAAAAAACCCGCACCAACATTGTACTATTTGCTGCAATTACAATCACAGTGTCATTGTAGTCAAGGATAATATTGGATTGAAGGTTGAAAATACTTTAGTACTATAGGTAAGCAAGTTGCAATCTTGATTTAAGTAGACCTACCCTCACACAACTTCCAATCAATACAGTTAAATGTACTTGCCAGAAAGTTACCATTAAAATGCATAATGCTTGTAATGTGCCTCTTATAGACGTATTATTAACTTTTGTGGTTGTAGTTTGCTGTGGTGTATAAATCCAATGAATTACACCGATTGAGATGAGGAAACACTAGTGGTTAGCACATCTGTCTCTCAGTTGTGAAGAGTTTGCATCTTCTCCCTGTGCTTGAGTGTTTTTGTTTCTCTCTCTAGGTACTCCAGCTTCATCAAATAAAAAAAATGTCTATATGTGGCCTCCTATTGAAGGGCAGCTAGTCTAGGTTGTGCCACACCTCTTGCTCAAAGTCCACCCGTGGCCCTAATGAGAATAAATGGTAAAGAATGTGTACGAATTTGACATTAATTCCAAATAGATTGAAACAAAATATTATAAGCACCACTCATTATGAAACGGCACATAACCACAATAATCAACATAGTGCTACCACGCCTAGACATGTCTTTTCTTAGTTACATTAAAGAAAACTCATATACGGTACAAGAATCTACAATTATTTTATTTCAGTATTTTACAATATAAACCATTCCGCAGATTAAATCATGCTCATATCCAGAGTGAAAAAGTAGACTTTTCAATATTTTTTACTAAAATGCTAAGACAGGAAAACACATATTGCATCCAAAGACATGAGCGCAGATAAGGCCAGAAGCAAAAAGTCTTACGATTGACTAGTAATGACAAAGAAAGGGGGACACACACAAAATAATGTCATCATGAAAGTAAGATTCCATTCAAGTGCAAATAACAATTTCTAGCGTAAACTACAATATGAAATGAACTTCACATTGCTTCCTTAATGCATCATTTGTTTTCCGCAGACACCACCGACAGTGTGATAATGTCACATTGCAGTCATGTATGCTGCATAATGTTCATTCGCTCAGTTTATCATGTTAGATTTGGCTGTTCACATTGACACCAGAAGTATCAGCAAAACACCCAAACATGGAAGCAAATGCTAACATAACGCCAGGTATAGTATTAACAGAACATGCGTGTCGATTTCTGGTTGAGTGCATTAGAATGGCTTTTGCCGTGTTGGGACATCTGAGGATTAGCGAGCGTCTCCGCTGACTGACGATCCCTCCCCCCGTGGCGAGGAGCACCGCGACGCTCCTCCCTCAGTGTTGTCAGAGCTCGAGCCGCTTTGACTGTGCAGGTCGGCGGCTGCGACGCTCGCCGAAGTAGATGTAGGTTTGGCTTTCTCCTTAAAGTCTGTGATTATTACCGTTAGGTCACCGACTGTTACCTCCAGATGCTGAGCGCTGCTGCGGTCCACGTTTTTTAACCTTGGTCTGGAGAAGGGAAATAAAATGATGTTTACCTTCGCTACATTTATGTACAGCCCTCTTTTGCAAAAAAAAAAAAAAAAACAAATTTCATGAAATTTAAGTTGTGAAAGCACAAACAGAACAGGATAAATAAAGCAGGTTCTTAGGCTCGATCGTTTCCCAAACTTTATTGTGCCAAGGCACACGTTTTACATCGGAAGACTCACGGCACACTATCAAACAAAAATGTCACAAAATGTATATATACTGCAATTATGATGAACAATGATAATGTAGACTGAGACAGCAATTTACAAACTCAGTGTAAAATCTGGGCCTGCTTAGTTGAACCCAAAGCTATTATTCTGTTGTATGGGTGACAACAGGTGGATAGATGGGTTAACTGTACCTTCTGCCATCAAGTGGAAGAGCACTTAATTGCTGCCTGTAACTCTTTGTCGCTGGCAAAAATAGATGAATAAATATACATTATTTCTAGTAAATACATATTTTTCAGACCAATTAAGTGATATTGGATCATTCCCGTCTCGGCACTGTGGTTGGGAATCACTGGCACAGATGATCAGAAAGTGTTCCAAAAAGATGCATGAATGCGCTAATGACAACAAACTAATATGGATGAATGTGGTTATTCAAACAAATACCTCATCTTTTTTAAGCTTTTCTTCCTCAATGTGAGTTCTTTGTCGCTCTTCTCTGATTTTTCTTTCTTCTCCTTTTTGAGCAGCGTGGGCGGCGGTGCAAATTGCTGATTTACTTGCTGTACGACCAACTGGGAAACAGGCCGAGGTTTTCTAAAAAAACAAACAAACAGTGTGAGGGTTACACTTCAGTGCATGAGTGAGTTCAATAGGTGGTAATTCAAAATGATTAAAGGTCAGAGGACAAATATTTAAAAACATTTCTTAATAAATCTAGAACCCCTTTCCAAACCACAACTGCCATTTCGAAGTGATTATATGGCAGATATACAGCAGTTAAATCGATAAATATGATGCAGAATGCGCCTTCTGCTTTTTGCATCCAGCACCTTCCGGTCTTCGCTGTGACGTCACACAAGCCAAACATCCTGTTCATTCGGCGTTGTGTGCTATTGTGTTCCATGCTGTTGTTCTCGTCCTTGTATATTTGTTGTATGATTTAACGATGTCGCGATGGTTTATTGTGTGGCATTTGGTTGTACAAATGGTTCAGGCAGCGCCAAGAGTTTTTTTGGGGGGGCTTTCCAAGTGAAAAAAGGAATATGTAACCAGTGGATAGGCAAAGTCAATCGACGGGAACGTGCTCAGCTATGGGTGCTTAGCAAGCATTCCAAACTGTGTTGATCACTTCGAACCGCCGTGTTTTGAGTAAGACTTAGCAGAAAGCTTTGGATACTGAGGCAGAAGCTGAAACCAGCTGCAGTGCCAACTAATTTTCCTACGGCCATCGGGACCTCCACCGCCAGTAAGAGAACTAAATCTCGTAGCCGCCACGGTGCAGCAGCGAAGCGGCGAGCATTTCCTTGTATATACCTACGACTCTATAATGGTTACTATGCACCAGGGAGTCGGAAAAAAAGACCCACACAGTACTGTCGTCTGTACTTTAGTCTATATGAGAAGCCAACAGACACTGCAAAGACTTTCTGTGTGGCGTATTATAACGCTACTCAAGCGAGGGGCACACAATGTACAGGAGTACTGCATACTATGTAAAAGCTTGTGCCGTGTCACTGAAACATGAATATATAATGCGTATAGTCTTGCTAAAAAATATTGGCACCCCTGGGGTGGCATTATTTCAAGCCATGAGTGTATAAAAAGACATGCTTTTGACATACCGTCACATTGAGCCAGTGGCCACTCTCTTTTTCTGTTGTACAGCTGCTACTTGGCTGCTCGTCGTCATCTCTGTCTGATCGGCTCAAACGTACGCTTTGACGATGCCAAGTTCAGTTGGGTGCTCCTGTACGTCGAAATCCTCCTCCTCCAGATATTCCAACACGTTGCTCACCATTGCGTATAGTGTGTAGCGCGTTGTGTTTGGCAATTGCAACGTCACTTCTGGTAGCCCTTGCGGTGGATAGAGTAACCACACCCCGGTGTCTTGAGCTTTGGGTATGTTTGGGGAGGACTCAATATGCATCACAAAAAACTAATTTTTAGCTAAACTATGGTTGAAAACTTGCTGGAAGTTACGTGCATGTATTACATAACATATAAACAATGCAAATATGAATTTTAACTGACCCCATAACGTCTTTGTCATCTGACCTTTAAATCTCTTACGGCGCCAATAAAAAATAAGAGTATCTTTGCGATGGCTGAATTTTTGATACAGGTTTTACAATAGATCTGATTACAAGTGACATTGTGGCCATTAAGTACCTAAGCCTGTTCTCCACACAGACTGCTGGCCCTTAAAATAACAAACATACAATGAAAATGGATAGACAGATCTAGGTTGTATCCACACATTCAAAATTGAATTCGTCTGACACGTAAAATGATCAAAATCGCTTTAAAAAATATATCAGCAAGCCCATAGTCCTCCAGTTCAGGTCAGCGTCATGTCAGGGATGCTTCTTGCCTAGTCAAACTGAGGAAGGCGGAGTTGGACAGCCTGACATCTGTGGTAGAAATGAGGACGCTGAACAAGTTTAATAAAGTTGTTCAATCTATCCATCCATTGAATGCTCATGTATGACTTGTCATACATGCTTGTCATAACTGAATAATAATTTGATAATATATATATATATATATATATTCCCCAACAAATTCACTTCCCTTACTTCACATGGATAGGTTGGAGAATACCAATCGACATTCACAACCCTGGGGCCATTGATCACGTTTTCAAACTTCTCACAGGGCCCTAAAGGCCCTTGCTGCTCCAATGTGTAGACTGTTTTTGTGCGTGGTGCGTTTAGTGTTATGGGTAAAAAGCGGAGACCCTGTTTTGTGTGAACAACAAAATATGAAACAACCAATACAAACTGACTCGAATTATCTTAAAATTCGCCTTGACACTAGTATAAATACGTTGCAGTTGTTTATTTTTCTTTCTTTTTTGTCTCGTCGATACATGAGCTACTTTACATATTCTTACCGGGTTGACGTCCCTTTCCTAACATCGCACATCGTGCACTTGAACGCCTCGGCGGTGTTCCTGAAGGTGCAGACGCTGCAGTCCCAGTAGCCATCGTCGGCGGGCGGCTGCTTCGGCTGCCGTTTCGGCCTTAAAACAACACAAACAAAAACAGCAGGCAAGCTTGCTGTAAAAACGTGTGCGGATAAGGTTTAAAGCAAAGCGGCTCGGCTACTGCTCCGAAGTCGGCCAAACGAATGAGCTTTCAACCACACAAGCAGCCGCGTATATAACAAGCTAGTCGCCATGAAAACAGTTCACAGTTAAAAGAGCTCATCAATTTCCCGAAGCTGCTTCTTTTAGGCACTAGACTGCAAATGTGTCTTCATTCACGAACTTTCTTTTTTCTTTTTTTTTTTTTTTTTTTTTTTTACCTTGTGGGACTCTTCTTGTCGCCCATAATACACAAGTTGCCGTCAGTGTGGTTTAAAGGCTCAAACGTTACCATTGAAAAAAGAAGATACCGCGTTTTAGCTGCTACTCAGCTGTCGCACAAACGCCAGTCGAGGAAGGTCACGTGACCGGCGTCCAACCAATCACGTTTAATGTAATCACAACAGAGCTCCGCCATTAATATGGTGACGATTAAGGTGGAGTTTGTAAAAATGATTTTGAAAAAACACCAATGCTGATGTTTGTTCTTTTAATTAATTTATTTATTTTGTCTCTTCTTGATGGGCTGTTTTTGGTCTTCGCCTGAAGTATGGCCGGCCATTTCAACCAGCGTCCACCAAGAAGTAGCACTGTTTCCTCCAAAAAAAGAGTGATAAAGCTTTGAAGTCACCGCACTGCTCCGCATTGGTCAAATCCACGTCACATGGTTTATGGACGCCATGTTATTTGTATTCCCATCATTTCATTGCATGAGCCTCGGACAGTCTTTGGATTTTTGAAGTGTATTTTTCACAATTTGGGGCAAAATGGTCGGTTGTGTGGTTGAAGGCACTTCCATTTATCCCGAACAAGCTGTGCGGATGGATCTTTTCAGGGAAAATCCCAAAATACGACGCCTGTTGGAAGCTCTGTATCAGGGGTGTCAAACTCATTTTTGTCATTTGTTTGTCAATGTTTAATCACCAAATCATATTACCGTTACACAACAAATTGAGGGATAACTACTTTTGAAATCAGAAGACAGGGATAATAGTTTGTTCAAGTATTGTTTAAGTTAGTGTAGAAGAAGGGTTTGGTAACAGAAAAATGCAATATCTTAACATTATTGTTTATTATTATGACAATTTGGAATTTGGGGAGGCACGTGGTTAGCACATCTGCCTCACAGTTCTGAGGACCGGGGTTCAAATCCCAGCCCCGCCTGTGTGGCGTTTGCATCTTCTCCCCGTGCCTGCGTGGGTTTTCTCCGGGTACTCCTGTTTCCTCCCACATTCCAAAAACATGCATGGTAGGTTAATTGAAAACTCTAAATTGCGCATAGGTGTGAATGTGAGTGCAAATGCTTGTTTGTTGATATGTGCCCTGTAATTGGCTGGCAACCAGTTCAGGGTGTACCCCGCCTCTCGCCCGAAGATAGCTGGGATAGGCTCCAGCACGCCCGCGACCCTAGTAAGGATAAGCGGTACAGAAAATGGTTGGATGAATGGATGGAATTTGGGTACAGATTTTAGTAAAAATCACGGAAGTTGACGAGCATGATTAGCTTTCGCGGGCCACATAAAATGATGCGGTGGTCCGCATCTGGCCCCCGGGCCTTAAGTTTGAGACCTATGCTCTATATGAATTCAATATTATACAATCTAGTATCATTACTTTAAAGAGATTAATAACTAAGTAATATAACAGATTAGAATGGGTTGTTTACGTCATGCTTTATGTGCATCACACTGACTGGTATTTAAAACTGTTCATAGTCCCTTCACGTTAAGTAGGGCCACAGTTTGCACCAGACATGCTGTATCTTTTGGAACTATGGCTCAAAAAGTTCAACCTTGGTTTAAAAATTTTGCAGAAACACACTTAACTATCACAAAAGCCAGTGGAGAAATGCATTATGGTCCGATGAAACCGAGGTTGAACTTCTTGGCCATAATTCCAAAAGATGTGTTTGGTGCAAACAACACTGCTCATCACCAAAAGAACACCATTCCTGCAGTGAAGCATGGTGGTGGCAGCATCATCCTTTGGGGCTATTTTTCTTCAGCTTGAACTGGAGCCTTAGAGGGAATTATGAAGAGTTTGAAAATAATCAGTGTTAGCTCAAAACCATCAGACTTCGGCCAGACAACAACAAAAAAAAAGTCTACTTGAACATCTGAAGTGTATTTGGGGTTAATCAAAGGCACTTTAATCCAAGGTTTTAACAGTGGAAGTCAATAATATCATTAACTGACGTTAGGATCCACTCTCCAGTCCGGTAGGTGGGGGTAATACACCTGAATTCTGGTTGCCAATCGCCACTCAGAGCATACAGGAAAGTAGAAGAAGAAGAAGAAGAAGAAGAAGAAGAAGAAGAAGAAGAAGAAGAAGAAGAAGAAGAAGTCGCCGACGTCGTCAATCGTTAAATTTGGGGATTAAATGGCCTCAAGGTATACATACATTACAAGGTGCATTTAGTTTGGTGAGGGGCGATCAGTTTTCTGAGGTTATTAGCCAGTTTTGTTATTCATGTCGCGTTTTGCGACTTGTGCGATGTTATGCTAACTAGGGAACAGATGTTAAATGATAGGCTTTTGCTGGCGGTGACTCACCAACTTTCAGCCATATCAGAGTTTTTATTTTTTTGTGATAATTTTCCAGGTCTTTGTTAAACTGCGGCTAATGTGGTCTCGTTGTGGATAATAGGGGAATTTGAATTTGCAACTTCATCGAGACAAACTCTTTGCTTCCTTGTAGGTTCGTCGTACTGTGTTGATACATCGTGGTCATATCGCAGTAAATTCCGACCAAAAGTAAGTGAATATGTTTGTATTGTGCTCGTATTGAAACCAACATATATTCCTTACCATTTGTAAATGCAAAGACTATGTAGTTATACCGCTTATCTGTTCAGTCTTCAATTAATCTCAAATAAATCCAGTATTAAGCTATGTGCGAGCATTACTTCATAACATTGGCTGTACACAACTGACCAACAACCAAATTAATTGTTTACCAAATAATCTCTTTCTCAGTGGCATTTCGACCAAGGTGGAACTCTATGCGTGTCCATTATGAACAGCAATTCTCGCCAGTGGATTCCAGAGAGGTAATGTTTTAATGGGTTTGAGTATCTGTGTTTACCTAACTTTCTTGTGCGGCTCTGGTAGCATAATTGGGATGTACAATTATGCAATGGAAGTCACGGGGAATTGTTTTGGGGAGGTGAAATTCAGGTTGGGTGATATGGCGTTAAAACTAAATCTCACATTTTTTTACAAGAGGTTTCCTGGAGGATGCTTCAGTTTATTTGTAAATTGGTACCGTCCAGACACCATGTGCAGTCATCAAACTGTGTAAACTAAGTAAAAATGAACACAATATCAGTTCCAAGATACAAGCAAATTACAGTGAATTATAGAACTACCTTTTAATAAGTGCAGTGGACGCCTGCTATTCGTGGTGGACAGGGACCAAGCCAGGCCACGATTGGCGAATTTCCATGAATAATTGGCTTTATGCAGATAATTCCACCAAATTTGGCAAACCAGGTAAAATCACTTCCTCTTCGCTCGTGTGACTGGGGAAGGGGACCGTTTCAAAGCACCCGTAGGAACTTTAAACGACGGCTCTACTGGGAAGTGGGCTGCTACTAGTCGCTAGTGCTTATTACCCGGAAGAGAGCTCGCGGCTGGCGTTGGGTCCGTGCAGTACTCCAGCCTTGCTCCACGTTTCATGTGTAGATCCACACAACAAAGACACTAAAGGAAAAGTTATTACGTTCGCTAACCCACAAGGTAAAAATCTAAGGAGCTCGCTTGACTTCGGCTGGGTCGTCAATACGTCATCACAGGAAATTTAACTTTTGGTAACGAAACACAGCAGCATACATTATTCAGCAAGTAGCTGACTACAGACAAGGCTTTACACGATAGGATTTTTGGGACCGATCAGCGAGTTTAAAAAAACGATCACCGATCCGATCGCAGGATGGAGGAATGTGTCTATTTAAATGACCTGTTCATTTACTGTATATACTTGTTTACTTAATTGCTCAAAAAATTATATTTACAATAAGTAATGTATCTTTGTTCTGCTATTTATGCCAGTGAGGCACGGTGATAAACAGAACAAATGAATGGTCTTCTATTAGATGGCAGGTAGTACATACAGTCATTAATGTATCCACTATTTGTGACATTTTTGTTTGGTGGTGTGGCGTGAGATTTTTCAATTGTAAAATATGTTTCTTGGCTCCATAAAGGTTGGAAATCACTGCTCTGGTCAGATCGTGTATTCTAATTAGGTCAAACCAACATTACATGACAGAAATAATGGGTGCTAACTTACTGTAATTAAATTATTTTTAATTAAATGACTTCACCCACACTGAAACTTTAGAGCATGATTCGACAGAACGGCGGCATGTTTACGTCCAACCGTTCGTGCTACCGCTAGCTTGCGAGGCTACAAAACATTTTATTGCCTGCTTGTGAGCCGTATCGTATTAAACGTACGTGAACATACCTCAAGCAAGCCTTAAACGAACGTCCTCACCTGTCCTGAGCACCGGTGACCACCAACACGTTTTTCCCCATTTTGTCCTGATAATACAGTCTGCTCACTCCACTCTTGTTGTCGTCGCCACGGTAACGAGTGTATCCAGTCGCATTTGAGTTGACATAATAAAGCCCTATGATCGTAAAAAACGGGATGCAGTGGTATCGGAATACAAGATTTTATTGCATTAGTCTGACAGTGCAATCGTGAAAAAGCAAATTTGTCTTGTAGTTTGATCCGGGCATTATGTGTTGTCTGTTCCAGACGTGTTGTCTATTCCACACCGCCGCTGACTTTAAAAAAAAAAACAAAAAAAAACATTATAATATTATAATTTTTTATTTTATAACTTTATTGGTCGTCAGATATTTCCAATACTACATCAAAAGACACGCGACAAGGCTAAAAATAAACTAGCTTTTGGATTCAAATATACTGTGCATGCGGTGACGCGGAGTAAATGTCTTTTTGATCGGATCGGCGAATTATGACATTAAAGCCGATCAGCATAAAATGCTAAATATCGACCGATACCGATCAGCCCGATAAAATCGGTGTAAAGTCTACTACAGACACTTGAGCACATAGCGTATTTGATTGATGAGGTTAAGGGCTCGTCTCCAATGCCTTCAGCAGACACGCCCACACAGTCCTGCAGCTCAATGGCGGGCCTTATTTTGCATGATTTTAGACCCTGTTAGTGTTGCACCGAAATGAAAATTATTGGTCATAACTACATCCTGCTTCGGCTGGTTTATTTAGGTGGCAAAAGTATTTCGGTCATTGGGCCATTTTCAGCCAAAAATTTTCAGTGGCCGAAAATTCGGTTCATAATTATTTTATATACACAGGCCTGCGAGGGCTCGGTGCAGCGTCTGCAGTGTTGCAGACTTTGTATCGGTCCGTTGTGGTAAAGATCATCTACGTTCCTACCCTCACTTATGGTCACGAGCTGTGGGTCGTGACCGAAAGAACAAGATACAAGCGGCCGAAATGAGTTTCCTCCGCAGGGTGTCCAGGCTCTCCCTTATAGAGAGGGTGAGAAGCTCGGTCATCCGGGAGGATCTCAGAGTAGATCTTCTGCTCCACATCGAGAGAAGCCAGATGAGGTGGCTGGGGCATCTGATTCGGATGCCTCCCGGACGCCTCCCTGGTGAGGTGTTCAGGGCATGTCCCACTGGGAGGACACCCCGGGGACGACCCAGGACACGCTGGAGAGACATCATCTTTCGGCTGGCCTGGGAACACCTCCCCCCGGAAGAGCTGGATGAAGTGGCTGGGGAGAGGGAAGTCTGGGCCTCCCTGCTAAAGCTACTGCCCCCGCGACCCGACCTCGGATCAGCGGTAGAAAATGGATTGATGGATGGATGGAACCTATGGTCTGTCATTATTTTTATATGCAGAACCGATGTTTCCCTACAATGTGTTCTGAAGTTTTTGTCTCCAAAAGAGATCTGTCTTAGGAGTCTTTGCTTAATTCTGTCTCTTGGCTTAAATCTATGTGACAGCATAAGAGCTTTCTGACCTGGATATGATGTCTAAAAGAGGTTAATTTCAAAGCGGCCATGTTTCATTCCATAGTGATGTGCAGGTGAAGCCCCATAAATCACTGAGGCTTTCCAGCTCATCGCTTCAGGAAGAGGTTCACCCACTCGAGGTCTTATTGAAACGTGGAATACTGCCATCTGGTGTTCCAGGGTTCCATCTTTCAGGAAAGGGATTAAAATAAGCGACCGACATTGTCTTCTGGATCAGGTTTTATTAAGATTTGATACAGGGTGTTTGAAAAATCACTAAAAAAGTGACTAAATTGCTAAATTGTCAACACTTACCTCTGTTTTGTAAACTAGCTCCTCTCTGTTCGTGGCCATGTTTTTACGTCAAGCGAGAACGGGAACACACTGAACTATGGAAGCAAATAAAAATATTTCCTTTTGGAAATGTTCATTTTATGATGAAAAAAAATCATTCTGACAAACTCAAATGAATCTATGAATCACTCAGGCCTATGTTAAACAAATTAATTAATGAATCGTTGGGCAAGAAATGAACTCATGCAATGTTTTTTTTATATATTTTTATTATTATTATATTTTTTAATTATTATTATTTTTTTTTAGGTGACAGTGCATCGAGTGGTCAACATTGTTGAAAGGAGGACTCCCATCCATTCTGCAAGGGGGGACTATAACAGAGGATATGAAGATGGCCGGTGGTTTGATGACGACCCATGCTATCGTGGCGAAGAATGTCCCAGGGATGATAATTACCTACCAGATCGATATTACGACGAAAACCCCAATTATGGCAATTTCAACAGAAACTCCTCACTCCACCATCAGGTAATGCAGGACCAGGATGTCTGAAGCCAATCATAATTCTAGTCAATTCAGAAGATCTATACACTATGGTAATGCAGAGAACACATTACCGTTGCCCTCTCAGGCTATTACTTTAGTTGTTGTTTTTTGTCCCCCCCCCCCTTCTCTCTTAGGAGCCACCCTATCAACGTCCACGTTATGACAGAGATGATTTGAGGCATCAGATACGCTCAAGGTGATTTATGTAAAATGTTTTACAGTATTTGAATGATTTACTTTAATCACAGTCATTTAGGGCTGCACGATTATGGCCAAAATGATAATCACGATTATTTTTGCAAAACGGCGCGTACTATACACAGAATATAATCCTGGATTTTTTTAATGTTAAGGTGACAACTTTCCTTTTACTTTCTTTTTGAATAATGCATGAAACCTGACAAGATTATATGCAGAAATACAGCATAGCAGGAGGCGATTATCTATGAAGTTGGACATTTACACATCCAAATAAGGATAGTCTGGCCTTGGTCTGCCTGCTGCTTCAGTAAATGAACTGCAATTAAGCAAAAAGTGCACTAGAGGGAGCCAGGGCTCTCTCTTTTAAGAACGGTATTAAAATAAGGGACAGATATAGCCTTCTGGGGCTGGTTTTAGTATGATTTTGATGCAGGGTTCCGAAAGTCACGGCACTTGTATTTTCATTCATAAACATGTTTCAATGAGGAGTACAGGGGTAGAATATGTATTCTAGATTCAAAATGATCTGTCTGGCATGTTCCAATGTAGAATGCGTGGTACTGTAGGTACGTACCTCTTGTAGGCTGTATTGAAACATGTTTGTTCATTAAAAATATAACTGCACAGGGAGTTTTCAAACATCCTGTATAATTGAAAAGGGTTGTTTAACAGCTTGTGTATGTAGAGGTACAAAATTATGCTACATTGATTGGTCCTACATTTCACCCCTCCAACTTAATGACTCCCTAATACTTCACTGTAAAAATAGAAAAACCCTTATGGAAAATATATTTGGAAACATTTTTTTTGCAACTCTACTGTTCATAAACCCCAAGGCTTAACCCCAGACAGAGTCGCTAAGTCCAGCTGTTGTAACCCCAATATCAAGACACACACTTATCACCTCGGCAGCTTCAACATACCAGCAGTTTATGGGCCCCCCACCACTGGCAGTCTCCTTTTCTAGGAGTCATACCAGGCTAGAATGGGGGACAAAGGGCACTAGTGTCTACTCATTCTGTCAAAGAACCCCCACTCCCACCCTTTACCTCACCGTAGTGGTGAAAACAGCCAGACCACTCCCTTTTTAGTTGCGCAGATATTTTCAAATATAATCTTTCTGCAAAAAAAGTGTGTTCAGGTGCTTTAAGGTTTAAAATTTTAAGTGTCGTCTTATTGCAACTCGAATAAAGTGGCAAACCCCTATCAGGCCGAATTGGAGCGTTTCCCCTCTTGTGATCAAAGTCAGCAAAGGCCCAATCATCGGATCTCTCCAAAATGTCATCCTGAGCAATTCTCATGTGGTGTGTTTAAAGTGATTGACAGCTGCCAATCAGTTGCTATCAGTAACCTTTGCAGCTGCGCATACATCATGTATTGTGACAGAGAAAGAATAGGAAATACGTGAAAATTTAACAAAGAAGCCACTCGTTCCTATCTTAACTCAATAATTTTTTAAAATTATAGTTCATTCATTCCAAAGTCTTCTCTGTGACTGTAATGTAAAACAGAAGGATTGATAGCCAATTAGGAAGCAACCTGAAGATTGTGCTGTTGTTGGACACAAATAGAAGTGTAACATGACTCACGAGTCATTCACTACAACAACAATCTCTTGGACCACGCCGACATTTATCTTTGAACGTGAACCTCAAAAGTAGAACACAATCCCCTCAGCGATGCTGGTCGACTTCTAAATTTGTCGGGGTTTCAAAACAAAATTTCCCATCAGGATTTATTAATGAATTTCCCATAGGTGTGGATGTGATTGTGATTGCCTGTTTGTCTGCCCTGAAATTGGCTGGCAACCATTCCAGGGTGTACCCCACCTCTTGTCCAAAGTCACCTAGAACAGGCTCTAGCTTACCCGCCACCCTAGTGAGGACAAACAGTATAGAAAATAGATGGATGGGTTCATTGTATTTGGGGTGGGTCGATCCACATTCAAACCAAAACATCTGGACACAGGCCTAATGTGGTGCAATGGCTTTGTCAACTTTCAGTGGTTGAATAATGCGCTGAAGTGGGGTTGCCACAAATCCGGTGACAGTGCGTTGTGACTTAAGCTCCATATTTAGGTTTAATTAAACAGTGCCTTCAATTGAGGACAGACGATGAAGAGTTCAAAATTGGTCTTTTTACGTGTTCCTAGGGCCAAAAGTGGAAAATTGCCAATTCCACAAATTGATCAATGTGCCTCACTGGCTCTGAATTTAAGTCTCTGTGGTTTTTCCTTCTACCAGTTACTTTTCATTGCCCAACCATTATCCACTTTCCCTCCTAAACCCGTAATGATGAATACAGAGAGATTTGAATTAACGTTATCATCCTTCTGGCCTGACCTTTCTTTGGCAGCAAAAAATTTGTAACCGTTTTTTCTGTTTTTCAGGAAAAACGGCCGACCCGGTCCATATTTTAATAACAGGGGTCGAGGCCACTCTCAAAAGTAAGTCAGTGCTCTTAAGTGAAAACATTATGATCCTTGGGGATGGTACCAAGTCTTGGGTTTTATTTGGTTCTATAAAAGTTTGTCTGCTATGATGCACAGATACAAAATTGCACCTTATTGACTTAACCGGGCTGTGGGTCGTTTCAGTCGAGAAGACCATAATCACTTTAGGCACTCGCAGAACGTAAAAGGGGACTGGGATCACTCATCTGGGAAGAGGAAAAGTCAACCAACTGCCAAAAAGAACGTCTCTCCCGAGTCGGCCAAAGGCTCTGCACACCCTCAAAAGAGTAAGCCTTTATTTATGTCGATCTTGAACTTCTCAGTGATGGATTTGAAATAGCCATGTTGCCGCCAAGCGCCACTGTTCAGGTCAAATCTAATTAAAAGTTCTAATTATGCGATTGCAGTACAGTGGAACCTCCAAAGCTGAACACCCCAAGAATTCCTTGTGTGTTTTGGACATACTTGGCAAATAAAGATGATTCTGATTCTGATCAGTTTGGAGTTCAAGCGAAATGTGGAAAAATATACCACTACAGTCAAACGAAACCTATAGTTCCAACCATCATCGTTTTTGACGTTGGGTAAAACGTCAATAAATCTCGTAAAACTTCATCTTGAATGGATTAACTCAAGTTTTTGTATGATGTCACCACAGAATTGTACCAGTGATGGCAAAGAAGTGAGGCACACACACACACACAATTTCAGGCTCATTCCCCCTTCGGCAAATGCCTGATTAGCGGATTTCTCTAAAGATAATCCTGACCAATTAATTGTTCCATGGTGTGGTGTGTGTTTAGAGTTGATTTTTTTTATTTATTTAAAACAATATATTTTTTTATTTTTATTTTTTTAATATAAATTCTCCCCTCTCACTCCCCCCAATCTGATCAGGAAATGTTCGGCCCCAACAACTGTAAATGTTCAATATTTAGCAAATCCTTTTTTAAGCGGTCAACATGGAGTTGGACTGAGCCAGAGACTCCTTCCCCATTGTGACGTGAAACCTGACGATAACCAGTTTTGAAGCAACCCGATGTTTAAAAATTGGTGCGGGTTTGTGTGCTTCAAGACACAGGGCTCATAACCCCACACATAGTCATCATTAGCTGCTATTTTCTGTTTGATGGCAGTATTAACTCATTCACTGCCAGCCGTTTCCTGAGCAGGGAACCCCGAGACTGCCAGGCATTTTTGAGCAATTTCACTGATTTTTCAAGCTCCACAGAATATTTTATACTATGATGATGTAAACACCAAAACCACGAAAAGAAAGATCAGACTCTCTTCTTTCATCAGAAAAAAAATGTCTCTTGTTTATACCGTTCTTTAGTAATCAGCAATCACATATAGGCTACTTTCAGCCAAATCTGTTTCTGAAAACAGCCTTTTTGTGAACGCAGATGCATCAAGCAGAACAATGACTTTGACACCAATATTTTTTTCTTTTGCGAAAATCTCAAAACATCTGAACATAACACAACAATGAGAAAGTACTTTTGACAGAAAAATAATTTATTTACAAGTATAACTGGACAGAATTTATACTAGACAAAAAATGCATGACCAAATGGGTCTCCCACACTTTTTTCTCCTCATGCTCTTCAATTGTGCAATTAAGTACACAAGTATATACAATAAATGAATAGGTCATTTAAATAGACACATTCCTCCATCTTGTGATCGGTTATTGGTTTTTTAAACACGGTGATAGGCTCCAAAAATCCTGATCGTGTAAAGCCTTGTTTTTATTACCTTGTGCGTAAAATCTAGCAAAGTTTTATCCAAACATGGATTTTATTCTTCGATGGCAGTGAATGGGATCTTGTGTGATTGTCATTCTCCTTGAAACCAGTCTGTACTGCTGCTTGAAGCACAACCTGTGCAGTTTAGAAATGTAACTATTACAATAAAAATACATTGTTGAAATTGCTGTCGTGGGATGTGGAGGAAAAAAAAGGTTTCACTTACCTTTTTTGTTTGCATTGTGTACTGGAATAGGAGTCGAACGCCTGCTGGATGCATAACCTGTAAGTTTTAAAAAATTACATACGTTTACTAGAGAATATGTTTTATTGATGACGTGTTTTGCAAGGGTAAACTACTTTTTTTCGCCACAATCGTAAAAGATGTTCGACTCGCGGGTGTTGCATTCAAGATGGACGAAATGGAAAATTCAAATCAATACTGGCAACAGATGTTACATTGTAATGTGAACAAGTGGGACTAAATTATGTTTTTATGTAACGGATTGAAGGAGCATGTTTGCTCGCTAAATGCAATTAATGCGAGCTGCGAACGATTTACCTTCGTTTTTGTCTGAGGAATTTCGGGATGAAGCTCGGCTGGCTATCCAGACGGAGTTCACTCACTGCGATTCCAGATCCCATTTACTCAAATCCTGATCGGCAGATGATCAGGCGGCAAGCGGCCGAGAGCATTTCGCCATATGTATGGGCCGGCATTTTGCGCAATAGCTTTCCAACAAAGCGATCGGCTCGGTGCGTCATCCTTTATTCCCTTGCATGATGTAAGGCGTCATTCCTGTCGGTCGCAGGAAAGCTTTTTTTTGTTGATTTACCCCCCCACCTCATTTTGTCTTCTCTCTTTTCTGCTATGTTTGCCTTCTCTTATTGTCTCTTGCACCCCGCCTCCTTCTTATTCTTCCTCTTCTTCAATCTGAGGGAGGGACGTTCACCTCAAGGCATTGTTGCCCTCTACATGGTGCCATTCCTCATTACAGTTATCCAGAGGCTTGACAATCACACACAAAACTGCACAAGACCCTCCCCTACCCATCCTGTTAAAAAACGCCATTGACTTCTTTAGACGGCATTGGCAGGAACTAGATGGATGCTGAATGACGTCTTTGGACGGCATTGGCAAGGAATGAGTTAAACGTTGACTTTTGTAGTTCAGGAATCGTACTTTCATTTCCAACGTGAAAAAATTCTGTATCCATACCCTTTGACTTATTGCTGATGCATGTATCTGTTGTACAGAACCCACACTAATAGGAATCCTTCCGCAAGTCCAGTAAAACCAATTACACACAGAGTGGAATGCATCAGTTTAATGGTATATTTATTGTCTAATTAAAACATTTTTTTTCCAATATGTTGTGCTTCCAAATGGTTTGTTTTTTGGGAAATGTTTATAATTGAACCGTCCAATGAGATGACGCCGTTCACGTTGAAGCATCTGTTTCCAGACAAGCCGTGTAATGCCATCACATGCACTTTTTTGTAAGTTTAGTGGGAGGGAGGAAAGCAATGCTTTATTGGCTCTGGCTTCACAGTCTGACCTCCTTAGTGAGAAAGTAGTTTACCTTGTGGCACTACGATGTCATAGGGATCACTTTGGAGTCATCATTTCACCGTGTACTTCCAAAAAGTGCTCTGTGGTTTAGAAAAGATGGTTTCAATCTAGTCAACATGGTAAATGTCATTAGACTAAGACAAATTTCTTTGCTTTGATTTCTGAGCTGTGCAAGCATATTTATGTGCTGCAAATGTAGTTCTTTGTTGTACAACCTTTGAAGAGGCAGTAAACCAGCGAGAAAACACCCACCTCCATCTGGACCACTAATTAGGCCAGTAAAGCATGCTAAAATGGGGTTCTGGTGATTTTTGTGTGCCAACTAGTTGCGTTTATGCTCACAAGGGGCGATGATTAAATTCCAGGGGTGATTCTAGGGCCAAAGGTTTAGGGGTGCTAAGCCCTCAGCCAGGCAAGATCAATTTCACTCTTTTGTACATTGTAACGCAGTTTCATTCCCACAATTCTGAAAGAACATTATAACACTTTTTGGGAAAGTCTGTCACTTAACCATCAAATCTGAAAGCTTATTTAAATTCTGACACACAGCAAAAGAGGAATGGATTGGAATAAAAAAAAATAAACATATTGAAGTTGTAGTAGCCGTTGTAACCCTAATTTCTGGTGTAAGACAACTCTGTTTCATACAGGACCACCTCTACATGTACATTAACAGTTCACTTTTTTTTTTTCGTGGAGTAAACCAGCCCCCCAGTAGTAAGTACCGAAAATGGATCTTGCGTTTATATTTTTGAACTTTTATTTGAAATGCAATGTCTTTTACATGTAAAACACAATAGAAAATGAGTTTTGTCAATACTTTGAGTAATATAACTAATATTGTAATTTCTCAACTATAATGTGCATTCCCCCCCAAAAAAAAAATCTTCAAAAGTCAATACTGCGTATTATACATGGGTATAGTAAAAGTTAGAAATTTCCATTGAAATGTTTAAGTATTTATGCTCTGATGCACCCTCGTGTTTGCTTTTGACACTGTGGCTTTATGGAGGTATTTTCCACCTCGCATGTGATCATTGGCAGATCAACCGGCTTGCGCCACGTAGTGAAAGCCAGAGAGGTCATGTACACGTTCACTCCTGGTGGAAGATAATAATTTTAAAAATAGTTAAAACACAGCAAAGGCTACAGATGGAGGATGAACGCATATAAGCTCTATAAAGAGGCACATTATTACAACTATTTATGGTATTTGGTGACTAATTGACATAAAACAGCACTTTAACAACTATACAACGGCGTTAGGCATGCTGGGACATCATCTGATAGTGAGCCGCCATTTTTAAACGATGACATTATATTTGATTTGCAAGGTTTGTAGTGAAACATCCCAATCACTTGTGGCATTTTGGCCTACCTGGTGACTACATGCTACAATTTGGTGACTTAAGTTATAGTAATTAATAGTCTTACCTCTGCAATTGACTGCCGACCAGTATAGGGTGCACCCCACATTTTGGCAACAGCTCACCCACCACCCATATGAGGGTTACGGAAAATGGATGGATAGATGATCGAGCGACGGTTTTACCTTCACTCAGTCATTCTTAGTGTGATACGAGTACCAATTATGATATGTGGTTTCTCTCGTGGTACTCGAAAGAATCAGTGTTTATGTACAGTTGTATTTAATTTTGTAGTACATTTGCATTTATAAAAAAAAAAAATTCTATATTTAAGTGCAGCGTTGTTCAAACTGCATAATGTTACTGTGACTTACAATGACATTAAAAGTACTTTTTAGGAATAAAACCTTACTTGGAGGGCCAAAAATTGTTTTAGCTGGTACTTGGTGTCAAACGTTTGAGAACCACTGGGCTAGAGCCAATGGCTGTTTCCTAAAGTTAAACCACACAACCAAACGTTGTCCTCCAGTTTCTAATTAGTTTTTTTCTTTAAATAGATAAGCCTGTTGCTGTTCCAACCCCATCTCCGAGTGTCCCTGCAGAGGAACCTCCTCAAGAGTCTTCATCAACAAAGGTAACAAATATTTTCTCTTGATGGACTTGTCGGTGTTCCGCTAACTGTCGACATGTGGCGTGCTCAATACTGGTTAAAGAGTTGTCTCTTTTTGCGTTTGGAAAGGCTTTGAAATCAGAACCAGTTTCTAAACCTGGTGACCTCACCGCTGACCCTCGACCTTTGCTCTACCAGGAAAAAGCCACTGATTCTGTACCGGAGGAGGAGGTGGCGGAGGAGGTGGCGGAGGCGGCGGCGGAGGAGGAGGCAGCGGAGGAGGCGGTGGCGGAGGAGGCGGTGGCGGAGGAGGAGGCGGTGGCGGAGGAGGCGGCGGCGGCGGCGGAGGAGGAGGTGGCGGCGGCGGAGGAGGAGGAGGCGGCGGCGGAGGAGGAGGAGGCGGCGCCGGCCGCAACAGCGGCAGCTGCTCCTCCTAGCATGGAGCCCGAGACGACCCAAGATGAAGAATTAAAGGCCCGGCGGTCGGAAGCCATTAAAGCCAAAGCTCTGGAAATTGAGAAGGTAAAGTTGTTCCATGAGGAAAAATCCCATATTATATTATTCTTTACTATAGGGCCCGTACAAGATAATAGTGTTTTTCCATGGGGATGTCGGCCTGTGCTATCAAATAGGTCCATACTATTGGCGTACACTATTCAATTTGTCTATAAAGTGGTCTAGTTGAGGGACATTTCTTCCAGCCGAGGTCCAGAATATCATAGTCAAGTCTAACGTAACATTATAAACCAGTCACCAATTATAAATTTGTTGGGGGGTTTATCACTTAACTAGAAGGAGTAATAAAACAAATCTTAAATATTTGTTGCATAAAGTCTTTTTGAACAGGGAATCTTGCAGTGTGAGAATTTTGAGTTGCTATTTTCTTTCGTGATTCAACTATTATGACTATAAACACTGGTAACTAATTAACGACCAAAAACCTTTAGCTCCCTTTTCTTTTGCTGTTTACCCTCACGCTAGCTTTTTTGGACTTCTCACCGCTGGCCTGTTGCTAACACAAGCTCCTTCGATGTGATTGGCTTAGTTATGTAACATGGGTGGAGTTGTAATTCATGTGCTGGGGCGTGATGACCAGATAATGGTATAATGCCCAGTTTACTGGAAGTCTGTGCGCAAAATACTGTATATACCCAAAATGGTGTGGTGGTTAAATTACAATGTCAAAGTACTATAATCCAATAATAGATCTACAACCGTATGTAGAAAGGTGCCAGTCCGGATTGCAGTCTGCCGGTTAAGGACCTCTGCTGTAGAAATTACTATACTGCACTATACCATACTTTGCAGTGTTACAGGTCCGTTTCTAAATGAAAACATTGTCGTTGCTGCTGCACTAGAAAAATTCACAACAATCATGATGGATTTACAGTGCTTTTAGTGTCAAATGCTTGACAAAAGTTGCTAATGGTTTCACCCAGTTCTAGTAAGATACATGTAAGAGTCTGTGTGGTTGCTGTGAGTACGATCATCTTGGTGCCTAAAGTCAAAGCAAAAAAAGGTGTACAGTACACAAATCCCCCCAGGCCACAACACGTTTCTGTTTCAAAATACGAGTAAGCAGGTTACGAAGCCCTGCTATTTGCCATCACACTATCTTTTCCCGCCCTTAAGTCCCTCTTCGCTATAGTATGTGCCACTTATCTGTTCCTGTTAAAGCAGGGCAGGAATTGGCCCACGGGATGTCAGGGCGGCCCACCCACAGTGTGGTACGTCTTTTGGCATTAGCTCCCACATGCTTAACCCCCCATTTCCCAGCGCTGCCACAGACGAGGGGTGGGAGGCAGGAGCTCTCCGGTGCCTTTACGGGAACATCTGCCTCCGAGCTGTACGGATCAGATTGTGGGCAAATCTGGTGGGTAACTTGTAAAATAAGCCTTCATTTTGCATTGAAGAAACCATACGTTCCTCATTTCTATTCCTAGAACTTAAAGCAGTTTAGGTCATCCAGTTCATTAACTTCTTTTTTTGTGCTCTGATACCGATCAGTGTTTCTGTGGGGATTCTGGGGTTAAGAAACAGTCATTAAACCCTAAACAAATACTGTACATCATACCCATAAACATGCCTGGCATAATAAAACATTTTAAGACCTCCTTCCAAATACCTCTTTCATAATGTCATAGATGGTAAGTGAAGATAATGGACCACAGAAGTGATCATACAAGATAGCAACTCTTAAAATATCCATTCAGAATTAGCGAGTGATTCCTCAGAGAACTCTACTGATGAAACGTATCCTTTTTCACAATTAGCCGTTCTTTGAGATGTTGGCTTAGCAGGCGGCTTTTAATATTGCCTAATGTATACCAGCCCTCAATTAGAATGCTTGTTATGCAGGACCCCCGCCTGCCTCCTTTGAGTCCCACATGTGAGGGCCGTATGTGTAATCTTAGGGCCCCAACTTCCATACCCCCCCCCCCCCCCCTTTTTTTTTTTTTGCTATCCCTGTGCACACTCCTGAGTATGTTCACAATTTGGACCTCCACAAACATCCGATTTGGGTTAAAGCCTACTTTTTTAAAGGCTCCTCCCCTTCGTGTCAGTGCTCTTTTTGGGGCTTCCAACCTGTGTGGCCCCATAGTATCGGGTTTAAGGGTTTTATAAAGTGGAGAACCTCGATCCAATGCTTTCTTAAAACATATAGGTAAAAAATAATCACTTCTGTTTTTGCAAGTAAATCCACACTCACATGTCCCATCAAGAGGAAGCATATGATGTCATACTCAATTTTGAGGCCCTATCCCTCCCCCTTTTTTCCCCAAGCTTCCAAGCACCAAACTGTGGATTGAACATGATTTGTGAACATTAAATCTGAAGACCCTTTTGAAATAGGTCATCAGTCAGATATAATTAGAGTGAGTCTCATGTCCCCAAATAATACAGTGGAACCTTCAAAGTCTGCAGGGCTGGTTGACTTCCAAGACCATCCATCCATTTTCAATAGTCCTCATCAGGGTCGCATGTGAACTGGAGCCAATCCCATCAGATTTAAGGGGTACATCCTGGAGTGGTCGCCAGCCTATTGCAGGGCACATACCAACAAACAACCATTCACCCTCAATATTCACACCTACATGCATGTTTTTGGAAAGTGGGAGGAAGACAGACTATTTTCGCGATTTCTGGGTAGCCGGCCTCGAGAATGATGAACGAGGAATTTGGCATATCTGGTAAGTACTACGTGTTTACAGCTGTCGGTTATAGAAGCGAAGACATGTTCGGTGTGTACGCTACTGCTGTGGTTGTATGCCATATTCAAATTAAGGTAAACAGCGATCCAATCAGTGCAAAGCCTATTTTACAAATTGAATACTAAAGAGAAATCTAGCGTTATCATCTGCCAGGCCTAAAAGACCAACTAGAATAGCTTGAAAAACGGCATCCTGGGCATTTCCAACCCAAATGATCTTGCAAACCCGATAAAATGACATCAAAGATTATAATAAAATATTTTTTAAAAATTCAGTGCCATGAGACCTTGAAGCTTTTCCTCTTTTCCCCTCACTGGTAACCTTTGGTGTCCAACCAAAAGCCAAAGTACACTAACAATACAGTTGATCATTTCGATGGCCACTGAGCTGAATGGACATCTGCTAGCAGCTTGTTAAATCATGCAAGCTTTTTTGGTCCTTTGAGGCATATTTGTCCTGCCCAAGTTGTACCACTTTGGGCCCTTTCCACTTCGGGGGTTCCACTGTACTTGTTTTAGGTAAATGCGAGGAGAATTCTTCCGGGAAGAGGTAATTGAAATGCCACCTGAGCTTTCAGTTGTGTCATGTTAAACACTGTTAAAAATGATACTAGAAACAATCATCCCAAGATGTGGTTGCACACACAGTAAGTTTTGTATGTACTTCTTGGCGCTGAGGACTGTCATTATGCGGATCAAACGCATCCCACAGTCTGGGGTATTTCTGTCTTTTGCGGCTGACTCGTCTGTGAGCACAAAGGTGTAGAGAGAACGACAAGTATTCCAGTTGCGCTTATAGCTGTAATAAACTCTGTATCCTACCATTATTTTCCATACTGTAGTTTCCCTCCTGCGTGAAAACGAATAAAAGCTTGGTATGCAGGAATGGGCTAATTCAACGTCTTTATGAACATGCTGTAGCTAGTTCAGCTGGAGAATTAACATTAGCAGACAGAAACATAGAAGTTTAGGTATCTACAGCCTGGAGCTTGCACAATGTTGGTTTCTTTTCTGGGGAGTTGGGGTACACAGATTGAAAATTGGGCTGAATTTGAACATTTTTGCCCCTTTCGATCAAAGTCAGCAAATCCTCGATTATGGGATGTTTCTAAAAGATTATCCTAAGCGATTATGTGGTGTCTGGTGTTTTAGAGTTTTTGTGACGCCTTTGCTGTCAGAACATCTTGTGGAACCTCTAAGGTTGACCACAATCCATTCTAGGAAGATGGTCAACCTATGATTTGTTCGGATTTTAAGTATTCCCATGGGAAAAATGGATAAAGAAATTCCAGGCTCAAGCTGTGACCTTCATAAAATATTTATTAACTGTACGGGCAGTAAAATTTTAACATGCTCTACTGTCATCCAATCGTAAAAATTGAAAGCTATCCACGGCTATTGATCAGAACTTAAAAACATAAAACCCAATCTTCACACCATCGACCTTTGTCACAAATGCACTGTATGCATATCACATTTTATCATTCTCGTCTCACAAATGTGCAAAGTTAATATATAAAAACATGCAACATTAACTTTAAGTGGCAACACCAGCCTTACTGCTTTGAATGCAATCCTGCTTTTTTCACATAATTTCCTGTGTAAAGTATCGCACAAAGTGAGTAAATTTTTGTAAATATTTTATGTTTTGACAGTTTCAATGTAAGTTAGTCAGTTTACAGCTATTATAATAGTGTCAGGTTATCCATCCATCCATCCATCCATTTTCTGAGCCGCTTCTCCTCACTAGGGTCGCGGGCGTGCTCGAGCCTATCCCAACTGTCATCGGGCAGGAGGCGGGGTACACCCTAAACTGGTTGCCAGCCAATCACAGGGCACATACAAAGAAACAACCATTTGCACTCACAGTCACACCTACGGGCAATTTAGAATCTCCAATTAATGCATGTTTTTGGTAATGTGGGAGGAAACCGGAGTGCCCGGAGAAAACCCACGCAGGCACGGGGAGAACATGCAAACTCCACACAGTCGGGGCCGGGGATTGAACCCGGGTCCTCAGAACTGTGAGGCTGACGCCCTAACCAGTCGCTCACCGTGCCGCCTAGTGTCAGTTTAGTGTCCTCAAAATAACTCGACACAAAGCCATTATTGTCTAAACCACTGACAACAAAAATTAGAACACCCCGCTCGCACTTAAGTTTTGATGCTTAAGCCACACAGACGCAATCTATAGATGTTTTGGGAAGTAAATATATCTTTTAATAGAAAACTGTCTGGTTTGGTTTGGTGAAAAGCAGGTAAGCAGCGGAGATACATTCTGTCAGCCCGAGAGACCTTCAAGGGGCAAAGGTGATCTGGACTGCTTTAAGTCAACCCTGGAGGACCTGGCTGTCCCGGCCTGCCCCCTTGCCTGGCTGGTGTGGCCCTAAAATCCATGTATGGTCCCCCATTAAGCCTTTTCTATTTCTCTCAGGTGATAAAGATGATGTGAGCTTGCACCTGGGACACCTACAAAGAACTTAACAGCCACTTTAGGTCGGCACTAAAGTCCGCGAGGGATGTGAGAGCTTGTTACAATGTGGTGTGAAAGAATGGCACAGCAGGCTGAAATACGTTTGACACCTTGCGTTCTCGTTTTGTTACGGGCCGACATTCGCCTCAACTGCGCTCACATGAACGCGTTCACACACCTGTTTCGTGGAATACGCCGCTTTAGCAAGAATAGTTCATAAAGTTCACCCTATACACGAGCAACACTTGCATTTAAACAGCTGCTAGACACTACCTGCCTCGTTGTTTTCCTCACTGTGCACTTAGACACGGTGGTGCGAAGTAACAAAGTTGAAATTCTAAGTAGATTTTTAGATCTAGTTGAGTATTTATTTTTTCTGACAACTTTTACTCCCTACTTTTGAAATCGGGTATCTGTACTCTGTAGTCTGTACTTTGTCATAATATTAGGCTTGTTCAAGATTAAGATGACCTTTATTGTCCCACAGTGAAATTGGATTTGAACGCTCAGACAAACTGCAGTCACTGCAAGCAGACATAATAGAGCCGCTGATAATAATGTTAAAATGTGCTTGAGATAAAACAATGGCAACAATAAGAACACAATGCATCCAATAAAATAACTGGCACAACAATAACAGTTTAGTAGAGTAAAAGCCATAAAACCGAGTAATAAATAATAATATCAGACAATGTTGATCACATCCCTCCATGCAACAATTATTTGGGACCCCGTGTTTTCTCTGTTGTTGTGAGATAGATGTTGGGAGGAAGGAGCGTTTATAGCATAAACTTCTGTAGCTGGTCTCTCCGTAGTGTCTCCTTGGTGACGATAACTCGTACTCTTGAGTACAGGACATGAGGAGGATTCTCTAATAATCTGTTGGCCAGCTTGACTTTCTTTTTTTTTTAATAATAAAATATTGATTGTATGGATGATTTTTTTTTTATCCCCCTACCACCTTCATGGCCCAATTGACTAGTTTTACAATCATAGATTTATATATCATTGAGTGAGCGGAACTGTATTGCCATGCCATATCTGATCAGACTTTCCAAGACAGAGCCCACATGATCACAGTAACGGGTCGCTAAGGTGCTAAGAAAGTAGCAAGCAGTAAGTAAGAGTGAATGTTGCTTGCTTAGTCGTTTATTGACACTCCAGTTGAAGTTCACTGTAAAACCAAACGCACAAAAAAGTAAAAGATAGAGAGAGGTAAAGTCAACTGCATTTGAGATTTTGATTGAGATCTTGGGGGTCTTATAAGGTGGAAAAAAACAGAGACAGCTGTGACATGGAGGAACCTGAACCAGGGAGTATTAACGATGATGATGCAACAGATTCAGAGAAGCAAGCTATTTCCCATCCATGGCCTTAAGAGAATTGTTTGTTTTTGTTGACTACAAAAATGATTACAAATCATGTTTCTGGTGTTCAAAAACCTCTTAATCTAACCTGAAAAAAATGCATACTAGTAAGCAGTTTTTTTTCCAATTGTAGCCAGTAGCTAATTTAGCATCATTTGTTACTTAGTTCCCAACGTTAGCAAAGCTATGGGAGCACGTTTCCATAGCATTAAAGTAAAGGCAAAACCAGCTATTTGGCACTTAACGTGAAGTTTTTTTTCTTTCCTTTCTTCTGAATACGAGCCCTGTAAGCTAACAGAAGAGGGAAACAATTTTGTGAGGAGAGAAGTTATTTTTTTTAAATCACAGGTATTTATTTGACAGTAAATGTTTTACTTTTAAATTTAAGAGTCTGTACTTTTTTAATGTACAGAAGTTGAATCAGTACTTTTACTTTCAGCAGTGTTTTAAAAAAAATAAAAAAATAAATGTTTTAACATAATTATCTTAAGTACAGAGTGTGAGTGCATTTGCCACTTCTGCTTATACATAAACATAAAATTTTAAAATCACCAGTTTCTCTCAATGACACCAAATTTGCTAGACATGTTCAGCATGGCGGGACGCATGAAAAACTCAAGATCCTTCGCCTGACAAATAACTTTTTTGGGGGATGGAGGGCCAATCAAATTATTTTTCTTGTTGGCCCATGGCCATTACATTTTCCAACCCTCCTTCAACTTAAAATGTAAAATCTAGAGTTAGTTGGTAAAATAATTGTGCATATTCTGTACATTTCACTGACCATATGTAATTGTGCTCTTGAAAGACCAATTCAAGGTATCTTAGCCAACTCTGTTTCATTTCCCCCTTATCCAGCCACCCCCTGGCACCTGACACCCCTCCCCCCCATTATATTAGGAATATTCTTTTGTTTACAACAGTGTTTTTTTTTGTTTTGTTTTGTTTTTGTGTGCAGCATTACAGACAGGATTGCGAGACATTCGTCACGGTGGTGAAAATGCTGGTATCCAAGGAGCCCACTTTGGAGAATCTTCTTCATGGTGCTCTGAATGCAAACTTGTCGGAGATGAAACAGAACTGCTTTGCTGCCCTCAGGCACTATGTGAAAGAACTCGATGAGGCATTGGAGTTGTCGGACACTACAGCTTAATGTGGACATCGTTTTTTTTTTTTTTTTTTTAACTAGTTTTTCTTTTAATCACATTCTTCCAGGGGAATGAAGTGTGTTTTTACTTGGTTAATATCATTGATAATTTAATCTGTTTTTGTTTTTAATAAGATACAGTATATAAAGTTCCTGCACTTTTCCACTTAACAAATCTATTGTTTCAGACTCCATTCGAACAGTTAAACTGATAGTGTTGTTTGTCAAGTGCAGTGAAAATGGTTGTATGAAAACCCAAATATTTTACTGGTGAAGGTACAACTGTTTTTTATCTTGCCAATAAATGTTTAGGATGGTCTAACAAAAGCTAATTCAGGAACCTTTTCTTATATTATTATACAGAAGTATTGCACTGTAATTAGCAGAAATCTGATGTATTTGAGGGTTACGTCAAATTGTGTCTCAATTTGGAGTGCCTTGCCGTAGTGATTAAAACTAGGGCCGAACGATTAATCGAATTCAAACCAACATCGCAATGTAATAGAATGCAATTTTCAAATCGTGGAGGCTGCGATTTAAAAAAACAAAAAACGTTCATGTCAAATATGAGTTAACGTGGCAGATATTCATGTGCTGTAAAAACGTCTACCATATGGTTTGTAATTCTATGGCTATCTTAGATTTCCCTCTAGCCGCTACTGACGGCAAGTTGAGTTTTTCCTCCAAGCAGGACAGACAGACTCACAGGCTTTTAAATCTGCGGCAAGCCGAGCAGCCACGAGTCCCTCGCAATCGATTGATAAAGAGGAGCCCGCAGGCGGGCAGGCCCTTGCTCAACAACAAATTGAAGCATATAACCATGAGGTACCTTTTGAAGTGTTAATGTTCATCCTGCAGCTAGCTGTCTTCATCAACACAAAAGCCACGGCTACGCTGTCACAGTTTGGTTAAGTGGGCTGGCCGTGGCTGGCTTGGCACAGTGGCGTAGCTAGTCATTTGGAAGCCGGATGCAAACCCTTTCACAGGGCTGTCCACATCCACAAAAACTTTTTTTTCTTCTTCAATTTTTACAAGGGGTGACTACTGTATGTACGGTATTTAGACCACTTTGTCCTGCTTTTGAAATCTGTTACAATTATAAGAGAGATTAATACTAGTGACTGGACATAACCATTTTTATATGCTCCTCCATCCAGTGAATATTTACCACCAAAGATTTTGAATGTTTATCAACAAAGGTGTGAATTTGAGAAAAGTCTCCCTTTCCCTTAGCTAGATAGTCCTTGAAGATTATGATCTAACAAATGAATTAGCTTAACACTTTTACTGTAATTGATAACATTATATATAAACATTAATCAATGTTTAATATAGTTTACCATTTGGACTGCTTTAATATTTGCATCTATGATTAATATTCACATCTTGGTAAAGAGAAACATCACACTTGTCACCCTCCACTTTCTTTACTACATCCTCCTCAGCTGTCACAGACAGCGTGCTACTGGCAAACATCAGTACATGCTTACAAGGTTGGTAGTTTACAAGGCTTGATGTTAAATTAGTCCATATTCTGCTGTGATTGAAGGTTTTTCTTTTTCCAATTCAATGTTAAAATAAAGAAGTTATCAATTCATCAGAACATTTAGGCCAGAAAAATGGAAAGAGTTGTTTATATGTTGATTGTATCCAATTTAATGTTGCTCATGGAATCATTTATTTCTTGCATTTAGTGAATAATGCCGAAGATAACAAACTTAAATAAAATATTTGATTTGTCTTCTAAATCGTTCAGCCCTAATTAAGACAGTGTTCATGTTGTGCAAAATGCATTTTCAACACAGTGTAGTGATGAACCTTTCATGTAATTTCTTGAAAACACTCTGAAGCTTGTAGGTGGTCAGTGGTTAACCCACTATATATCCCGACTAACCAAAAGTAGAAAAAAAAAGTTGGATTCATCATCCAAGAGCAACTGTTGTGCATCATGTGTAATTAATGACTTCAACACTATTGTTGATCCAATCAAAACACCAATAATGGTCATACTGTGTGAGCTGCTTTAGCGATGTTATTTTAGAATATACATCTGTGTATTATTTTAATTGAAATATAATAAATATTTCAGATTCAAATAGTTTCATCTTGATTGAATTTTTTTCTTCACTACTTTTCATTTTTACTGTTTACTTTGGTGCATAAGCACCCCCACCCCCCCCCCCCCCCACCCCCCACCCCAAAGAAAAGCACACATTGGGACATTCTAGTTGTTTTTAATTGCAATTATTAACCTTATACTCCAGTTTATACATTTATACAGATTACAATAGTTGTCTTACACCCAAACATGACCCCTACTTGGGGAAAAAAAGTGTTTCTGTATGCCGGTGATGCACAAGCCAGTTAAATGACACATATTTAAAGACCATGTGGTCACAAGTGAAAATGTGTGGCACCTTCATTAATTTGGGGGGGAGAATACCATTAGTTTAACGTTAATGCTGTTTTGGTACATAGCATGTCATTAAGCCAAGGGTATGAAAATAGCCACATTTTTATTTCTACAGTATATACATTTAATATTAATATATTTAAATTGTGTTGTTTTTTTTTTTTTTATAAATATGCATTACTCTGAAATACTGAGCGAATCTACCAGCAGGTTGTAATGCCACAGAAGCGTACACTAACAATAAATCTGATACGATATATGACTAGCATTTAGTAGCAGGCAGGCTTTTTCACCATTTTCAATTGAAAATGGTGAACAGGAGCAGAGGATGTGAACAACCCCACTTACAAAATAAAGCCTATGAAATGATACAGTTTTTACCCTTATGCCCTTTCTTCTTTTTGGATTTAGTCTTTTGGTCATATGGAGGAGGAGACATGCCTCCCACGGGGCTGGGCAAGTCTTCAGTATAGTAGTGTCTAAGTGGCCTTGGCTGGGGGATGGGCTGACCTAGGAAAAAGCCCTCCTCCTCAGAATCTGAGGAGGAGGATGAGCATGTAGAGCACCAGTCGTCATCCTCCCCACACAGATCTAAGAACCTCCCCATGGCTGAACCCTGAAGCCTGTAATCTGACATGGTGCCAGCCGGTGGGTGTCCATGGAAACCTTGGTCTCTCGTGGGACCATGCACATTCCGTCTGTGGTCCATTCCGTAGGCCATTTGGGCCCTCTCTTTTGGCAAAAGGTTAAGAGCGTTGTCAGAGCGAGACTTGCGGCTGCGACGCCTCCTGTGATGGTGGTGGTGGCTGCGCCCGGAGTGATTTTCCTCGCCCTGCTCCTCAAAGTGGAACGCTCTGCGACGTGTCCGTTCACTCATCGGGGGCTGTCGCACCTGGAGGTCACCGTAACGGTCTAGCACGTCGTCAGAAAATTTCACTTGATGCTGCCTAGCTTGTGAACGTGTCCTCCGTAGGGCAGGGACATGTGGTTTAGGTCGCTCCTCTGGAAGATGTATCGCCTCTTCTTCAGCAACATTTTCCTCCTCTTCCCGCTCAGATGCGAGGCTCTTCAGGGAATTTGTACTCCTGTGTAACATGGAAGAGTTGAGGGTTCCCATGTTACTTGTTTTCTCACAGTCCTCTGTCTCCAGCTCATGGAAACCTTGCACAGAGTAGACCAGAGGCCTGTCTTTATCACCATCAACAGAGGTCCCTAAAAAAGAGGAATTCATTTTGAATAATTCTGCATATACTCTGGTTATTTAATTATCATTATACAGTATAAGGTTTGAGCTATGTTACTTCTCACCAGTAATATTGGAGAGGGCCAGTGAGTCCATGGAGTCTCGGACACTCTGATCCTTCTTCTTGAACTCGTCTGATATGCACTCCAAAGAGCCACCGTACCACTGCGACTCCTCTTCCATGCTTGCTCCAGCTCCGTGGTCGAGCTCAAGCTCTTGGATCTTCCTGCTGCTTGCAGGGCCCGGGTGACTACCGTAGGCAGAGTCCCCGAGCCCATCTTGTGACTGGGTCCAGTACATGTCAGCCTGGTACTTCTTGCTAGCGAGGCTGCCCCTCCCTTCTCCGCCACTGCTTCCAGGTTTGAATGACTCCTGTTTTGACTTGGCATCTCTTTCTGCAACCCAAAAATCTGTGGGTCTGGAGTCACTTGCTTGTCTGAAGACCCCATTTTCCCCAAATTTCAATAGTAACTGAGTCATGTAGTCTTTATGCTCCACCCACTCTACACCTTGATCCTCCGGTGCCTCTGTATCCTCACCACGCCCCCTCCAGAAATCCTCGTCAGATAAGTTGAAGTGGGCAAGCTTGCTGGTCATGTTGTCGTCAGGATTTCCACTAAATCCAGGAAACTTGTAGTTGACAGAAGGTGAGAAAAGGAGTGACTGACGGCACTGGTCGGCCGACCGGCTGCTCTTGCCCATGCGCACGCTGCGACGGCACTCGCGGGAGCGTGCCGACTGGAAGGCTGAGTCAGATGAATCGGATGCGTGCACGTCCTCCCCGAGGCTGCAAGCCTTCGAGCAGTAGATGCGACCCTGGTGTGGCAGGAATGGACAGCCCATGAGGGAGCTCTTACACTGGGCACAGCTAAAACAGCTTTCAGTGGCATGCCAGTGGAGACCGTCGTAAGTCATTTGAGCATTGTCAACACCTGGAACATAGGGAATTGTTAAGAGGATTGTAAATATAATGCAAAGCTATTTAGTCCTGAAAGATGCTTTGTTTTCACCCAAGATAAAGGTAATATCTTGTGTGAATGCGCAGAGAAAAGCATTCAACATTAAATGTGTTGCTCCTCGAGATTTGATCTGAAACACTGGACTTTATTTTTGCCCCAAGGTTTTTCCAACCACATTTTCGACGTAGGAATCAGTGCTGAGTCCCCAACTGATATCTTCCCTTGGGACTGGGCTTGGCGTTAGCATCTCTCAGCACTCGGACACCTTTTAAGGGTCTTACCAATATGTTCACCACATGCCTCACAGTACTCTGCGTAGAGAGACTCAAAGCAGCCACAGCAATAGGGTCGTCCATCCTTCATGATATAGCGCTGGCCTCCTAGAATTGTCTCGCATTCAAAACAGGCAAAGTGCTTCATGTGCCAATGACGCCCCTCAGCCTCTGTGCACTCATCAGCAAAGATAATCTGTAAAGCAAATATGTACAGTTGTCTAAAATCCAGAATGTAAACAGTCTGGGTTTCTGGATGTTCCCAGCCTATGAACCTTTTGTGGCAATAAACACAAATGATTATTTTCCCCCAAAACAATTCTGTAGGGACATTCAAATTAAACGTACTAAATAAATTAGTAGTAGTTCCTCTAAGTTTGTGGAGTCGTGGTTTTACCTCATCACAGGCTGAGCAGCGAGGTTTGAGGAGCTCAGCGTGGTGCCTTCCACAGTGGATCTTCCCATTGTGGTAGAAGTAGATCAAATCCACCAGCAGTTCACTGCATGTGGAGCAGGCAAAGCATGCCGGGTGCCAGCATATTCCAGGACCTGACCTGACTGCAAACACTGCCATTTCACCACTGTTGATGTTCTCACCGCACTGCAAGTATGCATGCATAATTAGTTCTTTCGTGTCTTTGCTCTTCTATTTTCCAGCCGAAATGTCATTAGTCACAGCTAACATCAAAACAATTTTAACCACTTGTAAACTAGGATATAAAAGCTATGAAATCTCCAAGAAAAGTGTCATCAAGGCTGTTTTGCAAGTTTTATGATCGCCTTTCACGAGAGCAGTGTTCTATTTTTAAATACTCAGTAGAACACTGTACTAAACTACGCAAGCCGAAAGGATATTGGCTGCAAATTTATCTTGCATGTTTGGATCTTTTAAAAACAAGTCGCATCCATGACACTGAGCTCTTTATTTGAGCACTAATATTTCAGCCATGGAGACTAGAAGTACACGGTCATAGACAAACACACACAACCCACTGGGCATCATCCATCTTTTTTCATGATTTGTCTTTTACATTGAATCGGATGACTATGACTTCAATTATTCACATAGGCCAAAGTGTCCTAGGGTCTGCTGAGATCTAATGTGGTACATGCGTACATGCTCACAAACGGTGTTCAGACGACTGCGAGGCAGCAGTTTCGGTGTGCCCCTCCCCAGGGCTTCCTTCTTCCTCTGGACGCTGAACATATGTAGCTCCTTTTTCTCTTCCTCACTGAGAGCTTGGCAGTAACGAATCTGGCAATGAATGAGACCATTCTGAGTTATACATCGAACAATTTGTTTTAATGGGTCAAATGTTGCTGTATGGCAATGTTAGTTAAGAGGACAAGGTTGTAAATTAAGGCTGAGGAGAAGAAGAACAAAGGCAACTCTTGACCCTAGCTTGCCCTTCCTACTCCCCTAATATATCTTCACCCACTGGCCCTGATTGACAACATGATTTTTACAAGCCCTCTTGATCTTTCCCAAAGACTTAACAAGGGGAAAAGCAGACGTTTACACAAACAAGGGCCTCTGTTTAAAGTGAAATCACGAAGGCAGGCAACAAAGGAAAAGAGCGAGTGGGAGCGAGGTGCCACGGCGCTGGTGGTGGCATCACATAAAGCCTCTTTCAATCAGTATCCCTCTCCCCTGCTGAGCCGTCTTTGTAAAAACCCACCGCTATGACAGGAATCCAGCTGGACGTGGGGCTGGGCCCCCGCCAAAGATCATCAAAGCATCTCGTCAAAAGTTGCATTGTGCCCACGATACAAGATGTCTACAAGATGGTGCGACCACAATCCCACAGCGGGAAGTCAATCGGGATTCCAGAGGGTGACTGAAGAACTGCACTGAGCGACGTTTCGACTATTTCAAGATATACAGTATTGATAACTTATGTCAATAACTGTGCTGCTCTCTGCTCGCTTAATTGCCACTGATTGAATCTGTTATAAACATACAGTGGTACCTTGACCTACGAGTTATGAGCTGTCGCTCGATCCATTTCTTTGCATGCCATGATTTGAGGCCATTGCTAGATGGCAGCAGCGAATGCCACAACAACAACACCACAGCATCCCATGATTTGAGTTACGAGCTCAGTCACGGAACAAATGAAACTGGTAAATCAAGGTACCACTGTATTGTTAAGGTCAAACCTCTGACTGTGTCAAGTCAGAACTGAAAATTACGCTGTTAAGTGTGGTGCTTAAGTTGCAGTCGATGAGTTCTTACCTCATTATCATGCGGCGGTAGTTGGTAGAGTAGCTGCTTGATTCGGAACTTCTCTCCTGGACTGTTTACATATGGGATCTTATCTTCGGGTAGGCAGGAGAAGTATAACTGGACCTAGGAAATTAATTAGATTGTTATTAACCACAAGTATGTCCAAAATATTGGCCTCAAATTGAGGCAAAAGTATGTTCCATGAGCTGTTATGGAATGTTTTTTCTGTGATACTGGAGGAACTGCTGCTCCATAAATCCACAAACAAAAACGTCCGAATAGTTAAACAGGTCAAATCAGGAATTTATTTATTTTTAAACGATCATAAGCTTGTCTCTATAGGGACAGGACAAAGCAGACTGTTGCAGTGGCACTTTGACCTTTGGGGCTGACCACTTGGAGAGTAAACTTTATGAGGGAGGGGCCATTACAGCCAGCCAGATAAAGAGGTGGGACGTCCTGGTCTTATGTGTTTGGGGACTTCCTGCAGCTCAACCCGTCTAAAGGAGTAGAGCAACGGCAATTTACCCTGACAATCAACCGCAACATTGCCGGCCTCCCCATCATAAATTATGCACATTTTGATGCTGCTATTACCCCCTCATCCAGCTCCCCAGGGGCTGAGGAATAGGCAGCTATGCGTTTCTTTACCATAATGATGACCCATAATGCACCATTCAAGGCAATGAGTGCAGTAAAGACATTACAGTTGACCCATGCATTGGCCAAACAAAAGCCCCTACATGTTTGGACTTCTCGGTCTGTGAACCCCTTCTCCTCAGGCCCATCACCCCCTTATTTGCTTCCATGTGTGTGGTTGCACAGGAAAAGTAGGATGAAGTTAGATAGAGGAGCTCAGAGAAGAGTGAAACGAACAGGCGGGTTTAGGAAATATGCCACATTACACCGGCTGCCCTCCGGGCTTGATTACCCGCCCTGCTTGTGTTTGTGGAGGAAAAGGCTTGTTAAAGCGTTGGCCTCCCCAAATTCGCGATCCTGGTAGCAGCAGGATGCTCGACCCACCAAGTCCTCCAAAAGAGATCTCTGATAATCACAAGCAGACTTGACCATAACACAGTTGGTAAATAAAAACTGTACATCCTGTGTGTTAATGGCTGTTAGGTAAACCAACTAGTCTGCCTTAAAGCAAACCTATTATGACTTTTACGCATTTTGTTGTTCGGGGTGTTAATCCACTGGTACACAAGTCTATAACTTGCCGAGTTCCACTAATGTGGGCCAAGCGGGAACCTGATGGGGAATTAGAATGAGGTCAAGGCTGTTTTTATTCTCTATCAAGAGGATACATGGATGGCTGTCTCTTCACAGTGAAGGGAAGGAGTCAATATTATACCGCTCCTTACCTGTAGTAGAAGTAAACGCAAATACAACTGTAGCCAACCTATTAAAGCTGACTAAAGAACAAATTACAAGACATTGCTTTTACACTCACCTGCTCAGGCCGTAGGCCAGGTGGTACCCAAGCGTACTCCTCCAGTGCGCAGCCGGAGTCGTCATCCGAGGTAGAACTGCGTTGGAAGCCGGATGTCAGTTTGCTGACTTTCTGCTCCATGATCAAGTCTCGCTGGTGCGGCCCGCCTTGATAGCCAGCCGTGAGCGCCGTCGCCGTCCCACCCGCCAGGCTCCTCCAACGCTCCTTTTTACTAGACAAAGGGGAAGTATTTTTTTAGATCCTGGAATGATCATTTCTTATAGACACGTTGAGCCATTTAATCAAACTGCTGTTTTTTTTTTTAGAGGCACCTTATAGTATCTAAGGAAGCTCCATTAAGTCACTCATAAAGTTTTTCAGATTTTATTGGCACTGTCAGACTTATTAAGAAAAAATAATTATTATAAATACATTTAAGTCTTTATTATAATTGTAGGTTAGTTTAAAATTCCAAATTGTCCAATGTTAGGGGTGTTAGAAATTGGAGGTTCAGCTGGATGAAGAATGTTGTGCTTCGTGTGCAGGAATCCAATCTAAATTGCGATGATTTAGCCTTAGCAGAGGTCTGTGCTTAGATTTTTGACATCTTTTGTTTTGGATATTGTACAGTTGTATCCAGCGTTGTATTCATTCTTTTCCCATCTACCATAACCCAAAAGTGAGAACCAGCCACTGGCTGTGTGTCCTTCTGTGTTTCGAGAGAGGCCGCCGCAAGTGACCCGCGCTGGCTTGATCAGTTGAGCCTGGGGTCTGTATAAACACCGGCCTGACAATGGGACAAGGCCACCATATGGGGAATGTCCGCAAGGCTGGCGTCTCTCCCTTCATCTCTCCTTTTGCTTGCGACTGTTTGTTTTCCAACCTGCTGCAGCCACTGTCTGATCCATCCTTTCATCTAGCGGACAGACTCAAAAATGGCAGACAGGTGAAGCTAGGAAAGAAGGCTCGACGGATAGGGACAATGTCACAGAGAGAAAACCTGGGAAGGGAGATCAAACACCCACAGTGTTTACTACACAGGGTGGCCTTGCGCACTATTTTTGCAAGCACGGCTGGGCTGTGGGGTTGACTTAAATAGACCAATAGATCAGGTTTGAAAGAACCATTGAAGTCTGTTCTTATGTCTTCTTACTGCAATGTCAAAATGAGATCTACTGGCTGTTAATTTGGATAGGTGACCCTCAAATAAATAATTTCTAACCGACACAAATATCAAAGTAGGGAAAACAATGACTGTTTGATAAGATTTTGATAATTGGCTGCAAAGTTTCTAGTATGACGTATGTGCTGACAAACCTAAGCTCTTAGCTCATTGAAGAGAACATCTGTAAATTGTTGTCCTTCCAGTTTTGTGGTGTATAACTGCGATGCATCATACTAAGGAATGTTTGTAATAGTTTTTCCAAATGCAAATGTTGACAATGGCTCTCAGTATGATGCAGTGCAGATCTACACAGAAAAATATATTCTTAAATGACAATGTCAATCAAAACTGAACATTATCATCTGTGTAAAGGCAGTATTCTCGTATTGAATCTTATTAGATTGTTGGGTATGCCTAATGAAGCTCTGCAAAGACACATGAGATAGTAGATTGTATGTCTAGTTGTGCCCATTCTTCAAAGACCAACGGGTTCTATAACATTAAATAGGAGTCCGGCCGGACTGGCAAGCAGCGTGGGCCCTTGACACCCCCCATACTTCCGCTCTCACTGTCACTCCCCATATGGCCGGCAAGGGCAACCGAGGCCGCGGCGAGACAGCTGACAAAACCAGACACACTCGAACACAGACGTGATCGTTGAAAAGGCTCTAAGATGTGGACTGGTGTGGCTGACTTGGGTATGCATGCATGTATACAAAATACTAGCAATGGCCTTAAATGCATAAACAGCCTATTAGCTGTAGTTCTTTGTTCCCTGCTTCTTGTTGATTGTGACTGGTTCTGAGATAGCAGCCCGCCAGACCATTCTCGGCGTGATTAGGCATTTTAGAATAACTACCTGTCTATGGTCTTACATGTCTCTCTCAGGCTTCCCCAGTCAAAGGGGATCAGAAGTAAGCCTGATGGATAAAAGTGTCAGATGTGTGTTAGCAAGGTTACCAAAAAATATTTTCATGAAATTATGTAGAGGGATGGATCAAGACGAGAGGTTAATAAAGTTAGTTGTAATTCCATCCATTCATCCGTCCATTTTCTATAGCGCTTATAAGAGTTTGGGTGAGCTGAAGCCACTCCCAGCTGACTTTGGGTGAGTTGTGTGTCCTCGATAAAATGCTATATGATTGTAAAACGTACGATTTCACAAAAGACTGCAGTCTTTGCTGTCGTCTCCATTTGTTTAGAATTTGGCAATGAACTTGTAATTATAGGTTGGTTAATACAGTACTTCATATATTCTATAGGGAATTCTGGTATCTAGGAGCAACAATTTTAGTTAGAACATACCGCATCAAAACGTAACAAAGAAATCACATGAAACAGATATCTGTCGTTACTTTGTACAATCATCAATCAGAGGCAATAATAAAAGTATAAAACAATTTACCTCTAACTGTAACACTAACAATAATTAAAAGGAGAAACAAAAAGTGCATTTTTTCCACCCAGATGACTGGAGTGGAACAATATAGATTTATTTTTTGTTCTTTTCTTCAAATAAACACCGTTTAATTGTTTTTAACTTTAATTGCTAAACATTACATAGTTTTAGTTATTAACCATTTGTAGGGCACTATAGGGAAATAGAAATAAAAAATGAACATAATTATTGTACTTTAGATTTACTTCAGTAATGTTTGAAGTATGTCAATCATTACATCTATAATTATATAGTTCTGACGTATACTTTTCCAACATTGTCATTACCTTTCTTTGCTGATTGATTCAACTCGACTTATTCTGAGGCCCTTTGACTTAAATTACCAAATATAGTTCCTTGCACCAAGGAACTGCCAGTCAAACTTTTTTCTTTGATAGATTATTACACTATTTGCTGAGCTAGGAGGTAAAATCTAGCACAAACTGTCATTATTGCCTTGGTGGTCTGCCCCATCTAGTTTGGGATATGTGACTGCATTGTAGCACAAACTGTCAAGTCAGTCACCTTGGCTTTATGACATCTCCCATTAATCACCTCTGATGTCCTAAACAATAGTGCCGTTGTTGAGGAATCTGCTAGTGGCTTGTTCAGCTCACTTTTCATCTTTTTTTTCTTTTTTTTTTCTCATCCCCTCCTGAGGATGTACTGTTTTATCTCATACATGACACTTAAGGTCCACAAAGGCAGATAACCTGTCCTCAGAGAAGGGAAGAAAGCCAATCGCTTGTTCCGCTCAGCTCCATTGACTTGCAAATGAGACCAAAATAACCTGCAAAAATGCAGGCATGCTTGAGAGCTGCGCGTTGGGAGCTAACTATAGGCAGGTCTGGTCACACGTTTGACCATGCGCTTCATTAAGACGTTAGGTTGTTTCATACAGACGCAAACCTGAATCACAGGAATGTCTGGCTTGAACTTCAAATCGCAAGACAGGATGTTTGGCGTCTTGTGTTAGTCAAAGCCCCCCTTCTTTTCTTATACAAGCACATCTGCTCACATGCTAATTTTTCCATTAGTTGTCATGCAGCTCATTTCCTCTCACTTTAGCCTCCAATGCCTTCTTGAATGACAGAAGCACTGAGCCAGCTAACTCGGCCATGCTCAGGTTGACTTGCCAACGCACTGACTCATCACTTGTGTTGGTTTTTAAACTTTCCCTCCTCCCTGGTGAACAAGGGGTCTATATTTTCTGTCATTAGTTTTAAACTCCCTCCTTCTCACCCCGGGCCCATTACCAAGGCACAACCCCCTAGCCCCCACACCTCGAACCGCCAACCTCCACCCACATTAGCCAGACTCCTGCAGTCCTGAATGTTAACGGCCCCTCAGCTCTTTTGTAAAGGTGCTTGTTAACATGGCTTTGGAAGCACCGAGCCTGGATATCTGACTGATCTGGCCACAGAGAGCATAGGAGAAATTTTTGGGGGTAGACCCTTTGATTGAAGCTAAAATAGGTTGAATGATGGAAATGCACATAAAAATATGTCAGAATATATTAAACAAGGACAGTTTAGTCTAGACAAGTCCTGGCACAATAACAATTACACTGTAATACTTCTGAACCTGATTGACAATGAACAAAAAGCCCATTCATCACGTCACTCCATCACGTTATCTTATTTATTACTTTGTGGCGCTCCAACTGCTCACAGGACCTCATACTATGACGGTAATCACCAATAAATATATCTGACTCTAAATCCAAGTCCTGTGATGTCCAAATACCGGTGCATTGGCTTAACGAGCTTCGGGAGGCTGCACAGGATAAATAAGCAGCTTCTGGTCTGAATCACTGTCTATGCTAGGTAAGGAAGGGTGATAGACGTGGGCACAAGCCAACACAGTGCTCTCAGTCAGTTTGGACCGGCCCAGCATGTTTAACTTGGCTCCTGCCAGCTCAGCAATGCAGCTCCTACTTGATGAAGAAAACTTGATTTTCTGTTCAAAGTTCCTGCTCGGAGCCAGAGCTTGAGCTTGGACAAATCTTCTTCGTGTCTGACAAGCTTCAGAAAAGCAAAAACCGTTCACGGCACAAAGGGGGCAACCTGTCAAAAGTTGGTGTTGGTGCCTTGTTGTGAAAAACATTACAAACTTTTACAATACAGTTCCATCATTGTGTGTACCTGAATATTCCAGAATAACAATTCTAAAAGGCCTGACCAGGGGACCAGACAGACTGTTTGGTCTGATCCTTTTCGTGGTCAGAGGAGTGTTTTTCCAAGACCAAATGGATGGGAGTGTCATCCCCACCAGAGGGACCACCTGCGTGTGCCGGACAGGCTGAATGAAGACACGCATGCTGCCATCACTTAGCATTCCAGCAGATTCACTTTGGACTGTCAAGAACAGGAAACTCTAGCACCCTTGACTTAACCTCAAAGGGATGCTTGAAGAGACACATTGACTTTAGAAAGCACAATCGACTCGTTTCCATCCCCTGAATGATAGTTTTCCATTTCCTTTTCCTGTCGCCACAACCAAAGCTGAGAATCTCTTGAGATGACATGGTCCTCTGTCATTTCTCTGCCATTCTTACCTCAGTTCAGTCCAACTCTCTCGAGGCAAGCAGGAAAAGGGATCTTATCAGCAGGCTGTCCTAGTTTCTTCTGCAGCTCCATACGTACTACACATGATCCTTTGCACACTTATTCCAGGGCAGTAGCCAGTTTTCTCCACCAGAACGGTCGGCACAGTACCAGCAGCACCATGTCACAGGACTGGCGGCGTTTGAGAGGTGTGTGTCCATTCAGGAGCGCAACCAGATGGCCATACCTTACCCTTGTCTCGCCCACTTCCCCACATCCAACCCCCCCTTTAACCTCGGCCCGGCCCCTTCACCTCAGAGCAGCCATTCACAGCAGGGTAATGCCCCCCCCCCCCCCCCCCCCCCTTGTACTTCTAACGCTGGTTCCCAAATGAGAAAAGCCCCGGTTGATAGTAGGAACTATGAATCTTAACACATAACTGAGAAAGCGCTCGTTTTACCGCACTGACCAACCTCTTACCCGCACTGGCTTTCGCATGGTATTCCTCTTACGTTATCGCAATTCATAGATGAGGGAAGAGTGGTGAATGTTGCAGTTGGGATTTGAGTGATCTTTTCTCAAGTGAGCCAAGAATGTCATTTAATCACAATGACACATTTGCTTGGTTCAACCTTATGATTATAGCGTCTTGCTTCTTGAATCTTTAATCACAAAGGTTCCCTGCATCTTAAAGTTGAAAGAAGTATTGCTAATGTCTTGAGTCATACAAAATGCCAAGAAGTTGGTGGTAAACAAAACATTTAGATAGGCCGCATACCAGCACTCGAAACAAAACTAATCCATATTTCATTTTAACAATGAAATACAATTAATTAGCGTGTAATTCACACAATTGCCCCAATTACCTTGAATGCTTGTGCAGTTGCTTGTTGCTAGACAGAGTTCATGGGGCTCAATCACAAGTGCCCCAATGGCCAATGAAAAAATAAGCATGAGTTCGTCTAGGCCCACTTGGCTGATTGAATCGACAGGACAATTACTAGAAATACAACATAGTTATACAACTAAGCTACTACTCTGTATTGTATATAAACGTTTTATTGGAACGAAAGACAAATTGCTATTTCGCAAGTATTTTTACACTTTTTGGACTACTATCTTCTTTAATGTGCTGCTGATTAACGAGTGATACGTTAGTTGATTTGATTGCGTCCAAAGGCATAGAAGCGCACCTTCGAGATGTGAAGCGACTGTACATACTTGCCCATCCAGTGAAACTCCTCAGGGACTTTGCAACTGACCTCTGCCTCTCCTTCACCTCTGCAGGAATGTCACAATATGAGGCTTTTCCTGTTGCCTCAGAAAATAAAAGTGACCGCTTAGAGTCAATCTTTGGATCGTTGCACCTATTTGCGTTGTACTTTGTTGATTTTGTAATGCAAAACAAAAAACAACCTTTCTTTCCAGGTTTGTGTCTTTGCCTTAAAGGGTTGTTCTGGTGCAGGAAAATAAAACAAAGCAATGTAAGGACTTTACAAGGAAGCAGTGAATCTATTTAATAAGTATAGGAGCTTTCTGTATTTATGTTTTAGAAGCTGTTTGTTTTACTGGCGATGATGTCAGGTTGCCACTTTGTATTACACACAAAACAAGCATTGAAAAAAGTCCACGGTTTTACATTCTATTGTTAAAATTGACTGTAAAGTTACATTCCTCTAAGGTCATACATGAGTTCTCAGATTGAACCGCCATTGTGTATCACCAAAGGTGTTACTTGTTAAGGTTGGCAGTTGTTAACCTATTTTTACCCTTGTGTGAAAGTCAAAAATGTTGAAAAGTGAGATGCTGCCGGCATGAGTTAAGAGTGCAGGGTACTTTATTTTACTGATAGTTTTATTAATTTGATATACAAGATACCACAACCTTGTTACCCCAGAAAAGCATCATATAGTAACACTCTTGTGAAACAGTGTTACTATAATGCCAAATGTTATTGATTTGAATTTTTATTTTTGGCGAGGCCACGGGGGTCTGCCCGTGATGTGTGCCTGCGAGTGCACGACAAATGATTGACACTTTCTAAGTCACACCTTCTGTATCTGGTCTGTTGTCGTACTAGAGCGTCTCCAACTACCGGAGACAAATTCCTTGTGTGTTCTTGGACATACTTGGCAAATAAAGATGATTCTGATTCTGATTGGTTGTTTTTCCTGGGGTGCGGTGGTTTCTTTTATGTCAAATTAGAGGTACAAGCTGGGGGCAAAGATGGGAGATTTTTTTCACAGATCATATTTATCATGTACTACTGAAAGTCACAATGCCTGTTTTAACAAATCTGTTAAAAGTTTTTTTTAATTGCAAACCCCCCTATTAATTAAATTAGTCAACAGTAGCGATACTGTTGACTAATTTCTTTATCATGCTAAATGTAATGAACTGTATCAGTTTGAGGTACAAACTGCACAATTAAATCCTGTGTATGATTGACAACATCTCACTGGCTGTCTTTGCAGCCCTCTGTGTCCTCACACACTACACGTTCAAATAAAACATTGTGGGCGACGGATGCTAGCTGCATATACTGTACATCTAACGTAGGATGTGTTAATACATTGCCAGTGAGTGGCTTCTCTCGCTCGTGTTTCATTACTAAATGTGCTTTAGCCCCCGCGTGGCGCTTGTACTGTAGCTACAAAGCCGTTGTAGCAGCCAAGGCCACGGAGGACAGGCCGGCCTTTCACGCCAAACCTTTGGGCCTTTGTGCTCGTCCCAAAGACTCAACACCCTGCTCCATTAGCACGTCTTTAAGAAACAGAACAGCACAGCATCCTGCCTTGAATAACATGTTAAATCCAAGGAAACAGCCTTCATAGTACAACCCCAATTCCAATGAAGTTGGGACATTGTGTTAAAGATAAATAAAAACAGAATACAATGATTTGCAAATCATGTTCAACCTATATTTAATTGAATACACTACAAAGACAAGATATTTAATGTTCAAACTGATCAACATGATTGTTTTTAGCAAATAATCATTAACTTAGAATTTTATGGCTGCAACACGTTCCAAAAAAGCTGGGACAGGTGGCAAAAAAGACTGAGAAAGTTGAGGAATGCTCATCAAACACCTGTTTGGAACATCCCACAGGTGAACAGGCTAATTGGGAACAGGTGGGTGCCATGATTGGGTATAAAAGGAGCTACCCTGAATTGCTCAGTCATTCACAAGCAAAGATGGGGCGAGGTTCACCTCTTTGTGAACAAGTGCGTGAGAAAATAGTCGAACATTTCAAGGACAATGTTCCTCAACGTACAATTGCAAGGAATTTAGGAATTTCATTATGTACGGTCCACATTTCATCAAAAGGTTCAGAGAATCTGGAGAAATCACTGCATGTAAGCGGCAAGGCCGAAAACCAACATTGAATGCCCGTGACCTTTGATCCCTCAGGCGGCACTGCATCAAAAACCAACAATGTGTAAAGGATATCACCACATGGGCTCAGGAACACTTCAGAAAACCAATGTCAGTAAATACAGTTCGGCGCTACATCCGTTACTGCAACTTGAAACTCTACTATGCAAAGCAGAAACCCAGTAACGCCGCCGGCTTCTCTGGGCCCGAGCTCATCGAAGACGGACCGATGCAAAGTGGAAAAGTGTACTGTGGTCTGACGAGTCCACGTTTCAAATAGTTTTTGGAAATTGTGGACGTTGTGTCCTCCAGGCCAAAGAGGAAAAGAACCATACGGACTGCTATGGACGCAAAGTTCAAAAGCCAGCATCTGTGATGGTATGGGGCTGTGTTAGTGCCAATGGCATGGGTAACTTACACATCTGTGAAGGCACCATTAACGCTGAAAGGTACATACAGGTTTTGGAGAAACATATGCTGCCATCCAAGCAACGTCTTTTTCATGGACGCCCCTGCTTATTTCAGCAAGACAATGCCAAACCACAATCTGCACGCGTTACAACAGCGTGGCTTCGTAGTAAAAGAGTGCGGGTACTAGACTGGCCTGCCAGCAGTCCAGACCTGTTCCGATTGAAAATGTGTGGCGCATTATGAAGCGTAAAATACGACAACGGAGACCCCGGAATGTTGAACAGCTGAAGCTGTACATCAAGCAAGAATGGGAAATAATTCCACCTACAAAGCTTCAACAATTGGTGTCCTCAGTTCCTAAATGTTTACTAAATGTTGTTCAAAGAAAAGGTGATGTAACACAGTGGCAAACATGAACTTGTACCAGCTTTTTTGGAATGTGTTACAGCCATACAATTCGAAGTTAATGATTATTTGCTAAAAACAATAAACTTTATCATTTTTGAACATTAAATATCTCATATTTGTAGTGTATTCAATTAAATATAGGTCGTACATGATTAGCAAATCATTGTATTCTGTTTTCTATTAGTGAAAAATGAGATGGAATATTTTATTTGGATTTTGAAAAAAGAAAATCCCCAAAGGAAATAATGGAGCTACAACATTGGAGGGAAAAAAATAAATAAATCCTTAACTGTCATGTGTACAAGGAAGTTAACCACTGGTGAGTGGTAAGTAAATCCATAATGAATAAAATGAAAGATGGCCACAACAGCCAGTTCATCTTTCTTTCCAAATGTGACAGTTCCTGTGAGGTTTTATGGTTTGGAATTGCATGGCCGGATCCAATCCTCTCACGGGCCTTATATGGCCGATAGCTTCCCTACCTCATGATCTGAGGCGTAAGCATCTATTGAGTATCCGGAATGTCATGCTAAGATACTGCGCCATTGTCAGAGGTACAGACACAGTTCAAGGTTCACCTCAGATCGTTGAATAAATATAAAGTCATGCATCCCTGACCCGTGACCTTTTGAGAACACCAGATGACCAATAAATCTATCTCCTCGGGGCTTTACGGCCCATTCCCCGGTCATAGCCACAACGACCTGAACGGCACCTCACACCTGGTCTGCAACTTCTCGCCGGTGTAAAAAAAAAAAAGAAAAAAAAAAGCTAGCGGCAAGGTAGCCCATGACCAGCATGCCCTGACAATGACAGGACAAGGGGGAAGGCGATCATCATCCAGAGCGACACCCGACGATAAAGTCACATTCTTCTCTGGTCCAAACACGTCCTTCACGAGAGGAAAGCATCCAGTCAGAGGAATCCCTTAGACGGGACAGCAGCAAGAGTTCAAGCCTAATGTAATCTATTCAAACGAGTCAAATTAAAGTCCCAAGACACGTCGTAAATCCAGGCTGGCGGAGGGGCAATGGGAAGGTCAGTCTTTAACTTGCCCTCATTGAGGACCATGCTAAAGAATGCCTCTCACTTATGTGTGAGCTACCTTATAAAATAGGCATTCTCCAGGTTTAAATGACTCGCCAACGGGTATTAGCAGGACACAGGCCCGACAAAAGCCTTGGTTATAAAGGCCAATAAAAGCCTATCACTCTACTGTAACAACAATCCTTTTTACGCCTCGAAAGAGGGAGGAAAAGGTCAACTGGTGGGGCAGCCAGCGTCTTGATATTGACTTAGCTGGTTTGTGGCCGACAAACTCAGGTCAGACTGGAGGCTTGTTAGCCCCATAACCCTCACGTAACCCCTTCTTTTACTGTTTCACTGCAACACGCCGCAGACAGCTGATTCTTTTATCTCGACTCGCTTTTCTGCCATGGTGTATTTATTAGAACGCAAGAAAAATAATGTCATAGGGACATACTGGGGGTAATGCTGTTATTTTTTCTGGAAAATCTCTTCAAGAGGGAGGGGTTACCTTCCAAACTATGAGAGGGCTTTCAGTATGATGCAGTGCAGTTCTACACCACCGGAATAATAAACAGAGCAAAAAAAATAATTTGGGTACATTTTAGGGATAGTCAGGGCATAATAATCCGTGATTATGCATTCTGTTGAATGTAATTGACTGTTTAATTGTGTCTTGAAGCAATGGTGCTCAAATGGAGTGCAGTACTAGATGCTGTTGATTCATTTAACTAGTTAGTGGTCCAAAGAACAACAACATGACATCAAAATTAATTTATTCAAAAAGAGCATTTGTACAGATTATCGGGTTTTGCCGCCGCCCCAAAACAATGTTTTTATCCTTTTTACTCAAATTCCCTCATGAATTACAAGGATGCTAAAAATACTATACTATAGACAAATGCAACAAGGACACTAAAGCTGGTTAATACGACTTGACATGGCATAACAATCCCCAGACACCATGCCCCCTTTTGACCCTGATATTTTTCTATTCCTATTTAAACACTGTATTCATAATGCATAGTTTTATTGTGATAACATTTCAGTCTGTACCTCTTACAATAACCATTAACATAACAGCACTATAACTTTTAACTGATGTACTGTAATTTTACACCTCTTTAGGACACACTGTGTACAGTATAACTACTCCTGTAATTACAATAATACATTTTCCATGCCATTCTGTGACTCGTATTACATCCCACTGCCCTATACTTCACTGTCTATGTTGTAAGTGCAATTTTATATGCTTCGAGCTGGCACCTTGTTATAAATATATGTAGATTTGCTGTTGTATACTTTTTTTGATGCTGTATATGCTGTAAATTGTGATGGAAGTTATTTTACATAAATGCTTCCAAACAGACAGCTGCTGTACTGCTTTTTCTTTTCTTTCCTTTCTGCAACAGTAACATATTGTAAAGTATATTCTATTTGAGTGAGTGTGGGCATTTTAGGGATGATGCCAGAGGAATCTGATTGGATGCTTTAAGCAAGTGGCCATGCTGGGACAGCATTACTTTCCCATGTCGTTCTAATCTTGCTTTGACTTGCAGAAAAGTCAGATTTTTGAGAATTGATCATTGTCTGGCCCAAGAATCGTTTTAACAGTCACACACGTTGTTTGATGGAGTCTGAATAGATTAGGTGACAGTTTTAGTTTAAACAAGTGTGTCCCAACGATGGCCTGGGGGCCATTTGTGGGCCATCATCTATTTTTAGGATATACTTAAATGAACAATTTATTTAACTCTTTGCCTGCAAGCCTTCCTTCCCAGTTAACATGGATATTTGACTTCTAAAGCCGTCAATGGCAGTGAATGTGTTAATTGAGACTGCCTTTGTTGTTTGCCTGTTTGCGTGTGAGTCACCTTACTGCTACTACTAATACATTGGTTTTAGCTTTTCTAGATTTGCAAAATCGCAAAGAAACAATTTACGACAAAATTAATGACAATATTTCTTGGAATAATGTTAACTCAGTTACAGCAACAAATAGCGTGAATTGTGATTGTTCTATTTTCTGCTCCGTGTCAAGGTAGTACAAATTAGTACAGATTGCTCTTGTCAGAATCAGAATCATCAAGTATGCCAAGTATGTCCAAAAAACAATTGTTTTGGTTCTGATTGGGGGAAATGTGACTCTGCAGTTCAGTACAGGACCACTGGCCTCCCCAAAATCCTGAAAAATTACTGACTTTTTGCTTCGTCACTTAGCTATTTTTGTTTTTAATTTAAAATATAATACAATAATAAACAAATTTATTGCTGACCATATCTTTACCTACATTGATGGATTGCTTTTAGGATGTTACTGTAAATACATTAAGGGTGAAGAATGTCAGAGACATCCTTGGATTTTTTTTCTGAATTTGGACTGTTCTAAACTGAGTATGGCTATATTTCTAAAGCAGAATGCTGACATGCTTCTGATACTCAGCTTCTTTTTTATTCACTGGATGACCGTTGTGCCCAATGTGATGTAACACAACCTGAAGGTCCAGCCCCAATGGGCCGACACAGCGGTGTCATTACATCAAACTGAGTTTGGATTGCAATATGCCACTTGTCTCCACCAATCATCTTCCGTCCATCCGCCGCTGACCGCCTCGCCAAACATCACAGGGACGCCCGATGAGCAGCGCTCGTATTTCACCCTCAATTTGACACCCTCTCACCTAGTTGTAAAAGTTGGACCTCATTGTGGAACAATTGGAAGTGGAGCACCAGAGCTCCTGGGGGCTGTTGACTGGAGGAAGCCCCCTTTATTTGAGGACACTATAACTCAACAGAACCCTGTGGCCGTCTGATGGCTCTGACACTGCGCACTCGCGCTGACAAAAGTGCTGGATGAGCGAAGGGGCAAGCCCTGTCATGTGTGGTCTGCCTGGACAAACTTGGAGAGGTAGAGTAGGAAAGTGTGCGCTTTATTGTATTGACTCTCCAGATGTTCACAATGAGCAGGAAATAGTTTGTACCTGCGTGTAAAAGTTGGAATGTGACTGTTGAAACGTCAGTCCTCACACATCTGGGACTTTTCTACACTGGAAAAAAAACAAAAAAAAAATGAAGTAATCTGTCACATTTAATATTTTAGCTTTGATTCAATGAAAATTATTCATTAGTGTACCCTTAAATTTAACCTGGAAGTTTTTATTTCATTTACACCATGTTTGAATGTTGGAACAAACATTACCAGTGTTAGCTTTTGCTAACTTAGCTTAGTTTAGTTTAAAAGTCAGGCAGCGAGTTTCAGTGCTCATACACATTCACACACTCATAAAAGCTTCACACAAGGCACAGACTTTTACCGTTGTTATTTAGCAATGTTTTATGGTGTCTTTCTGGTTTAGCTGAGAGAAATATGTACTGTACATTTAAGCGACAGCTTCTCCGGGCTATCATCGACCTGGCCCACACTCTCCAGAAAATAGTACATCGGATTCGAGGGCTGAATATTGCGTTCAGTCAAGGATAGTTGTTTAAAAACATAAATTACTTTAAACTGTAATGTTACCAAAATGCTAAGTTTATACATTTTTCTGACCAATGTCAACGACGCTCCTTCCATCCAACTCCTCAATGCATGCATAAATCAATTGGTCAAAATTAAATATTTCAATTCGGTGCTAAACTTTAAATTTAAATTACAGTTAAGTAATAATAAAAAAAAAACATTTAAATGATGAAGTAACATTTTTCAACAATTTGAATAAAAAAAAATAAAAAAATTAAAATTAAACAAGTTACAGCTTTGTTATACTTTTATCAGCGTAGGAAGGTTAACATCCCTTTTCTCACATGGCAACCAGTCGATCCCCATACAGGGCAATGAGTGACTTTGTAGGATGAGAAGACATCCTCGGGACACACGTGGAAGCGTTTTCAGCCCCCAAAACGGAGCGGCTTCAAAAGGCAAAAGCGCGGAATCCAGCGATGGTTTTGTAACAGTTAAGGGCTTCTCAGTCGGGATCCAACTAATGATTAACATTCCTGGAGAAAGCACTGGGTTGCAGTCTTTTTTGCAGCGTTCTAATTAAGCACATGCTCCAGTGCCACTGCACAGAGGGAAGGAACTGGACTGCGCTACAAGCCGAACATGCTTAGCCCATGCTTGCCCTTATTTTCAGTGATGTCAAGAGGAGGATATCATACAGAAAAAGAAGACACAACAAGCAGTTCAAAACAGTTTGCTTTCAGAAGCAAAATAGTTCTTGATCATTACTGAACTGATGTATGGTAACATTTGTGTTGATTTTGAGTGACTGCTGTAGTAGAGTATTCCACGAGAATACGACAGAAAAACTTCAGTCTTAGTCCAGGGAATTTTGAGCAGTAAACAGTCACTTGAACATGTTTAAGTCCCAGTAAAGTGAAAACAAATGTCTTGCGAGAGAAGAGTGCTGTTAATGACCTTGCCGAATTTGAATGATTAATCAAAAAAACTCGAGCGGTTCTCTTCGCTTTGGGCTGCTGAAACCACACCCCGTTGAACTGTCAACTGTCAATCAAACGCCACTACGTCTAACATCTTTCTAATGCCGACACATCCCTACATATTTGAGCCGTGAAAATATATCCGCTTAAAGCCCCTGGCGGCCGGAATATATCCTGCCGGGTCGTCGCGGGGGCTTTGCACACCGTGATGAGAGGCGCGAGCCACCAGCTAACTTGGGAGCTAAGTGTGGCTCCTATTGGCCGACGGATGGGCTCATATCGTAACCGATTATCTTCAAATGTGTAATTTATTTACAAATAAATCTCTGAATTCACTTAACAGCGCCTTTTTGTGGATATTATGAGGCCAGTGTAATGAGTGCTAATGTACGGTGGCATGTTGCCTTTCAAAACTTTGTAAATGAAAATGAGCCAGTGCATACTGTTTGTCATCATACCTATAAAGGTATTATTCTACCTTCTGATATAAAGTGCAATGATGTGTGGGGTAGCTGTCGTGAGATATGAATGGAAGAGCACAGGTCTGCTCACCTATTAATATGACGCATATTTAAACACAGCGGAACCTGAGGTCGAACACAATCAGTTGGAGGAGACTTGGATTTGGAAACGACAGGTCGTCGTCCTTAGTTTACAGAGGTACTGATATATACGTTGTTTTGAGGTTACGTACGATGCGCAATGAACCCCCTGGAGTTTGCGCCGTAAGAATATGTTGTCACAAAAAGACACACTCAGTTGCTACAGTACTTACTGTTTTTCATTGTTTTATATCTAAGGCCTTGAAGTGTTTTTTTAATACAAATATTAGGCGTAGGTTAGTGATAAGTGATATAGTAGACACACACACACACACATATATATATATATATATATATATATATATATACACACACAACCCCAATTCCAATGAAGTTGGGATGTTGTGTTAAACATAAATAAAAACAGAATACAATGATTTGCAAACATGTCCGACCTATATTTAATTGAATACACAGCAAAGACAAGATATTTAGTGTTCAAACTGAAAAACTTTATTGTTTTTAGCAAATAATCATTAACTTTGCTTTGGCTTTGCAACACGTTCCAAAAAAGCTGGGACAGGGTCATGTTTACCACTGTTTTACATCATTTTATATCACATTCAATAAACGTTTGGGAACTGAGGACACTAATTGTTGAAGCTTTGTAGGTGTAATTCGTTCCCATTCTTGCTCGATGTACGGCTTCAGCTGTTCAACAGTCCGGGGTCTCCGTTGTCGTATTTTATGCTTCATAATGCGCCACACATTTTCAATGGGAGACAGGTCTGGACTGCAGGCAGGCCAGTCTAGTACCCGCACTCTTTTACTACGAAGCCACACTGTTGTAATGCGTGCACAATGTGGTTTGGCATTGTCTTGCTGAAATAAGCAGGGGCGTCCATGAAAAAGACGTTGCTTGGATGGCAGCATATGTTTCTACAAAACCTGTATGTACCCTTCAGCGTTAATGGTGCCTTCACAGATGTGTAAGTTACCCATGCCATTGGCACTAACACAGCCCCATACCATCACAGATGCTGGCTTTTGAACTTTGCGTCCATAACAGTCCGGATGGTTCTTTTCCTCTTTGGCCCGGAGGACACGACGTCTACAATTTCCAAAAACAATTTGAAATGTGGACTCGTCGGACCACAGAACACTTTTCCACTTTGCATTCGTCCATCTTAGATGAGCTCGGGCCCAGAGAAGCCGGCGGCGTTTCTGGGTGTTGTTGATAAATGGCCTTTGCTTTGCATAGTAGAGTTTCAAGTTGCACTTACGGATGTAGCGCAGAACTGTATTTACTGACATTGGTTTTCTGAAATGTTCCTGAGCCCATGTGGTGATATCCTTTACACATTTATGCCGGTTTTTGATGCAGTGCCGCCTCAGGGATCTAAGGTCACGGGCATTCAATGTTGGTTTTCGACCTTTCCGCTTACATGCAGTGATTTTTCCAGATTCTCTGAACCTTTTGATGATATTATGGACCGTAGATGATGAAATTCCTAAATTCCTTGCAATTGTACGTTGAGGAACATTGTTCTTTAAACTGTTCAAATATTTTCTCGCGTACTTGTTCACAAAGAGGTGAACCTCGCCCCATCTTTGCTTGTGAATGACTGAGCAATTCAGGGAAGCTCCTTTTATACCCAATCATGGCACCCACCTGTTCCCAATTAGCCAATTCACCTGTGGGATGTTCCAAACAGGTGTTTGATGAGCATTCCTCAACTTTCTCAGTCTTTTTTGCCACCTGTCCCAGCTTTTTCGGAATGTGTTGCAGCCATAAAATTCTAAGTTAATGATTATTTGCTAAAAACAATCAAGTTTATCAGTTTGAACATTAAATAGTAGTGTATTCAATTAAATATAGGTTGAACATGATTTGCAAATCATTGTATTCTGTTTTTATTTATCTTTAACACAATGTCCCAACTTCATTGGAATTGGGGTTGTGTATATATATGTATATATGTGTATATATACATGTGTGTGTGTATATATATATATATATATATATATATATATACATACATATATACGTGTATGTATATATACATATATACGTGTATGTATATATATATATATATATATATATATATACACATATATACGTGTATGTGTATATATATATGTATATACATATATACGTGTATGTATATATATATATGTATATACATATATACGTGTATGTATATATATATATGTATATACATATATACGTGTATGTATATATATATATATGTATATACATATATACATATATACGTGTATATACATATGCATATGTATGTATATGTATATACATATATATATATATATATACACATGTATATATGTATAAATAAAAAAAATAATAAATAAAAAAAAAAAAATATATATATATATATGTATATATATTTATAAATATATATATATATATGTATATATATTTATAAATATATATATATATATATATATGTATATATATTTATTTATTTATACATATATATATATACATGTATATATGTATAAATAAATATATATATATATATATATATTTATTTATTTATTTATACATATATATATATACATGTATATATGTATAAATAAATATATATATATATATGTATAAATAAAGAAATATATATATATATATATATATTTATGTGTATATATATGTATAAATATATATATATATATATATATATATATATATATATATATATATACGTGTGTGTATATATATATATATATATATATATTTTTTTTTTTTTTATATATGTGGGTATGTATAAAGAGAGAGAGAATGCTGCTTGCGTCAGTCAGGCTGACTCTTAATCAAATATTTTATGTTAAAATGAATCCTAAGAAACATAAGAAGGGTCTATATCTATAAGTGCTTGCACATGCGTGAGAGTCTCCTCGTGTAATCAGGTTTTGTGAGATCCAGTCTGAAGTTCTCATGAGGCCTTCTACAATGTTCCAGGCATGAGGTCATTAGCGTGTGTGTGTGTGTGTGTGCGCGCGCATGTGTGTTTTAGGAGGAAATGGAAAAACGGACCCAACTGGTGGCCTTATCACTCCTACGTTGAGGATGCCAAGCCTACTCAGCACTCTATGAAAGAAACAAGTTAAACATCATAAGTGTGTGTTATGTTTGGAGAAACCAATAGTGAACGCCGGCCCTCATTCACCATTGGTGCACAAACACGTTCCAATATTCAATGAGACATAATAGTGAACCACCATTTATCACAGGATACGTTCCAGACCCACCAACAATGGGTGAAAATTTGAGACAAAAAACATTAAACTTCACCCCTCCCACATGCTTTCAATGCATTTAAAACGTATTTGACCAAATAAAAGGATTGTGAGCGTAAAATATTTCGAAAATGCTGTACAGTATTAAGTGCTGTGTGCTATCAATACACCTAGATGGCAGTAGCTAAAAAGGAGTCAGCACACACCTTGCACCATTTAAAGTGCCAAATAAAGTTCAGATGTTCTAGTAGGCTTTTCCCGCCTTTTTTGTCTGGTCACATCTTGCACAGAGCTTCCACAGCATCAAATGGATCTCATTGGTCAAAGGTATCAGTCAGGAGAAGGGTACAACTTAATTTCCAAGCCATTAAATATACCATGAAACACACTGAAGATGGTCATCCATCATCAAGTGAAGAAAATCTGGCACAACAGTGACAATACCAATAACTGGATCTCCCTCCAAAATTGATGAAATGACAAAAAAAAAAAAACCTAGCCAGCCAGGCTGCCATTTCAACACAGGAGGCTGGCTGTTTAGTACAAGTGACAACAATCTTCCATCTTCTTTTATATCTCTGTGATATTGGGTAGGGTGGCAAGACAGAAGCATTATCTTTTCAATTCTGTGTAGTATTTATGTTAGCATAAAAAGCTGTAAAAACCATCTATATAAATCGCAGATTTCGAGATTCGATGGATGAGCTAGTAGATACATTCCACACAAAAAAAAATCTGCCGTATAGTGGTAGTGGTCAACCCTGGTATCGAAGAGTTGTAAAGAACGCATTTTTGATACAGCTCTTGTACTGGACCACATTGTATTGCGCAGGTGTACCTAATGTTGTGGCCACTGAGTGTAACTATGCCCACTCATACTGCACACACACGTGGTTAGCCATTGCTTGTGTTTTCTTTGCGAGGCCGGCCCCTCGCAGTAAGACTTCGCGAGCAGAGCAAACAAAAGTGTGTCCCTTTGAACACGAGCCGCTCACTAGGAGCCGCTGTCCGCTTGTTGGGCTTCTTGTGTCCGACCCCATTGGGTCCAATGTGGACTACACCAGAAATGACCTCAGTCGACCTCGGTCTACGCTGACCCTTCTGTGCTTTTATCCTCAGAACGTCTAACTTCAGTGTGACCACATCCGGCGAGTAATAATTCATCTCCTTGGCAGGTGGGATGGGATGATATGTGAAATAAACTAATGCCAGGGGAGTATTTCGTTATTTTGTCATTTAGGAGCCCGAGGCAAACGTAGTCATAGGGCCTTCCACGTGGGTAATATTAATGTTTATCACCAACTGTGAAAAAGTGATTATCTGAGGAATTTCTCCTGGTTATTAAGCTATATGAAGTCCTTAAAATCGTTCTTGGGATTATTATCCAACAAGTGAATCATAATAATATTTTTACTGTAATTGGTCATTTGACATTTAAAGTTGACTATTTTGACCGCTTTCATACTCACATCTTGGTAATGAAAAGCGTCTCGTGTAATTTTTATATCTACTGCATTCTCCTTGGCTGACACTGACATCGGTGCTACTGTTGCGAAAACATCCATCCATCCATTTCCTGAGCCGCTTCTCCTCACTAGGGTCGCGGGCGTGCTGGAGCCTATCCCAGCTGTCATCGGGCAGAAGGCAGGGTACACCCTGAACTGGTTGCCAGCCAATCGCAGGGCACAGACAACCATTCGCTCTCACAGTCACACCTACGGGCAATTTAGAGTCTCCAATTAATGCATGTTTTTGGGATGTGGGAGGAAACCGGAGTGCCCGGAGAAAACCCACGCAGGCACGGGGAGAACATGCAAACTCCACACAGTCGGGGCCGGGGATTGAACCCGGGTCCTCAGAACTGTGAGGCTGACGCTCTAACCAGTCGTCCACCGTGCCGCCTTGTTGCGAAAACAGTTGAACCTTTTTTAATTTTTGATGAAAACTTTGTTTTCCTCTCACCTCTGCTTCACTGGGATAACGCCACTTCATTTTACTGTACTCACAATGTGCTAATAAGTTTGTAACTTTGTTTTGTGACTCTCCTTCTGAATCAAGTCTGCACATGAGCATTGAGATAGAATCAATACATGAGAAGGGAGGGGAGCAACTGAAATGATCACGATAGATTAAGCATTTTGATGTGTTTTTTAGCATGCGAATTAAGACTAAAACAATTATATTTGCTTTAAAATCAGATTAAACTTTAATAATCAGTTTTGGGGCCCCAGAAATTGCCTGTGTTTGCCTCATGGTAAATCTGCCTTTGGCTATAACCAAAGCTCGTTATGAAAATGACCACCTTTATGATAGATCAAGTTGCCCCACCCCCCCCACTGCTAGCACAAATTGACAAATAAAGCCTTTTTTAAATTACTCATATCTTTTACATATATTATTACTTTAAAACCGTGACAGGGCACACATTTTAAAAATAAATTTCAATTATTTTAATTTTATTGCACAGAAATGTGTTATTTACTTCTTAATTTTGCATCCATCCATCCATTTTCTTCCACTTATCCGAGGTCGGGTTGCGGGGGTAGTAGCTTTAGCAGGGAGGCACAGACTTCCCTCTCCCCAGCCACTTCATCCAGCTCTTCCGGGGGGATCCCGAGGTGTTCCCAGGCCAGCCGTAGAATGTAGTCTCTTCAGCGTGTCCTGGGTCTCCTCCCGGTGGGACGTGCCCGGAACACCTCACCAGGGAGGCGTCCGGGAGGCATCCGAATCAGATGCCCCAGCCACCTCATCTGGCTCCTCTCGATGTGGAGGAGCAGTGGCTCTACTCTGAGATCCTCCCGGATGACTGAGATTCTCACCCTATCTCTAAGGGAGAGCCCGGACAGCTTGTGACCATAGTTGAGGGTAGGAATGTAGATCGACCGGTAAATTGAGAGCTTCGCCTTTCGGCTTCTTTACCACAACGGACCGATACAAAGTCCGCATCAATGCACAGGCTGCACCGATCCGCCTGTCGATCTCGCGTTCCATTCTTCCCTCACTCGTGAACAAGACCCCAAGATACTTGAACTCCTCCACTGGGGGCAGGATCTCATCCCTGACCTGGAGAGGGCACGCCACCCTTATCCGACTGAGGACCATGGTCTCAGATTTGGAGGTGCTGATTCTCATCCCAGCCGCTCACACTTGGCTGCGAACCGCTACAGTGAGAGTTGGAGGTCACGGCTTGATGAAGCCAACAGAACCACATCATCTGCAAAAAGCAGAGCTGCAATACTGAGGCCACCAAACCGGACCCCCTCTACACCTCGGCTGCGCCTAGAAATTCTGTCCATAAAAGTTATGAACAGAATCAGTGACAAAGGACAGCCTTGGCGGAGTCCAACCCTCACCGGGAACGAGTCCGACTTACTGCCGGGTATGCGGACCAAACTCTGACTCTGGTTGTACAGGGACCGAACAGCCCGTACCAGGGGGTTCGGCACCCCGTACATCCGTAGCACCCCCCTCAGGACTCCCCGAGGGACACGGTCGAACGCCTTCTCCAAGTCCACAAAACACATGTGGACTGGTTGGGCGAACTCCCATGCACCCTCAAGGACCCTGCCGAGGGTGTAGAGCTGGTCCACTGTTCCACGGCCAGGACGAAAACCACACTGCTCCTCCTGAATCTGAGATTCGACTTCCCGACGGACCCTCCTCTCCAGCACCCCTGAAAGGACCTTACCAGGGAGGCTGAGGAGTGTGATTCCCCCTGTAGTTGGAACACACCCTCCGGTCCCTCTTCTTAAAAAGGGGGACCACCACCCCAATCTGCCAATCCAGAGGCACTGTCCTCGATCTCCACGCGATGTTGCAGAGGCGTGTCAATTCTTAATTTTCATTTAATTTAAAATGTTAAGATTTTAAATAATCGAAACTTCTTAAAGAATAAAATGTAATATTTATTTTTGTATTTAAATTGGAATTAATACAGTTATGCCTTTTAATGTATTTCTTAATTACTAATTAATTTAAATTTCTAAATTGTAATTTCTACACGATAAAATTACTAAATGGAGTATGTGGTTTATAAATGGCTACCAATATTTCTGTTCATAATGATGGAATAATTAATTCATTTCATGTTATACAAAACACTATTAGTGTAAGGGAGAGCTTAGTGGAGTGCATGAACACAATTGAGAAGCAAACTAAACAAACATTCCCCCCAGGAGTACAGTAGAGAATTGTTTTGTTGTTTTTAGCTATTATTAAAATATATTTTTATAACAGTTATATTTAGAACTGTGTGATTTAGTAAAGCAGTCTTGTGTTGCCCCAGATAAGAAATAGTAATACATTGCTTTTTTGAAAAAAAAGGTGTCCTTGCAGGAAATCACTTTGTTGTTGGTCCATTATTAAACCCCACTGACCTTTTTCCCCTTATCGCCCGTGCCCACTGACTCCACCCCTGCGACGACGCCACGGAGGGTCGGGGGGATCAAGAGGAAAAGCGCACAGGAAGGGGTTGGCACAAGGGTGTTTGTGAGCATGTTTTGCATATTTTCAGGACGGGGGTCCGGAAAGGTTTTGCTGGATCCCCTGTTGTGTGCTGAATTATTATTTTTTTCTCTGCCCATGTTTGCTTCTATTAGGAATGGACATTTAAGAAAAAACACACACAAAAAAAACCAGGAAAACTAACACAGTTATGTTTTTATCTTAAATTAATTATGGCAGAAATAAATAATGCATTTCTTTTGTCCTCCCGCAATGAAATCCCAAGAAGCCTTGAGTTCAGAATTTACATTCAAATGCAGCATCAATTGTAACAAAATAAAGCAGTGTTAATTTCACAGTCCAGAGGTTCTGGGTTGGAATCTCGGCTCCTGCCTTCCTTTGTGGAATTCACATTTTCTCCACGCTTGAGTGGGTTTTCTTCAGGTACTCTAGCTTCCTCGCACATTCCACAAACATACGTATCAGGTTTATTAAAAACTCAAAATTGTCTTTTTGTGTGAATGTGAGTGTGTATGCATGTTTGTCTATATGCGCTCTCGCTGAGTGGTTCTTAAACTTAAGTGCCTCATAAAAGATTCAATGTATTGTACTTAAATATAACTGAACTGTGTACTTTCCTGTATTTAAAACATCTTTTAAGTTACTATAACATTACGCACTTTTAATTCAAGGATTCTTTTGCGTACCACTAGAGTGAGCCTGCATACCACACTAGAGAATCACTCGTAACCCTAATGAGCATAAGTGCTATTGAAAATGGATGGCTGGATCGATGTGAAAACAGTGCAGTGACTGCGAGTCATCGTAGCTCTAGTTGCGCTAAAGCAGACGATGCGCTAACTTCATCTGCCCTTGGGAACGTCACTCCATTCACGTTTCACCTGTCTGAGTTCGCTAATGCCATACCTGTGATAGACTTTCCTGTTGTTTTACACTTGTTTAACTTCTCTTGCCTAATCTGTTCTAGTATTTAGGCAACACACTAGTTGGGCCTGAAATAGTTGCGGCCTCTGTCGGACCATTTTCAGAGCAGTTTTGAGCAGGAAAAATCACTCTTAACGCACTGGATAATTGCTTAGGATAATCTTTTGGAGACATCTGATAATCAAACCTTTGTATACTTTGATCGGTGCGGGTGAAAAATGCTCGAATTTGCCCCGATTATCATTATGTGTGTGATAATCAGTTTTATAGACACACGCATTGTGCGTTCATTATTAAGGCTCATGCATAAACATGTCGGCGATATTGAGACGGTGTGTGTGGCGAGGACCACTTTCATCAACGCGGTGGTCTGATAGTTAGCGGCGCAATTATGACGTGCGGTAAGCGTCGGGTCCCCCGAGCGTGTGAGCCCGAGCCTTCATAACATCGTCCTGCAGAGCTTGGTGCCTGCAAGCGCTAAATCACTAAGTACTTTTAATCACTAGTGCGGGGTAATGCGTCGCATGTGGGTGCAATGTGTGCCGACAGATGGTGGAAGAGCCTGCGTCCGACGGCGGCGGGCACGCAGTGGAACGCTGTCCCGAATGTGATTCAGCTAGGCCAGCGTCCTTGCAGCCACAGATCACAGATTGGACTGTGTTTAAACAGGGCATTCTTCATAAGAACTCCTGTCACAGTTGACAGCAAGGGGTTCTCAAATTGTTTCGGTCCAAGGCCCCTCTAATCCTAATGCCAAATGAACAAAAATATAAACACAACAGTTTGGTTTTTGCTCTCTTTTTCTATGTCCACAAAAGACTTATATCACTCAAATACTGTTCACAAATCTGTCTAAATATGTGTTAATGTGCACTTCTCCGTTGCAGTGATAGTCCATCCTCACAGGTGTGGAATATCAACATTCTGATCAGAGAGCATAATTATTGCACAGGTGTACCTTAGAATGCCCACAATAAAAGGCCACGGTAAAATGTGCGGTTATACGATATTGAGGTGGTCCAGAGGGGTCGGAAAATCAGTCACTATCTGGAGTGACCACCATTTGCCTCACGCAGTGCAACACGTTTATTGCACAGGTGTGCCTTAGGCTGCCCGCCATAAAAGGCCACTCTAAAATTCTTAAGAAAAAAGATGTAATGTTATGAGAATAAAGCCATATTTTTTCAAGAAAAAAAAAATTCTTTACAAGAACGAAGACATTTTGTCAGGATAAAAAGTTTTAATCTTTTGTGATATTAAATGTTCGACAGGGAAAGAAAGTACTCTAAAAATTGAACTACTGTATATTCGTGTAAACATTTTTTGCTATTCTAAAAAAGAAAATTTACTCCTGTCATAATATGCCTTTTTGTTTTAAAAAACACAACGTATATGTGAGAGGATGGAATTTATATGAGTCACATATCAGCTTTTAAATGGCACAGAGCTGGAGGGAAAAGTAATTGGTTTATTATGATTTTCATTGGCGTGCCAGTCCCCATATCCTTAGCCTAATAGCATAATTGCCTAACTAATTTTTAAAGTACTGTCAAAATATCAACAAAAAATACCAATGCGCTTGCTAAAAATTGTTTTTTCTTTCTGTAGCTACTTAGTCATCATTGTCATTTTAATCTGCAAAAGTTGAATCGCGGGAACTACATTTCTTTGTTGACCCCCAAGCTACGGCTCGAGGACCCGCTGGGATTCCCAGACCCCAATTTGAGAACCACTGGTTGACAGCTCACAGTCTCTGCTCAGTGCCACATCACAACCCCCCCCCCCCCCCCCCCCCCCCCCCCTCAACGCCACGCCTCCGCGGTCCAGAGGGTCCCACGTGCTCACTTCTGGACCTGCTGAGGCTAGCTGGACCCAGTGTGAGGTATAAAAAAGCTGCCAATGTGTTTGGCTTGGCGAGGATTTATGGGAATGGGGGTGAGGGGCGTTTTTTAAATCAACATGCGGGACGCTCTGCCAGTCCATGGACGCTCAACTTCGTGTCCAATCTGAAGCCAAACATGACACACACGCATGCATGTTTATGTCTGCCGCTGGTACTGGGTTTACACCGCGTTGTTAAAGTCGGCCACCGGATGCGTGCAAGCCGCCTTACAAGGTGTTGCGATGAAAAGCAGAGCTCACAGCTTTGCCCCAGTCCTAAACGCTACCACAACTTAGCCAGACGTGCTAAACATTTATCAGACGGGGTTCCTAAACATCATTGCGCTGCTCTACTGTCACCCGATAAATTACGTACAGTGGTACCTCAATTTATAGATTTTTGGGGATACGAGCTGTTGCTCGGCTGTTTTTTTTTTTTTTGGTCTTGAGTTGAGAGCAAAAATTTGAGTTACGAGCGCTAGATGGCAGCAGCGAACTTTACAAGAAGCATTAGTTTGGCAGATAGTGAAGAATTCTTCAAAAAAAAAAAAAAGGTCAAGTGCTGGCTTCAAGCTGTTTATTGCCACTCCCAGTTGTAGTTTACTGTAAAACTACACATAATGAGAAACACATGTTGTGTATTCACCCAAACACCACCACACACCAAACGTCGGCTAGCTTAATGCTAACACACTATGCAAATCATCATAGACGGGCTCACGAAACTGACATCAATGTCGTGTTTTATAAGTTTTTAAGTCATGGATATTTGAAAACAAACTGTGCAGCAACACATGTAGATGTACAATACAATAGTAATATTATAGCAGTTTAGTGAGCATTTGTGCTCGTCTTCTTCGTGTTTATACAGTACATATGTATTATACTGTCCTCTCGGGTGTCCACACCGGAAAGTCACAGAATGAATGCATGAATTTCATGATGCACAGACTGCTTCATTCTTTACATTCTATTTACCAGTAATAATAATAAAAAATTCTTTGGCAAATCAAGATGCATTGCCCCACGGAGAAAAGGGAATTGTTGGCGCAAGATGGATGTATTGTTAGGATCCAATTTGAGTTCTTTCTGTAAAGAATTCATGCATATAGTTAGTGCATAACAACAGAGGTGCTTTTGCTCTTACAGCAATGGGGAATTTAAAGGCAATTATTGGTGTAACTTACACATACAGTATGACGGATGGATAAATAGACGGACGGATGAAGTCGGTCGACTGTTTTTAAAAATGGTGTTTGCTGTTAAGAGTGCTTGTTTTTAAACTTGTACAACAGTTAAGAAATATTTTTGTGTACTTCTACACTGACTGCTAGGTCACTGTTTCTGTTTTTCCTGTTAGTTCCCCTGTGGGTCCTTTTGGTCTATAAATATCTTTAATAATATCTCCATCTACATTCATTGTAATTTGGGAGAATTGAGCACGTGCGCAATTGGCAGTTAGGGTGTTAAATATAGGCGATGTACTGTATGTCTTTATTGGGGTAGGTAGTATTAATAGTTCAGTGACTTTCGGTCAAGCTCCCATGTGACCACTAGGTGACACCATCACCTTGGTGCGCGCTCCTTCAGTCTCCATCATTCATTCACTTGAACTACTGGAACATTTCAAAACCCCAAAAGTGTGGAAACAACTGCAACAATCACAAACGGACTTAGACACTTTAAATGCATTCAAAGCATGCCACAGTTCTTAAACCCCACTTCCACTTATTGTACCTCAGATAACCCCCACTACTGCGTGTCCAAAACAAACACCTCATCCAGGGCCTCTCTTTGCACTACACGAGCAGACTCAAAGTGTCCTGGGATCGGTGACATCATCACCTGTGTCCATAGCAACCGAGCTTGGCTGGATTTTGGTATGCGCGAGACTTTAATGAGGTTGACTGCATTACTTGGAAAAGGATATTTTATGTCAAAACTTTCTTTGTGGGTGACGTTCTGCTTTCAGATGAGAACAGAACTGGATCTTTGTTGTCTTGTAAGGCCACTGGCCACAACATTAGGTACACCTGGGCACTCTAACGGCATCCAAGCGAAACACTCCGCCTGTACAAAACGAATGTTGCTCTGTTTTGATTGACGCTGTCAACAAAGTGTTTATCAGTACGGTGTAAAATTGCACTGCGTCACAAATCTTTTTTTTCCCCCTAAATTTGACTTTCTGTTGGGTGGTTACTGGTTACCACATTTACTCAGTGGAACTTTGGAAGCAAATGTTTTCGCCCAGCCAATCAGCAATGAAAGGTAATGAAATTAATAAAAGAGGTTTTCATTCATAAATATAATGAAAAAAAAACTATTTTACATGAATATACCACCATTTTGAACGTCAAAAATTTTGATCGTTATTACAATGAGTTACCCAAAATATTAGGAACTTCATTACAGTCTATACTGTTGTAATGTACTTAAGTTATTTATTTTGCTAATTTTGTTGTTGTTGTTGTTGGAGCAGGGGGGTAATATTTTGACGCTGTATAATAACAGGGTGGGCAAAGTATGGGCCGTGGTCCATATACGGCCCACTCCATTCTTTAATTCGGCCCATCAAGCATTTAAATTATCAAAAGGTTTGTAATATTTGTTGCATAAATTTGACCATTTCGCCTGCTAAAATTTGTGAGGTAAAATCTTCACATTTATTTAAAATATTAATATCAGATTTTTGGCACGGTGAGCGACTGGTTAGAGCGTCTGCCTAACAGTTCTGAGGACCGGGATTCAATCCCCGGCCCCGCCTGTGTGGAGTTTGCATGTTCTCCCCGTGCCTGCGTGGGTTTTCTCCGGGCACTCCGGTTTCCTCCCACATCCCAAAAACATGCATGTAGGTTGACTGAAGATTCTAAATTGCCCGTAGATGTGAATGTGAATGTGAGTGCGAATGGTTGTTTGTTTGTTTGTATGTATGTGCCCTGCGATTGGCTGGCAACCATTTCAGGGTGTACCCCGCCTCCTGCCCGATGATAGCTGGGATAGGCTCCAGCACGCCCGCGACCCTAGTGAGGAGAAGCGGATAGAATATCAGATTTTTTTGTATCTGTGTCTCTAATTAAATGTTTAATGTTAAAATGTTAAGTTTATTGTAAATAACCCAATAAAATATGATTATATATAAAAATACATAATTAAAAAATATACTGTATTATGTTATTTAATTATAATACATTTTAATTCATTTAAAATGAGCATGAGTTATTCTATTAAGTTTCTTTGAATCTTTTTTTGTTTTTTTTAAATTTTTGCTTCACCTACGAATGAAAAATCCAATTTGGCCCTTGAGCACAAAGGTTTGCTCACCCCTTCCCTATAAAGAATGTCTGTTCAATGAGATGAGGAAAATATTAGGAACGGATCTCAGTATGATGCGGTACAGTTCTACAACCCTGAAAACCACAGCCACCATCAAAAACTGAATGGCACTTTTCTTTTTTTGGGGTGTGTGTGGTATATTGTGCTTGCCCATTTCCCGAGAGTGACTTCTGATCAAGTGCCACCTCTCGTGCGTGTGCGTGCATTCCTCCTCACACAATTCCACGGCGTCCTTTTGACATCCACCCGTGCAGCGGCGGAGCAGTTGTCACCCAAGTGACAGGCGACAGCTGAGTCCATACATCTGGAGCCCCGTGGGGAGGGCAGAAGGGAGAGGGAGAGGGAGGGGGTGCATCCACACTCCCACAGCACCCTGAGTGTTTTATTTATTTATTTATTTTTGTGAGCTTATTTTTCCAGCCTCGAAGGGCAGAGAACGTGAAACGAGTCAGTGCGTAAAAGCGCACCGGTGGATGACCCGACATTTTGCTGGAAATCGACGCGACCTTGTTTATCTATCGTGTATTATCAAAAGATATATAAGCTCATTAAAACACACAATACAAGTGTCTTCTTAACCAGACGCCGTAAAAAAAAAAAGTGCTACACAAGTGACCTCCACTCACCTCCAAAGCGTTCAGTGCTGACAAACGCGAGTATCCAAAGCCGATAGTCCCGAAAAGCGATCCACGCAGCGTCTCATTGGAGTGTCAGTGATGAAGGCTTCCCCCCCCACCCCCCACCTCCCCGAAAAAAAAGTGCCTCATTTGGAGAGCAGCCTCCCCCTAACCCCAACACGGCCGAGCGCGCTGTCACAACATCTCCCGCACTTGAGCGGCACACGCTGCGGCTGTGCTTGTGTGGCGCTCCTCTCCACGCTCCAAGCCAATGCATTGGCAGTATTACTGCTTGCCCGAGTGTGTGTGAGAGACGCTCTCCGACTATTGGCTTAAAGCAGCGTGTACCCCTCCCCGCTCATACCCCGCCCCCTCCCACACCTATCCCACAGAGAAGGAGCCAAACATTTGCTGGCAGTTTACTATTATTATTATTATTAATCAGTTTATTTGAAAGGGGACAATGCAATTTCATAAAACACATGAAATACAGATGGTTAAAAAAGCCAGAATTAGCCAGAAGCCTAGTTTTCATCTGTATTCCCCTGGCCATGATGTAAAAAAGCAGTAAAATACATCTACAAGACAATATAATACAGGATACATAATCAAAGACTTACTATACTATTAAGAGAGAATAAAACCACAAATCATTTGATCATAACAAAAAAAAAACATCATAACATACTTGTCTTTTAGTGTTGGCAGCTATAGGTGTTAACTAGCCACATTTTCAGTTTTTGTGTGAAGGCGTTGTGTGTTGTAAGCAGTTTAACCTCCTCAGGTACTGAGTTCCACTCACCAGCGCTCCTCACTGACCAGGCTGACTTACTGAAAGTGCTCCTGCGCAGAGGAATGAGACCGTCACCTCTGACAGAGTCGAGTGACACGCTCAGAGTTGTTTCTTTGGCTGATGAACTCAGCCAGAGGAGCTGGAGCCAAATCATGCAATACTTTATAAATCAAATTTAAATCTACAAATATGTGAAGGCTGTCCCAGTTTAAAAGACTGTCTTTTTTTAAAATTGCACAGTGATGATAGTGCCTTGGTTTTTTATCCATCACTTTAATTACTTGTTTGTACAAAACTTCCAATGGCTTTTTTGCATTCTGACCAGCCTGGGACCAACTGGTTATGCAATAGTTAAAGTGACTAAGAATCATTGTATGCAAGTAAATTTTTGCGGCTTCAGTTGACATTTCATTTTGAATTGCACGAAATTTTGCGAGGTTTAATTTGATATTTTTACACAATTTGTCAATATGGGCTTTAAAGGAAAGCGGTGAATCTATTATTAACCCAAGATATTTGTATTGGCTGACAATTTGCATTTTTTCTTCATTAACAAGTATGTCGGGGAATGGCAATGGGGAATGTAAGGGGAATGTTTGGTGCAATTTACACATAAGACAGGATGGATCGTTTCAGATTTGGGTTATTCCTAAACACATACATTTGTATTTTTTTAAACATGTAAGCCAGAGGTATACCTAACATGAAAAGGGATGATGGATGGATAGATCAATCGATAGCTGTCAGGAAAAGCCTACTAGAACAGCATCACTTTATTTTGGGGCTAATCAGAAGCACTTTAAATGGTGGCAGGCATGTGCTGAGTCCCATTTAACATGAGCTTGAATATGATTGGTTAATTCTGAACACAGCCACATCCCCAGAGGGTGTGCATACTTGTGCAACAGCTTTATCCTAGTTGTTTATTTTTACTTTCTCTCTCGAAAAGATTGACTTCTTTTTCAGTTAAGTTGTACAGGTCACAGTTCATATTAATTGTGGAAAAAGTTACAAAATTATTTATCTTGGTCTTGATCTTATTTTGATTTTTTTAATTATACAATCCTGGCATTTGAACACGGGTGTGTAGACTTTTTATATCCACTGTGGGTAGGTAGCTGGAGAGATAGATTTGAAAGTCGAAAAAAGAAATGAATCAAGAAGTGCCCCGCTAGCATACTGATGGACAAAATATAAAAAAATAAATTATATATATATATATATATATATATATGGGAAGTACGATGCTTCCCAGTTTTCTAAACAGTACACTCTTTCCGTAGTTATGTTTCGTTTTCATTCTGTAGGCAGAATGTGTAATACTAAGCTTGCTGTCCATTGAGTTACAACCCAACCCGCCAAGCCCACCACACCCATAAATAATAACATAACAGTACAGATGAGCCGACTTGCTTGCGTTGACCTCGTTTGCGCCCCCGTGCGCCGACAATCAATGTCAGACCTGACCTGGCCTAACGTGACCCCGATCACGCGCTGCCCTGTGACATCAGGACGGACAATGTGCCTACAACAAACTTCACCAAACCTTGATTAGACACTCCAACAACAACAAAAAAAAAAAAGAAAAAGTCTTTGAAAGCGTATACGCGAGCATGAATTACATCGTATGCCCTTTGACCTTTACCTGTCTTTTGTACATCTCAGTGAGCGACACGTCCCCTGGACTGTTGCAAGTGCGTCTTAACTAAAACCAGGTCGGACATCTTTCATGGGCTTATGTACTTGAATGAGTCCCCTTGACAGCGAGGCTAGATTTACACCGCATTGTGACATAATTTCTATTTTGTTTTGTTTTGTTTTTTTAAGTGCCACAATTGGGATATGCATCACGGCAGCGTAAAAAGAGAAAAGATCATGAGATCTGAATCAGGCCCTTCAAACGTGTATATAAATACCGACAGCTATGGGGTATTTGTTGATGCGAGTGCAGTGTAAACATGTACTGGAGATCAGATATACCCTGTCAGTGCCAGTTTGACGTCATTGAAATACACTGGTCCCGGCCTATGGCAGCATTACTAAGAGGTGAGCCAGGACAAGCCTGAGTAATGCCTGACGGACTATAAGCTTTATTAAAAAGGAAAGTTTGAATAGACAATTAAACATGGTCTAGCTAACTTTAGGATTGGTCGAACCCAAAGTCGAAAGGTCGCAGTTCCCAACAGATGTTCTCCAAGCTTTGACAACATTGCTTTCTGGACTCTTTTTATTATCCAATATTATTTGGAATGATACCTGAAAAAAAGAAAATAGTCATCGGTAGTCAAGGTGTCTTTAGGTGCTCTTGCAGTTTTCAACTGAGCATCAACCTTTTAGACGTTTATCGCTCCATATCTGGAACCAAGAACCAGCAACTGAAAGTGAGCAATCCTTTCAACATGACTGATGGTTGCCCCTTAAAGGAGAATGTTGAACCGGCTGGACCTGAAAGTTCCAAAATGTCATATTTATGACGCCAACGGCATCCATTACACAATCATACACCATAAATAAAAATGGTTGTCCAGCATAACTCACTTGCCTCAAAACTTCATGGCTTCAATTCAGTGATTTATGGCTGAATCCATTTAACAAGATTAGGAGCTTAACTGTCCCCTGCAAAAAGCTCTTCCTTGCTCATTTCGGCATGAGAGAGTCTCTTTTATGAGCTTGTCATTCAACATCAGTGACTGCACAAGTAGTTATTTGACTTTTTGACCAATGACCGTGCGTTAACCATCTGGACAGGTGTGTGTTTAACACCTGAAACGAGCCTGTAGTGAGAACCCCAGTTGCCAAGATGGATGAAATATTTGCTGCAGTGTTCTTAATCAAACAGGCTGCTTTGCCGTGTAATATTTGCTCTGCTTTTTCCTGAGAGAGTGCTCGTTTGCATTGGCTCCGGTCGAGCTGCCGAACCTGTGGACTGTTGAAGGTGACATGGCGGGGATTTATTTTAACGATGCAGGTTGTAACTTCCTGTAAGCGAGAGGAATATATGCTCTGTGGACCCTTTATTGGGCTAAGATCCATTTTTGTAACTTGAGTGGGTGGTCGCACAGGACCGTCTATCAGGGCAATATATTGGATTTTAGGACTTCTTTAGAAATAAATTATTCAGTCGAACATTGAGCGCAAGCCTTTTATTCTACTATGTATTATTTGGGACATTCTCTACTTGAGTAGTATATAACTCTACTTTCATTGTCCATTGAATAATAGTTGCTCTCTACTGTTGCAAATTGACTGGACTTTCCAAAGGAATCGTGTTTCTTTGAGTTTACACGAGAAGTCTCTAGCGCAAACAAAAGCAAGAAAACAAACAAACAAAGTGACTAGGATGCAGGGTTAATGGGTGAAAGCTGAGGCAGGCCGAGCAGCTGGACCTCTTGACCAGTCACCCGGCTGCCGTCCATACCCAAACACCGCTTATCAATTAGGGACTTCAGATGGTCCCAAATCCCCCAAAAGACCAAACCTTGCTTTGCTGTTGGTATGTTTGGCACAATTTGACAAATGGGATCGCGTTACTAAAAACAACATCTGTGCCGATTCTGAGTCATCCAGGTCATGGTAATTAAAGGCAACAGGGGTTCTTCTTGGTTAGTGAAGACTTTTACCCCAAAGGGATTCTTTAGTTCTAAGATCTGAAGTTGGTCGTAAGAAAGCGAGTTCTGTCAAGTAAGTTTGACATTTGTCCACTTAAAACAAACAACAACAAAGACCATTGTGCAATTTGTGCACTAGCGATCATAGTCAGTTAAATATGAAGTCCATTTAACTGTTTTTTCCCCCAAGCTACAAGTATTAAAGGTTTCATATTTTGGCTATTTAGACCTCCTTAGAGTCACTCTTTAACATGGACTTAGTACAAAAGTCTAAATTTCATTTAAAACAAACAAACACCTTGGTATCCAGAAAAGGCCCCTCTGACAGCTACTTCTGTTTGACCCAGTTTTGTATCCGCTTTGTCCATATCTGGCTAAGACCGCCCCCTTTCCTCTAATTGGTTGCCTCGCTGTAGAAGACCCACTTGTGAGCGCACACGTGTTTGTTATGTTGACAGCACTTGCTCGGGAGCGGAAAGGGAAAGCGGAGATCTTCGCTAGTGATGTAGATAAGCTTGAGAAAATCGAATGACCTGATTTCAGGCCTCTCAACAGAAAAACGTCTGGAACTCGGGAATGGATAGATGATTTGAATTCATATTTCACGGAGAGACAATAGTACATCCCAAATACGAGAAAAAGTTGGTTTGTCAAAATATGGGACCTTTAAGGCACGTTTCCACCAAACGGTTTAGTTCAGTTTACCACGTTATGGTTCTGACGAGATAAAACCAGATAAAGCTTGGAGATAGCTACGTCAGCTACATGAATAGTGTGACATCAATACAGCTTTGATTACTTTCATTCCTCATAATCCACTGTGTATATATTATCGTATGGCATTTTTCATATGCTTCCCATTCAAGTCAGTCATTGGAAGCTGGCACGATATTCTGTTGACCAATCGATGGGAAGAATTGTGTCTAGCTTCACCTTCCACAAGGACTTGATGATTATGATTGGACAACTTTTCAGACCATTTCAAATGGCGACGTAAATTGCCAAAAGCAAATCATGCCAAAACCTTTTCAGTTCTTTTGGAGACCTACCAACAAAGTGCCATAGAAGTACTTCGTTCTGCAGTTAATGTCCTTAACATGCTGCTTAAGCCCCTCCCTAGTTCCAAAGCCCTCAGGCAAGTGAGGTGTTGGCAGCACTGCACAAGAAATCTGGAATTGTACCACTGTGAACGGACACGCCAAAGAGAGTTACTGAAAAGTGATTGTTCGAGTTGAGTGTCATCTTTACAATAGAAACGCAGTAAAATGTATACCGAATTGAACTGAAAATCATATTTCATGATGGAGTGCATTGGAGGACAGCACCTTCCAGCAATTTTATTATTTTCAATTATACTCCATGTATTTGAGCTCTAATGTTGGAACTGTCATACAGTTGGTTTAGGTTTTTATCCAAATATACCACCATCTGGTATTCAAGTCATTCACCTTGCCCCCCCCCCCCACCCCCCTTCCCGTTCGACCCTTAAGTTATCTTCCAATCTGCCACCGATCACGCCCTGATCCTGGTACAACTTTTGAATTCCACGTGGAGAGATTGCCCAGTCCGCTGAAACAGCACAAAGACATATAGGCATGCTGTTAGATTGGCTTGCGTGTCCTGCATTGTGTGAATACCAGCCCATTATATCTGATACACCACACGTTATTAGCCCTCTCGAAATAGCTACAAACGACCACTGAAACAAGAGGAGGCTTTTGTATCCCGTCCAGCAGTGCTAATTGTGGAATTGTTCCCAACTGCTCATTGCACTCATTATCATATCTGCCTGTCTTTGGTGTGCGCTTGCATGTCTAATCATTAGTTGTTAATGGGCCACAGGCAGGTGTTGGATATACTGTAACATGCTACAGTAGGAAAAGGGAATACAGTAGCTGGGAGGAATGGCAACCACGATAAATAGCACATATCCTTCCATAAAAGCTAAATCTTTACACTTTTACTATGATTTGGCTCCCGGTAACTATTTGTTCAAACTATTCACCCGGTTTATTAATGTAGCATAAGCACACACATGACATGTACTTTCCTGTTTTGTTGCCACTCCTATGCATTTCCATGAGAAGGTCGTCATTTTTGCAATTATTCCAAATAAATGCCTTTTCCGCTCCAGCTGTAATAATACCTCCGTTTTCCCCAAATGACTTTTATGAAATTGCTGTACCCTTAGAAAATATTAAAACACAAGGTCCACCCTTCGATTTCTGTGTTTTTATATCTTTTCCTCTGAGGTTTTTTTTGGGGTGGGGGGCTGAGGGGTGGTCTGAGCATGTGGTGTGAAGGCCCTCTTAAATGTTGCTATTGTTATTGCTCTTGGGCCAATAAAATTCCTTACTCAAAAACTCAAAACAGTACTTGGAAGCTGTGTTCATCCTGGTTAAAATCTACGTCTGGTGGTGGTTGCAGGCATGAGGCCCAAAGATTGGCCCCTCCGAAATTTTTCAAAAATTAATCTCCCAGAACCAGTTTTACTTTGGAACAAGGTGTTTGGTAGCCATGTCTATCATGAGTAAACTCACATAGTATAAATGTCTGAAGAAGCCATGCTTGAAAAGTCACAGAAAGTCTTCCCATTTGTTTCTTCCAGGTTTCATGGTCATTTTGGCCATTTCCAGGTATCCTTCAAACTTTTATTTTATCCAGTTGCTACCATATTTGAACCATGTATACTAGACAGATGGGTGACGCTAAATTGCAAAGGATTTCAGTTTTCCCCATGATGAAGTTTGATGACTTGCCATAAAACACAAAACTCCACAAGGTACAAGCCAGGCTAAATGTCTTTGAGTGTGAAGTGCATCTGTAACTCAGCCTTCAAGATGTATGTCTCTTCCAGGTTGAGACACGTTAGACATATTTACAATCTGTTCAAGTTCACCGCAGTTCCATTAAAACTGGACAAATGTGGTCCTGCTTCTGTAGGACAAGACTTTTAAGTTTATGCCAATTTGTGGGGCTTCACGTCGAGTAATTTCATTCGGAAATTTATAAATGCAGACAGGAAACTGCAAGGGCTTGACAGCATACAATGCTCTCACAGTTCTGAGTGAGCTGTGACCGACGGAGGCTTGTTGGCTTCCTGGCAGGGGAACCAGGGGCTCTGGGGGAAAGACAAACATCAACCATGCCACCAAACACACTGGAATCCAGTGGACAATCTGTCGCTTTCCTGATGTCTGCTTCTTCGTACATCTATACGACCTAAATCCAACTTAAACCTCGAAAGTCTAAATCATAACATCAGAAGCTTACAAATCTTAAAATGTTCACGGTCTCTGATGTTGGTTCCCAGCTACATTTTGACGTGCAACAGTCCTAGAGCCAGCCTCTCTCGCATGTGAGACAGTGAAGAGCAGAACTTATGTTACTCTGATAAAAGGCAAAAGCTTTGTCCACGCCATGACATGGCGCTCCAAAGCGGCCACGTGAGCTCTGAAGCCTCAGTCCACACAGTGAATGTCACATCTGACTTTTTTTTATTTTTCCACTTCTCACTCTATGGCCTTTCTCAGCGTGACGTGCGCGCACTCATGGCCGACAACGAGGCGCTCTGAAGCTGCCGCGACAGTTGACTGTCTGAAACGAAGATGCACTTTCGGAGTATAGGCATAGCTAGCTAGCTAACTGCCTGTCGCAATTTAACCGCATAACTGCTGATGCGAACGATTGACTACTACATAGTTCTGCCCTTGCACATTTTCAGTAATTATCTTCAAACATGTATAATGTATTTAGAAATACAAACAAACCTCTGAATTGACTTTTCAAGGTCTTTAAAGCAGTCAAACAGCAAGAGTTGTGAGTTTTGCATGAACCAAATGTCAGACATCAAGTGAGCAGCCTAAAGCATGGCAGAAGTTCACTTGTTGCCTGTGAGGCATTTGTATAAATTCCTGGCCTGCAATATAGATAATCCCTTTTTAGGATCATCCTCCTTTTTACGTGGCAATGGGAAGCATTTGCGAAGGGTCGACCCACCAGATAGACTCCCTCGTGGCGGTGGCTCCACGTTTAGCTCCAATCCTTTGCTGCTTTAAAAGGTACTGAGCTGTAATATCGCCGAAAGGAAATGCTATCGAAAGCTAAATGACTGAAAATGAGGTCAGCCGTGCTCCTGGGCCACACACTTTTTTTTAAAGACCTGTTAAAGGCTTAAAATAGCCACCATAAACACATTTTCAATCCTTTTTGTGTGGCATCAGCGCTTGCAAGTTCCTTCAGTTGACTGCAGTGACAATTATGGAATGTGTCCTGTTGAAAGGTGTCTTTCCATGCAGGGTCGTGTTCTTCAGGTACATCAACTTGGGTCCGTGCCAGTACACTTCTTTCCACACCACCGATGGGGAAAGGTGATTGTGATTTAGTTGGGATCTCTGGGAAAGGTAGAACCCTCTCACAGATTCCATTCCCTAAATTCCTTTGTCGGGTTAAACGGCTTCTGAGGCATCTTGGAAAAGTTGATGCCCAGGCTCGGGATCTCATTCTGTGGTTGCTTAAAATGTAGCCCAAAGTTCTGTTTTGGGACTACAACCGATAAAACTACATCACGTACTGCCATAAAATCAATATACTGTATACAGTAGATATACATTTATGATCAAGACAGACATAGCTGACAATTGGTGACCGAACAAAAATAAGTATGGGAAAGATCGCAATATGGAATTCATCGTGATATTCTATAATTGGGAAAGCACACACACGCCAATTTTAGCAAACTAACCTTTAGAATCGCAGCTGTGCGGTGAGACATAAAAACTTGAAATAAATAAATATCAATTCCAGCAGATAGGGAGTGAACATTGACGAGCTTGGCTTGACTTGAAGTTGACATGCAAACATGGAACGCGTATGTGCTGTGCGCATAGAGAACAAGCCGCGACAGTTGGATGTGACGTCCGCCAGCTCGGGGCACTGAAAGGTCACGCCTCCCACCTCTTGGTCTCATCTATTTCATAGAAGAGGAATGCTGCAAATGTCAAACTTCTATCAAGAGTCAGAAGGTAAAGATTTGAGTGACCATCTACTGTATATCATCTAAAATATATACATATATGTCAAGATATTTTATTTTTGGAATATTTTTATGTAATCTTTTTGTCTTCAAAGAAGGTCTATTGACCAGCCGCCACTGACTACAACACCAGTATAAGTAAATGAATGGGACTGTGTTATTAACCCGTAATGCTCTTTGATTAGCGGTGTAACCAACACCAAAACTCTTGGTTTGGTACGTACCTTGGTTTTTAAATCATGGTTCGGTTCACATTCAGTACAATAAGGGAACAAAATGCAACAGAAAACGGTTTATCTTTTGTGCAAAGAAGCACAACAAAACAGTAACAGTATTTTTTTCCCCCATGAAGCACTTTCGATGCGGTTTCAAACAAGTTTGACGGACTGCCAAAAGTATATCGCTCGCCATGACGTCTGCGAGCCAGAGGTTGAGCTGTACTGTATTTGTTTACGTGGTACACGTGTGGCTACATTTCCGGTCCCTAACCTAATATGTTACCTGTAACTTGGCATGCCTGTGTTCCGTATCGAATGTTCCGTTCTGAAAAAACTAATACAAATGAGTGTACTACTACACCACTGGTAGCTATGTCTACTAGATGTTGAACTAAAGATTTTTTTTTTTGTACTATAATGTGATGAAAGTCAAGTTAAAGTCGATTAATCACTGATGTCGTTATTTTTTTCCCCCCACAAGTGGTCTTGATTGGAAGACAAGATGCCAAAAACACATGATTATCAATTAGTCGAATTCAAGCTTTAATTGTTGATGCAGAGTAGTAAAGTCGGCCAATCGGTTCAACCGCTAATGTCAACAACTAAAAGTGAAGCTTACGATATATGACGCTGATAACAGTGAGGGATTGTACTCAGTGCCGCACTGCTATGATGTCTACCTACACACCCAGAGATGAAAAAAAAAACAGATCAAGGCTTAGCTTCCCAAACCCAATCTGAACTGTACCACTTGTTGGAAACTTTTTATTTTTTTATTTTTTTTATTTTTTATTTTTTTATTTAAACCCACTGCCTCTTCTTCCAAGCCCTGTGTCCTGTGGAAATGCTGCCTCTGCCAGATCATTATCAGCGCACCCGTCCCTCCCTGTTTGCTTTTGTTTTATTTCACCGAGCAAGCACTGACTAAGTCAGGATGAGGGCCGTGCACGTGTGACTTGCCTGTTCGGCCGTGCGGCCCTAATGCAAAACTGGTGCCATTGTGGTTCGGGCCCTTTTTTTCCACACTTTGAATACTGCTGCGGATGATACAAACATGACTCTGTGCCCAAGGCGGCAACTTAGTGCGCTCACTGTTTGTTGCAGATGTTTGCGCCTGCGGTGTTCCAACAATGTCACAAGAATTACATGAAAAAGTGAGACATTAAATGGGAACATGCGCTGCAGACCGATGGAGACAAGCATGGCAAAGACCCAGTTAAACATATAAGCGTGTACATTCAGGACTGTTGCTGCTTTCAAACACGTAGTGATGATGACTAGAAAGTATGTTGAATCAGGACATTAAACGGTCATTTGTGGGTGGATGGGGGACAAAAAACGTCCCCTTTCAGCTAATACAGCACATTACATTAAGCAGAAAGCATTGCAACTCAGGCTAATGACGACTCTAAAAGACGGACATTATGACATACGAGACTTACGAGTTGTCCCAACTTATGAGTTTTCCTAGTTATGAGCTGTCCCTTGGTTGATTATTATTTTATATTCTTTTTATTTTTTGCTTCGTACAGTACGAGCCAGCTTCAGATAGGCCGCTGCTCGAGTTAAGTTAAAAAAAGTGAAACAATTATGGTACAGTAGACCCGCGCTATTCGTGGGGGATCGGGACCGAGCAGGATCGTGAAAAACGAAAATCTGCGGATAATTGACAGCCATAATAATTGCATTGAAAAAATATATATATCTTATTAATTTATTTTTTAAACCCCAAAACTTCTTGAATAATCAGGAATAAAAAAAAGGGAAAAGAAATTATAAAAAATTCCATCCATACATCCATCCATTTTCTACCGTCGGGTGGCGAGGCCAGTAGCTTTAGCAGGGACGCCCAGACTTCCCTCTCCCCAGCCACTTCATCCAGCTCTTCCGGGGGGGGTCCAGAGGCGTTCTCAGGCCATCCAAAGGACGTAGTCTCTCCAGCGTGTCCTGGGTCGTCCCCGGGGTCTCCTCCCGGTGGGACGTGCCCGGAACACCTCACCAGGGAGGCGTCCGGGAGCATCCGAATCAGATGCCGCAGCCACCTCATCTGGCTCCTCTCGATGTGGAGGAGCAGCGGCTCCACTCTGAGATCCTCCCGGATGACCGAGCTTCTCACCTCATCTCTAAGGGAGAGCCCGGACACCCTGCGGAGGAAACTCATTTCAGCCGCTTCTATCCGGCTTGTTCTTTCGGTCATGACCCACAGCTCGTGACCATAGGTGAGGGTAGGAACGTAGATCGACCGGCAATAGAGAGCTTCGCCTTTTGGCTTAGCTCCTTCTTTACCACAACGGATCGATACAAAGTCCACATCACTGCAGACGCTGCACCGATCCGCCTGTCAATCTCCCGTTCCATTCATCCCTCACTCGTGAACAAGACCCCAAGATACTTGAACTCCTCCACTTGGGGCAGGATCTCAGCCCCGACCCGGAGAGGGCACTCCACCCTTATCCGACTGAGGACCATGGTCTCAGATTTGGAGTTGCTCATTCTCATCCCAGCCGCTTCACACTCTGCTGCGAACTGCTCCAGTGAGAGTTGGAGGTCACGGCTTGAAGAAGCCAACAGAACCACATCATCTGCAAAAAGCAGAGATGCAATACTGAGGCCACCAAACCGAACCCCCTCTACGCCTCGGCTGCGCCTAGAAATTCTGTCCATAAAAGTTATGAACAGAATCAGTGACAAAGGACAGCCTTGGCGGAGTCCAACCCTCACCGGAAACAAGTCCGACTTACTGCCGGGTATGCGGACCAAACTCTGACTCCGGTCGTACAGGGACCGAACAGCCCACACCAGGGGGTTCGGTACCCCATACTCCCGAAGCACCCCCCACAGGACCCCCCGAGGGACACGGGCGAACGCATTCTCCAAGTCCTCAAAACACATATGGACTGGTTGGGCGAACTCCCATGCACCCTCGAGGACGCTACCGAGGCTGAAGAGCTGGTCCACTGCGGCACGACCAGGACGAAAACCACACTGCTCCTCCTGAATCTGAGATTCAACTTCCCGACGGACCCACCTCTCCAGCACTCCTGAAACTCCTTCTGACAGGGGATTCCGCCAGACGTTCCCAGCAGACCCTCACAATACGTTTGGGCCTGCCACGTCAGACCGGCATCTTGTCCCACCATCGGAGCCAACTCACCACCAGGTGGTGATCAGTTCACAGCTCCGCCCCTCTCTTCAGTGTCCAAGACATGCGGCCGCAAGTCCGATGACACGACCACCAGTCGATCATCGAACTGCGACCTAGGGTGTCCTGGTGCACGTGTGGACACCCTTATGCTTGAACATGGTGTTTGTTATGGACAATCCGTGATGAGCATAGAAGTCCAATAACAGAACACCGCTCGGGTTCTGATCAGGGGGGCCGTTCCTCCCAATCACGCCCTTCCAGGTCTCACTGTCATTGCCCACGTGAGCATTGAAGTCCCCCAGCAGAACGATGGAGTCCCCAGCGGGAGCGCTCTCCAGCACCCCCTCTAAGGACTCCAAAAAAGGTGGGTAAAAAAAAAAGGTACATAGACACAAACAACAGTCAGGACCCGTCCCTCCACCCGAAGGCGGAGGGAGACTGCCCTCTCATCCACCGGGGTGAACCCCAACGTACAGACGCTGAGCTGGGGAGCAATAAGTATACCCACACCTGCTCGGCGCCTCTCACCGTGGGCAACTCCAGAGTGAAAGAGAGTCCAACCCCTCACGAGAGGACTGGTACCAGAGCCCAAGCTGTGCATGGAGGCGAGTCCGACTATATCTAGTCGGAACTTCTCGACCTCACACACCAGCTCGGGCTCCTTCCCTGCCAGAGGTGACATTCCACGTCCCTAGAGCCAGCTTTTGTAGCCGGGGATCGGATCGCCAAGGTCGCCGCCCAGCTCGCACTGCACCTGACCCCTGTGGTGCCTCCCACAGGTGGTAAGCCCATGGGAAGGGGGGCCCGCGTTACCCTTTTGGGCTGTGCCTGGCCGGGCCCCATGGGTGCAGGCCCGGCCACCAGGCGCTCGCCTTCGAGCCCTACCTCCAGCCCTGGCTCCGGAGGGGGGCCCCGATGACCCGCGTCCGGGCAAGGGAAACCTGAATCAATTTTTTGTCGTCATCATAAGGGGTCTTTCAGCCGTGCTTTGTCTGGTCCCTCACCTAGGACCCGCTTGCCATGGGTGACCCTGGCAGGGGCATAAAGCCCCAAACTACTTATCTCCTAGGATCATTGGGACAGACAAACCCCTCCACCACGATAAGGTGACGGCTCAAGGAGGGGTTTATAAAAAATTGGAGAAAACAAATCTGCAGATTGGTGAATCCAGGAATCTGAACTGCAAGTATTTTTATATTTGTGTTTTTTTCTTGTTTTTTTGTTTTTTTTTGCTTCCCATTATTGGCAGCTTCTCGCTGATGACAAGATATGTGATTTTAAGACAAGAGCTAACAGGAGACAGGGCTGCTTCATAAAAATTGTCTTTGGCTGCCTTCCTGTGTCATTAACACACTCTTTGCACGTTAACGAGATGAGAGGCTTTTTGCTTGTCAATCATCGCCTTCCTAATGAGGCTCTTCTAATGTGTGAATGTCACTTGACTTCATTTATGAATTTTTAATTGTAAAGGGAAGTGATTACTTATACCACATGAAACAAAATGCTCTGTGCTGATGGTCACATCACATCATGACCATTTGCTAACAGTTCTTATTGGACAGTGTGAGCATTAAAAGCACCACCAGAGACAATTTACTTCTTCTCCGCTCTGGGGGCACTCTTTTTGGCCTACCTTTGATGTGCCCCTTTGCCCCTTTTATCACATGTGTTTTCACACCCCTTATTTATTGCACTGGCTGGTGGCTCTCTGAGCATATGTAGCTTTTCGATACCATAATTAATTGCATGTAGCAACCCATTAAAGTGATTTGTATAACATTTTTGAGCATGGTTGCCGTCTTTGTAGGAAGTGCCTTCTGAGCACTGTGTACCCCTCACAAGTTGCTCCACCGCCTTTGACTGCGAGGCAGATGTGCTAACCGCTAGGGCACCATGCTGCCTGGACTGATATCGCGACACTAAAATCCAAAGAAACATATCATTACCTTGAAGTTCTCCATGAGTTTGTGTGTGTGTGTGAATGTTCCAATAACATCCACGCACACACACACACACACACATTCTAACCTTGACCCCCAAAATCCCTTAACCTTTGGCCTGGCACTCAAGTCAAAAATGCAATTTTAGCCCAGATAGAGGTGATATTACACACACAGACACACACACACACACACACACACACACACACACACACACACACACACACACACACACACACAGGCACTCTCAAAGGGGTCAACGGTCACAGCGGCCCATTAAGTGTCAGCCTGCTGTGACGCCGGCAGATTACAATATTTATGAGTCATTTTCAAATGGTGCCATGTGCACAAACATTTAGATAAATGGGTTTTTTAAGGGGCGTGTGGGTGAGGGTTCAGATGACATAAAGGTGATGGCTTAAATCCGTTTAGAAATCCATTTTTAACATTTCAATGTATGGTTGAAGACAGTTTGTCATCCATCAATTTTCTATAGCGCTTGTCCTCATTAGGTTTGTGGCTGAGCTGGAGCATATCCCAGCTGACTTTGAGACACCCTGACAATTTAAAGTCTTAGTTAACCTAACTTGCATCTTTTTGTAATGTGGGGGGAAGTCGGAGTACCCGGAGAAAAGCCATGCAAGCACGGGGAGAACATGCAAACTCCACCCAGGAGGGGAAGAGCTGAGATTGAAACCCCCGAACCTCAAAACTATGAGGCAGACGTGCTAACCACTAGGCTACCATGGACCCATGGTTCATTATATGTATTTTTTATTATTTTCTCATATTAATTCTCTCTTGTTTTTCATTTGATTCTTTTCCATGTATGGCTTAGAAGTGTTATTAATACAAATAAATATTTGCTGTAGTTATGACTTTGCTAGCGTGTTAGCGTAGGTTAGCGATGGTTACGATACGTTCTGATTTACGTGCCAATTCAGGTACCGCCGTAGGAGTGCAAGGCTGTCATAAACCAAGGACACCCCTGTAAAAAAATACAAACCAGTCTAACTTATCTCTCATAAGAAGTGAATGTGCGCGTGGTGAGGCTGTGATGGAGTCTCACAGCTTTGAATGTGAGTCTGCTCGAAATTCCTGACAATGTTCTACTTCTCTGAACAACCCTGAATGAACTTGTTGTGCGAAGATGGTTCAAACTTTAACATTTTCTTAAACATCCATCCATCCATCCATTGCCTGAGCCGCTTCTCCTCACTAGGGTCGCGGGCGCGCTGGAGCCTATCCCAGCTATCATCGGGCAGGAGGCGGGGTACACCCCGAACTGGTTGCCAGCCAATCGCAGGGCACATACAAAACATTTGGTTCAAATTTCATATTTTTTGACCTCAGGGGCTTCTTACTTTTAAGGTTCCTTTGTGCAGGCGGTCCTCTGTTAACGATGGAGTTCAACATAAACAAACATAACTTTGTTAATGTAGCGTAAAATGATAATCATACTTTATACTTCCCAAACCATACAAGGTTTTCCCCCCCGAAAAAAAACAATGTTTTTCAGGTTTCTACACAGCTTAGAAATAGTTTTCTTCATAAAATGTCACTCTGTGATGTGTCCCACCATAATGTTTTGGAGAATTAGGGTCTTAGATTACCCATTCAGTACGTGAATAGGCGGACTTTTACCGGCAAATTGTGTTCTTCAAACATTCACTAATCAGCAGTCGTGATATAACGCTGCCACCTTGAATAGCGTCTAAGATATACTGTGCTTCATGCGAATTCTGTCCCTGATAAACCTGTCACTCTGAGAAACATACATGAATTATGTTGTCCATAATGCACTCAACATGTAAACCAAACATATTTTTTGAAAAAATATTTTGAACATAGATTCAATGATCTAGTCAATAACCAAGACGATTGATTCAGTCACGGTGCATGTCATAAGTGTAGACCAATTTACAAACTTTGTTTTAGTAATGACTAATAAAACAGACGAAACACACTACATTATTAACTATCCATAACTTCAATATCGAAAAAAGGCGGAATATTTATAAACGGAGCCGTCTGGGGCACTGACATGACGTGACGTGTTGCGCGTTTTCTGCACATAGTCAACTCACGTGTACCCAAGCAGCCACCGGCGCAAACGCTGACGACTCTGACGAGGAATTGGCATACTTAAACCGGAAAAGTCACTACTTTGACTTTCTCTAAAGAGGACAATACTAAGGTTCGTTGTACAGTATGCGCACACGCACGCACGCACACACACACAAACAAACACAGTTGCCTTCATGGACCCCCACACAATCGGCAGGATTGCTACAGCCTGTGTCTGTCTGTCTGTCTGTCTGTCTATCTATCAGTTAAGAGTCTTTAAGAAGTGTACTGAGAATGGTGTACTTGTTTATATTTAGGTGGCTATTTGGCATGTCAGGTCTGCTCTAAATTGCTGATTGAATGTGGCTTCAACTACACGCATATATGTTATTTTTTCATGTTGATGACATCATTCTGTAACTTGTGTGGTGTACATTACCAAGTAATGGGTACGGTTAAGATAAAGCTTTTTTTTTGTACCATGGATAAGTGATATTCCTGCTACTTGGCAGCTGCTGAAAGTAACTAAAAAGTAACTTTTTTCTCATTTTGAAATCAAGTGATCAGTAAAGTAACTAAGTTATTTTTTCGAGGTAACTGTGGCAACACTGCCTGCGACCCGAGTGAGGATAAGCGGCACAGAAAATTGATGGATGGACGAAAACCCGTAAGTACGGAAACAACCCAGTGGGCCTTCTTGTGCCGCGTGACCACGTAGTCTTCCTCCGCGAGCCGTTGGCAACCTCAAAACCTCGTACGTCAGGATCCTTGTAAACCCAATCAGATGTCAAATTTCTTGATTTCATAAAAGAAAGCCTTATATTGTATGCTTATCCATGACACAGAGGCATACTGGGTACTTGACATTGTATGACAGAGCTGCAGGTTTCGAGTCACACAATGGAGGCCGAGGTCACTTGGAGAACGCACTTAAGTAAAAGTCTTAGGGAGCTGACAAGGCTACAAAACAGCGCTGTCGAGTGCTTGTCCATCAGTTGAACCCAACACTACTTCACTGTCTCCTTCACAATCGGCGCAGTGTGGAGTGATTCGGCCAACAGCCGCCAGCTACCATCCACCCCCGACCGACCCCCCCCCCCCCCCCCCACCCCTTTCCTCCTGACTACATTTTTTGGGCATCGGAGCTACTCAGCAGTGGATGATATGATGCACACGAGGCCAGCGAGGTGACAGCCGGAATGTCGAAGGCGGGTCTGTCATTACGGATATAAGCTGTCACCGCCGGGATAGTGTGAGATTTGAAAAGATACTCTCGCTTTACATTAAGTGCTCTCAGTTTGCGCGGTCACGCTTGGATCAAGACGAACGACCTTTTTCTAGATGGCACTGAAAAAGCAATTGAGGTGGACTATGTCACAGATTAGATGACTTTGAAGATAATACATACTGTATGTACAAGAGCATTGTTCACTGTCAGTGCTTTTATATTCAAGGTTGCATTAGGTCATAGGTCATTCCGGAAGACAGACATCGACTGGGAAAAAAATGCAACCTAATACAAAAAAGGTCTGTATTATCTCAATTAAATCCAAACATAAAGAGAATTCTTATTTTTAGCCTCAGTTCTTGTTGTTTCAAACAGTCTTCCTGAAGCCTGGCCACTGCAAAGACTTAGCGGGGCTTTGTTCTGCTCTCTTTTGGTTCATACTGTGAAATCATCACCGGGAGACATCTGGTGCCAAGAAACATTGCGTGGGTGCCAGCTCATTGCATCAAATAGTGGTAGCGACAAACCCAAACAGACTCTGCAGCTCCTTTCGCCTCTGTTTATGCTTTCCGGGCTTCAAATCTTTTTGTTTTGGCACCTTGGTTCCAGCTACAGTTATGCTCTATGTACATGCACATTCACTGCGAAAAACTGGACTACATCTCTGTCCCTTAAGGTGTCTTATAACCTCACACGGAGCTAATTATTGTACCTCTTCCCGGATAGCTAGCGTGTGGTTTTTGAAAAGGCTGCCATCGAGGATGCATTTTGGCCAAGTAATCTTGATTGTTAAGACCACATTTGTATAATTTTTGTCCAGAAAATAACAATTTACATTATGGTAAAACGATCTGGTGGCTAAGCCATGCTACTGCGTCTAATGATTGACGTAACCGCTCAATGGCCACAAAAAGCCAGCCAATGAACCGCAACAGAAATGTAAACAATAGTGCAGTGGAAATCTAAAAGTACTACTAAAGTAATTACATTAAAAAATCATTTTAAAATCCGTGCAGGAATTTTGTTTCTTTTTTATTTTTATTTTTATTTTTTTGCCGTAAAAGTATAATTAGGCAAAGAGTTCTGACCAGTCCAGTAGCACAATAAATGGTAAAAGCTGTTTAAATGTCCAATTTGAATCGAATCACACAAACTTGCACTTTCTGCCACACTAAAAGGCACGACACGATGACACCTAATGTCGTTGTATACAGCGGATGTTCACTTCCCTAGCATTAGCATCCCTACATTTTTTTCGACTCGAATGTAGAACGCATCAGTGATCATGTTAGCCTTTTTCCGGCATCGACGTCAGGCTGATTCCATTTTGTTAAAACTCATTTCGGTATCACAAAATAAGATGGAAAAGAGGCTAGCATGTTGAGGCTAGTTTCACCTGGGAGTGGCCTCTGAATGATAACAAATAATAAAAAACACACTTCTCAGAGTGACCCCTTTGCCTATTCACGGTTCGCTATTTACAAATTCACCTATTAGTGTTTTTTCTGTTGAGCCTATACTCAACTCTTTGCTGAAAAACTCGCCAATTTACCATATTGGTTCCCTGTTTGTGATGCCCTAAAATGCCAAATACTGTACAGAAAAAAATACGCTAAAACTAGCAAGGAAAGGAGTCGCCAAAACCACATATTGGAAATAATAAAACAGCGGGAAATAGGAGTACTTGTTTGTGACGGAATGCAATAAAACACGCTTAGTACAACCATAGGTCAACTAGGAAAACAAAATCAACGGGAATAGTGAATAAGCAAGGTGAACAGCAATAGTAGTAAGCAAGGTAATAATTTGACGCATGTGTGCTTTTTGCTCTGCTGAGTGGCTATTAAAAAGCTCAAGCGAACAACCGACTCAGGTTCCGTTGTTGCTTGACAATTGCTAATTTTGCAGGGTTAGTGTTTACAAGTTGCCAAAGGGTGACACACAGGCCAGTGTCCTCACAATTCCAGTGCATTTTCTAGAAATGAAATCATCCATAATCCATTTATCTTCAGGGAAATGTAAGATGTTGAAGGGATCATAGTTTGTGGTATATTGTACCTATTAATATAGGCAATTATATTAAAAAACAAAATAGGGGAGGCATCAATTACTTACTAAATTTAACTTTCTCTGGGATGCCAATGTAAAAAAAACAGACTTGAATGACAGTGCGCAGACCTCTGCCAAGGCCAAACAACCATATGATGGATTAGCACCAAAGTGAACCTTGCCCTTCTCCTACAAATGCTCCAATTTTATCATTGAAGTTTACATATTACAAATTCACAAAATAATTCCTGCATCCTTACCGAAATTTAATCGCTTCTTCTTTTGGACCTCGTCACTTGTGCAAAGTAATATTTGTATAACCTTGCTAACTAAGTAACAAACCCAAACTGATGAAATACACAGACCACCTTCTTGTCGGAGATTATATTTGCGACACCACGGGACAATGACGAGCAGACGTCGCCGTCTAACGAGTCAAGTGATGTTGAGCGAGATAAAGCGGTGTCATATGAGCGACGTGAGTCACTTCCCCGTTCTGTCACGTTCGCTGGCATCTGACTGAGTGGGAAAGGCGAGACATTTCGCCCCTGGCGTGGGAGGGAGCGGAGCGGATTTACACCAGCAAAACCACAGCTGTAATAACCCTGAAATGGTCCAAAACCTCAAACAGTCAGTGCTATTTAGAACAGTGTGAGCTTGAATTGGACTGATCTTCATCGCTATAGAAGGGGAAAAAAAGAAGCACTATTAGTAATAAATCATAACAGTCCTAATGTTCTAGAATCAAATGAAGGCTGGGCTGTTTGGTTTTATAGAGGAGGGACGTGAGGGTGGTGGGCGAGTGGCCGGGGGTGGTGGGGGAGGCTTCAGCGGCTGGACTGGTGATGCTCGTTTCTTCAGTCCATCAGCTGTGTCCACACCCTCCGCTTGTTGTGTGAAGCAAACGCCTCCGCCGCGCTACGCTAACTCCTGTGAAGGCCCGGACGCCTAATCCGCCGTCCTCAGGACACCACGCTCGCTCATTCATGCACGGGAGGGGGCGGGACTCGATATGTTATTTTAGGGTAGGACCAAGTAAAAACTTATTTGAATCTATCTATCTATCTATCTATCTATCTATCTATCTATCTATCTATCTATCTATCTATCTATCTATCTATCTATCTATCTATCTATCTATCTATCTATCTATCTATCTATCTATCTATCTATCTATCCATCCATCCATCCATCCATCCATCCATCCATCCATCCATCTATCTATCTATCTATCCATCTATCTATCCATCTTTGTAAAGCACTTGTTTCATGTTATTTGTATGTATCTCTCTCTCTCTCTCTCTCTCTCTCTCTCTCTCTCATCCATATTCGCATGGTATCTGCTATCCCAGGATGTCCTGTGTTGTATTAACACGTATTCTAGTGCTCCAAGGCGTCGCTCGGCACGCACATGCCATTTCTGGTTGAACAAGATGGCTTATTGTTATTGTGGTCGTCGCTGTGTAGAATTGCACTGTAACATCATGGCTAGTGTTTTTGGTTAGCGGTAACATCGGAAACAGCTCTCAGTATGACGCCGTGCAGCTCTGGGCCGCTGCAAATCGAATGATAACACGTTTGACTGTCGAGAACATTATGTTCAGATTTAAGGGGGGCGGTGCTGTCTCTGCAGCCAAACGATGAAAGATGACATGCAATCCTACCTTAACAAATTGAATGCCACAGATGAATAAAGACAAATGCAGTGTTTGATTGCTTCTCTCTGTGATTTGCGCGCACTCCTGGTCGACAGTGAGGCGCTCTAAAGCGGCCAAGCCAGCAGACTATCCAAAATGATTTTATTTTTTTTCGGGGTGTAGGCATACCTAACGAGCTTGGTGCACGTAGCAATTACGCAGCATAACTGCCGATGCTAACAAATACGCTCAAGTTCTTAAATAGCATCAGGAGGGGAGACTCATGCTAGACTCCAAAGTGCGCCATGCGGCGCCATGACTAAAAATTCAGGAAAACTGTTTAATGCATTTACTGTACAATGTATTTACAACAATCAATGATTTCACTTTTAGGGTCTTGTAGATTTCATGTAGATTTGTGACATGCATTGTCTTGCACTTATTTATACATTGAACTGCTCTTTTCGTAATCCTGCCATGTTTGCGCACAAGTCATAGCAAAACAGTGGCTTTCCCCCTTCCCGGTATTTGACAGCAAACGTTCAACGTCTTTGTCAAATATGTAAACAACGTCTGTTTCTGAACGGTGCAAAATGCCATCTGAATCCAATCTGTCCTCGCACAGGCATCTGGGGGTACATTTAATAACTCCAAAGATTAAGAAGTTGAAGGACCTGCTTGCCTAAAAGTGTGAAAAAGACAAATAAACATTCAGTCTGCGGCGCTGTCACCTCTCCTTCGGCGCGGCGAGGCTGTAGCTTGCAAACGTCGCGAGGGAAGAGCGTGGCCTCATATGGTTTCACTTTGAGGAATATACTTTCCTCAGTCCACTCCGTAAGGGCTCATGTTTCCATCCGTGTAGGTGTGGTCTTCTATTTGGGTCACAACGAACAAGCGAGAGGACCGGAATTCCCAAATTATCCGTGTGAGGGAAATGAAGTGCTCTGTGATGGAAATGGGGCCGCATTATTTTCATATGAGGGCAAAAATGTCCTTGCTTTATTGTGAGAGGGTGGACATCTTCATCGAGTACTCCAGGAGACAGCTGGGGCACGTCTGCTCAAGATTCCGATGCTGAAACTGAAACTCTCCAGTCAGGTTATCGGACTGAACAGTGTGCAGAAACATGCTTGTGTGGAGGGTGGATGTGAAGCACGAAGACTTCTTTGGTGATTCGAGGCAAAGGTTTTTATGGCCTCCGCTGCTCTCGGGCCTTTATCCAGTCACGGAGAACTGCGCTCTGGTTTATCCTAGCCGGCGTATGCTAACCCTAACCCGATGAAAAGCGATACTATGGTTCTTTGAAGTCGAAACGTTTCATAGCATAAATCTTGTGTTAAACCCAGATTTTGGGTCGTCATCGGCGGTCACCTCACTAGACCTCATTTAGGCGCCATAAAATGCTATGCATGTGGTCTTCATACAAGTGACCTGACATGAGTTTTTTTTTTGCGATGGGATTTTTTGCTTTGACTTGCAAGCAAATATTTAAGATACAAGCCTTGTATGGTGGCAGTGTTCTCAACTCATTTCATAGCAAGCAGCAGTTTGGCAGATAGTGAACAGTTCTTCAAAAAGGAGGCGTCAAGCTGTTTATTGCCACTCCCGGTTCAAGTTTACGGTCAAAATAAATATCAAACAAAGAGAATTACACGTTTTGTGTTAAAAGCAACCACACAGCATTGCCTTATAGTCCGCTAGCTTAATGCTAACACATAATGGGGAAACAATGCCACAGTGTTATATAGCCCATTAGGCAACGGATATTTGAACAAAATCGGTGGATGAACACATGTAGACACACTATACACAACACAACTCCAAACGCCACAGACAAGCTATTGAAACTAGCATCAATGTTGTGGTGCTATAAGACTTTAAACAAGAGATTTATACACAAATGGTGGCGCAACACATGTAGACAGACAATATTACAATGCTCACAGGCATATAATGTAGTCTGTATCCTCTGCGAAAAATGACTAATATTACTGCAGCTTACTGAGCTGTTGTGACCGTCTACGCTGTCCAGCTACTGCCCTCAGGCAGGCGACACAAGTGCATGAAACCAAAGATGAGCAAATATAGATTTCCCCCCCCCCCCCAAAAGCAGTGACTCTTTTAAACAGTGATAAAAATGTATGATTAAAGAAATAAAGCATTTTTATCGCTGTCTACCACTTTATTATTTATTCCTTTAAATCATTGCATCAGTTTTATGAGAGGAGTGTGTTTTATTGTTGTTACTGTGTTTTTAGATTATTTATGTATGGGCGACTACAGAGTGCTATTGTTCTTACGTTACCAAATTGTTGTTGGTGTTTTATGGGGGACTGGAATGGATTTATAACTTTTATTTTATTTTTTTTATTATTTCATTAGATGAAATGATTTGCCATGTAATTGTTTTAAGTTACAAGCACGGTCACGGAACAAATTAAACTCGAAAGTCAAGGCACTACTCTGTTTGGAGAGTCTTCTGTTCTATGATGCGTTAACCAACATTGTTGTCCTCAGTTGAATAATTTCTCTCTGAGCAATATGTCAGTTTACCTGACCATTGATATACGTATCTTGTCAGTGTATCACTGCGCATGTATGTCAAAAGAAGCATTGAAGACTGACAGTGGTTTTATAGCTTGATCCCACACAATTAAAAAAGAGTTTATTCGGGTTCGCAATGCGTCATCTGAACATCACCTTGCAGGAATGCTTATCATCAACAGATGTTCACTTCCAAGCCAGCTGTCTCTTGTAAGCACATTAGTGAAACATTTGTGTTCATGTTTACCATCCCTGGAACAATGAAATCGGTTTTATTCTGAAATGATTCCTGGATGAACGGAACGAGTATTCGAATGAGCCAGGAAATTGTTTTTTTTCCCTATTTATGGAATTTATCAGATTTGCTGTCGCCTTGTGAACACACAAGTGCGAATTAGGTCTGATCTCTGGCTCTCGTCAGCGCACCCTGGACACGCCGGTGCATTTATTCCGCCTTGTTTTCCTTCCGCCCCACCCAAAAAAAAAAAAAAAAAAAAAAAAAGAGAGTTTTCTCAAGTCTGAGCATTCCAGAAGTACAAGAATTTGACTTACACACACCTTTGATTGTGGCCGATCATTCCACACAGCGTAGCGTTCTGCAATTAAGCGGCCCGGATGTGAACATGTGCACCAGTCGTTCTCTGGACAAGCAAACAGACTGTAGGTTAGGTGAAGCTTGATTAAACAATTTCAATCCATCTTGGACTGTGTTTTTTTTTTTTTCTCCCTCCCGCCTTATTACTCTGCTAGCACTGTAAAGCTCAGCAGGAAATATCAGGACCTGTAATTACAGTCAGATGCAGAAGGTGAGGAAGTCACCGAACATACCCGATCAGAGCGCACGCTGTATGGCCTCTGTTTTATTAGGCAGCGCACCTTCATATCCACGTCTCCTCGCTGGTAAAGCAATGAAGTGAGCCTCTACTGATAGCTAACAAGAAGCCTCATCGTGTTTCTTTGATGGCGTTTATCTTCAACGTGTATGACACTTTGGAGAATTCTTGGAGTGGGCAGCCAACAGCTGGCATGCTCCGGCACATCCCGAGTGTGCAGATGGCGGAGCTGTCTTACTGGAATCGCGCTCGGCTCAACACCTGTCTACGATTACGCTTGTCAGTGTGCTGGCATTCTTGATATGCCGTTTCTGAATATGCTTTTCATTTTCTAAGCCTGTTTTATCCATGTCGCTTATTGAGATGTCAAGCAACGCAGAATTGATAAGTAGGCTATTGTAGGTCAGGTAACATACAGTTGTTGCCACTTGCAGCACGGTGATGTGGTGGTGGTTCGCAGCTCTGCATTACAGTTCTAAGGTTCAGGGTTTGAATCCAAGCTCCGAGATTACCAAGATACAACCTGTGTAAAAACACAGCATTCGTCCCCTGTTGGGAGCATTCTTTTCTGAAGTGACTTTTGAGATTGGAGCATTGGATAAAAAAGTAAAACGAAATCCACATATCTCACTCCCAGGAGCGTGCATGCGTGGTAGGGGTAGTGTGATAGTGGGGGTTGCCCCTATGGCACCTCGGATAGCACTGATGACCTCATACCAGAGGGATACGCTGTTCTGACGGATAGCTGAGATTCTAGCACCACACATGATGATGATGATGTTGTCACTGGCTAAGACGAGTCCCAGCAACAGGTTACTGGAAGCCTCAACCCAAAAATGATTTATGCTTGTATCCAATGCTGTGTCTGTTTCTCATTTTAAAAGCAGTCAGTCCGCCACAGACCATTGACGAGCTCCGCCTGGAGAAGTAAAAACATTCTTCTCTTGCTTGCATGATCTTGATATGATTCACAGCTCCGTTTCCAGCGGATTTGTGCTGGCATTGCTTCAGCGGAGAGTATTGGCCTCAAAGCAGGAGGCCCGGGTCCCTGTGTTGTAGTGGGAAGCGACGCGGCTATCCGGCCGACGATCTCTGTCGCATGGATTTCGGGCCACAGGAAAGTCAACACTGGGGGGCTTTGACAAGAAATCCCCTGAAACTGACTGCTACCATTTACGGGCGCTCCCCCCTTCAACTTTACCCGCTGGAGGTAGATGCAGTCTTCTCTAATGTTGGACGTGTGGGTGACTTAACCATTACTGATCGTCGCGGTTTGCTACAATGACTCATATCATGACATCATGGCGCGTGATAGAGAATTGATGTTAAGCCACATTTCAAACAAGCCATGAGGTCCGCATAGCTACTCCATGTGTCTAGCGCCACCATCGCACTAATCATCACTAATCAATAATCATTTGAAACGGGGATATTTATAAGTTTGACGCATAACGTAACAAGTAGACATTGAAGAAATAATGATATATTGGCCTTTCAACCCTGACGTCAACCCTGGATTAAAACTGTGCATCATTATTTTGGAATTAACCACATAGTTGTTCTTTACACAAATAATAAACAGATTTAAAAAACATGAGGAAATGTAAATACATAATAAAAATGTTTGTTGCATTATACATATGTATACAGCATGTGGAAAACACGATACCATGTTGACCAAATGACAAATGTGCACAATTTAGACAATATCGCGTCATATGACAAACCAAATCAGATAAGTGAACGTTACATAAAAAGTCCAAAATAATGAAGATGAAACTGTTCAAAAGTCGATGCTCTTTTATGTGTTTAAAGGTGTAACTATGAGTCTAACCTTTTCATAATCTCAGACAAATTAATAGACTGCACCACAAGGTCATATTTGGAAAATGTAATTCATGTTTGAGACTACGGCAGAATGGCACATGACCAGAGAGAGCCAATCACGGGTGTCGGCTTTAGAAGGAGGAAGTAATATGAAAAAAACAAGAAATCTGAGCTTTTGTGGCTATTTTTTCACATATAATTAAAATTGTTATCATGGAAATTTGAAAAAGCAACTGTAATTTAATTATGCATTTTGTCCCAGAAATGTAATGGATGACAATGAAATCAATTTATTATGTAATTAGTTACTCCCAAACACTGTCGTCACAGTCACAGAATCAAACAATGACGACATCAAATGGAGGCCCAGTATCTTTCTGTGGGACCTCAGGAAGAATTCACATTTTCCGCTGCATTGTACTGGCTTGATTCTACTTGCCTGGGTTTTTGGGTTTCGTTTTTAGGAAACTGCGAAAACCGCACCGAATCGAACACATAATTGGGAACGAGACACGCTAACAATCAACAGTAATGGAAGAGAATGAGGGTCTCTTGTATTTACGCCTTCTATTTGAGAGGAAATTGGGGGCAGCAAGGAAACAACACTGTGGAAAAGTGGAGACTGTGGAGTATTACACATCCAGAGACATTAGCGATTACAGTATGAGGTGCAGCAACAGAAACCTTAGCATGTGGGTTTATTTGTGTCCTTTCATGCCTCAAATGTTACAATGAAAAATCTGCTCAACCAGCTACGGTTTACGTCTCACATATGCTTTGAACCCCGACTGACCAGATATGTCAGAAATGTGAAGCAGAGTCGATACAGTGCAGTGAAAAAGGCTACCAGCCATCGGACGAGCAATGTTATATCCGCTCGGAATAAGGTCCAGGATCCATTAAAAGCCCTCGGCACTCGCGAAGATTGGACGACTATATTCAGACCAGATTGCAACAAGAATCTGCCCCTCCAGAAGTCCGTATAGAAGAGACTGCTGTCTCTGCGGCCCGGTCTCCCCTCGGCCAATCACAGCGGGGTTGCCCTCGCAACCATTGGGCTCACCACTGCGAACTTTGTGGCCGTCAGGGTCGGAGGTCGAGAGCCCAGGGCCGGGCCGCAGCCTCGGCAGCTGACAGTTATGCTTAAAGATCATACTCTGCAATTTGATTTGTGAGGTTTACATAGAACATAGGCGGGATTGTCAAACAAAGCGGTTTATGGCCTGAGTGTTTACCTACTATGTCCTGCCTCGGGAAAAACATATTTTACAGCCAATTATGCGAAAACCGCACCATGTTTGAGGTCAGGTAAGCTTGAGTCTCAAGTGACAACAAAATCCCAAAGTTTCAGAATCCCAATCTCTGTATCGTGAGACATTTTTTTTCTTTTCTTTTCTTTTTCTGTGAGGTAGACCCAATTAGGTTTTAAAGAGCGACAGCAGCAGCAAAGTGGCACGCTGCAAATCTTGTCGAGGCCTTTTTGAAGAGGGCTCTCATAGGGCCTGTTGACCCCCGGGCTAGAGTAAACATTCCATTTGGCCTTCATGACTCGCCAGTAATTACCCAGACTGCCCCAGGGCCTGGCTCACTCAGTGCCAACTGGCTTGCTGGCTGATTTTTTTTTTTTTTTTTTTTTTAACTAGCTAACAAACACACACAAATAAAGGAACACACATGCATTTTCCTAAACATTTTCACAGGTTAATGAAACCAATGCAAGGCTTGTAAAGGCTTCATAAAACTCCCCAGAACGTAGATTCTTCCCTATGGGAACCAGCCTTATATGCTTGTTCTAATTGGACCATCCTTAAAGGTCTTAAATGGAATGGAACCAACTGAGCACACACACACACACACACACACACACACACACACAAAGAGGTCTGATTGTCCCCTGTCCGGCTCCACTCACTCATTATCTGTATAACTGCGTGTCTGGGGCCTTTAGCTCAGCGGCCAAGCCGAGTCTCCACATTGCAGACAAAACATTTGAGCCTTTATGATGAACCTTTAGGGCTTGAATAAGACACCTAAAAAATAGCTTTGAAAAATTGTGTCCGGCCTCAAGCTTTCTACTCACGAAACCCTTTTGAAAAAGTATTGGATGAATAAGGACATTTTCATTGCCCATTGGCTGGCCAGCATTTTAAGCACTGCTCATTGGACAATCTTGAATGTCAATCATTATAGCACTACACTAAAGGTGTATTCAAAGCCCACAAATATTGGCTAAAATGTATTTTATGGTAGATTTCAAATTTTAATTGAATTGATAGCAATGCAGAGTTGACTTTGTGTAATATTCTAAGTCATATTCAGTTCATTGTCCAAATGTTTCACGTCGACCTAATACAATTGCGTGGATCTGGATGTCAAAAAACAAACATTGGATTGCTGCAGGAGGACCTTTGAGGCTGTGCTCTTCTGTGGAATCTCCACCTGAAACTAAACACAGCAGTATTAGGGACACACCTAAAATAATACTAATAACGGGGACAATGAATGGTGGCGATAATTGATCATTTAAGCAAATCGGGCGAATCTCGAAGAAGACGATACTTCAGCCATCTGTGGAATGAATGCTAAAGCTAAAAACAAGGCGTACTACGACCCTTTACAGACAAAATACAATCGTATGGAACCGGTATACGATGAGGTTCTGCTTCACCGTGGCCCAAACTTGTCCGTAAGTCAGACCGTGCCATAGTCTGTCACTATTACTCTAACATGGATTACAGTAAATAGTTATATGATATAGCACTTCTAGGCCATGAATTTGATTACGCTGCTGTGCAAAGTAGTTTATTGCGTGCTGTTTGTGTTTATGTCGGTATTTTAAGGACAATTAGCGGCACAGTGAAAACAGTTGTCAAATCGCCCAAAAAAACCCCAAAAAAACAAATCTTAATCTTGTGAGACTATCGTCTTAATTTTAAAGTCAATGTCAACATTTCCACCAGAAAATTAACAGCAGTATTCGGGTCACACTGAAAAGAACCCCCCCCCCGAGCAATTATGAGAAAAAAACGTATTACAAAATTTCAAACACAGTGTCCTTTTTATTTATTTATTTTTTTTAACCAACAAAACAACATACTTTCAACAGAAACCACATTAAAGCTTCCCTGGAAAATGTGACAGTGTAAACAGATTAATATCTTTCCGAGGTTATTTAGGATTGTGTGGTGGTACAAAGATGCTTCCTGAGTGAGTCACACCGACGACATCACGGTGATTAAGGACCGAAAGGGATCGAAACAAAGGATCTCATGTGAAGACAATAGATGTGACATCATTTGATGCTTTCAGTCTAATGCAACCTATCCAGAAGCTGACATTACAAGCCTCCAAGCATCCAAGTTAAATACCATTTTCTTTCACATTCTGCGGCCATGACAATTTGCAGCCTATAAGTAGTGAATTAATGTGTTGTTAGCTTGATGGATGTGTGTTTCCGGAGAGCCTGCACTCTTGTTAACATAAACCCACAAATCAATGATAATTAGCTGCGGCTAGACGGTGATAGGTCAAATGTATGTAACTGTGCTGTTGCCTTAAATTCCATTAGTGGTTTACTAATTAAGTGAGAGTTTATCAGCCTTCAGTCATTTCTGCTGTCTGAAAATGATTCAGAAAAAACAATAAAAAAAAAAAATGAGTGGTGGCCATAAAGGAGATAATAAATGTAATAAAGGATCAAAGTTAATGTAACAAAACATTTCTTAAGTATTCTCAGGTGAAAAAGAAAAATTTAAAGAATTAAAAACAAAAGTAATCTTGTGAAAATGAAGCCATAATCTTAACAAAATCTCAAAATTCCTACTCGGAACTGGAAAATATGTCCTTATTTTAAAAAGTGAATGTCATAATTCCCACCCAGACTTAAACACAAAACTATTAGGGCCAAACTAAAGAGAAAAAGTGAAAATATGAGAAAAAAAAGTCACAACATTACAAATAAAAAAGTGTATTTAAAAATCATTTTAGTAAAAACAGATATAATGAAGTACAATAAATGAGGCATAAAAAGATATTCTATTGCATAGAATCACGTTTAATATCACCCAAAAATATCGACAAAAGGTAATAATAAGAAATTAAGTAACTGTCAAAATTTCCACAGAACCTAAACACAACAGTATTGGGGAAAGAAAGAAAAAAAAATTCCTGTAAAAAATATTTTTTCCTGAAAAAAATAATTTACATAGCTACATTTTTTATTTTCAGAGGTGACCTAATACTTTTTTGATGCGCTTTTATCTTCTGTTAATTTTTGAAAGGCTTACCGAAGCACTTTTTAAATTGCCCTTGCGTATAAAACGTGCTACACAAATACACTCGGGTGGCGCTGTGAATGTCGTCATTGTTCACACAAGGCCCTCTCTGAATGCATGTTTACACTGGCAGTCACACGTCTCAATCTATGGCAGAAGAAAAGTGCGATCACCTTCCAGATAGATTAACCCTCACATTCAGGTTAACAGCCATCATCTAGCACAGGAAATTCCTGTTGCACATGTTACGGAGGTCTAAACAGTTTATTTTTTTTCTTGAATTATCAGAATAGCAATTCGGCTAATTCAGCTAGGCAGTGATTAAAGCTGGTTGAATCAGTAATGTTGTTGTTTTTGCAAGAAGAATCAGTTTTCATGTAAGAAATGACAGAAATAGAACTAAACCGCTTTTATATTCATACAGTGCTGCCTTGACTTACAAGGCTAGCTCATGACCACTCCAAAAATTCGTAGAGGTAACGCTAATATGTTTGTGTTGGCATGTCTTGAAATAAACAGGTGTTGGACAGCAGTGCTCGCATCGCTAACAGGGTGTCCTGGCTGGTTCGTCAATATCGCCATGGAAATGACAGATATGCTATAGTCCTTATTACAACCCTTTTTGCCATCAACATTATTTGTAACCTTTATTGTTAGGGTGCAATTGCAGCATGAACACCAGTGCTAGTGCCAACAGAGGTGTCCTGGGTGGTCCGCTGATGTTGTAGCTCGTTTAGGTTTAGGTGCCATGGAAATGACATGCTAGTTTCCTTCGTACCACAGAGTGTGCTATCCGCACTATTTTGAAGATTTTAAGGTGACATTTTAAAATATTGTCACATTTAAGCTGCACCAGTGGTTTACATCAGACAGGCTCCAGTAACGCAGACACTAATGTATGTTCCTGTTATTGTGTCTTGAAATAAAATTTTAACATGCAACAATGTTTCTACAATCATTGATCAACAGCGTTAGCACTGATGCTAGCACTAGCGTAGGTGAGCCGGCTGCTCCACCATCGTAGGTTGTAATTTTGAAAATCGGACAACGGGTTCCAGAGAAATTGAGCTTAATGTGTGGGGGGGTGGAAAAAAAATGCCATTTTGGGGAACATTTTTGTGTGATATCACCTATAGAAAATCTGGTCAAAACATAACTTCACTATTTCTCAGCGTATCTCCTCGACCCTTTCGTTTTGATCTGCTACTAACCCTAACCCTAATCCCCTTCTCCCATTGGATGACAGGTTTTAGTTAAAAATATCTACCAATAAGATCGTGCGGGCCAAAATTCCGAGGGGGTCTCTAAGTCAAAACGTCAAAACCACCGTGACGGTCATGTACAGTACTTATTAATCAATTGTTTTTTTGTGTGTGAATTTATTTGTTCTGGAGGATTTTAGAGCTGTTTGAAGTGCTCATTCCATGTTTTTCCTCACGTCACCAGTTTTATTCTCCATATTTCAACCTAGTTTGCCATCAATGCTATTATGAAGCTTTTATTTTCAATCAAATTGTATCACCAGTAGTGGACTTGCATCAGACTGTCTTTAGCTACCCAGAAGCTAAGCTAATGTATGTTTGTCTTGGCTTGAACTAAATTGCCGGATCCTTTTTTGGATGTGTAACAAAGTTTGTGCGAACATTAAACAGCTGCATAAGCACCAATGCGAGTGCTAAGAGAGGTGTCCTGGCTGGTCCGCCAACATTAAAGATCACTATGGTTGGTGATCCAGGGTTGCCGCAGAAATGACAGCCATGCTAGTCTCATTTTTAACAACATAGTTTGCCGTCAGCTCTAACGTGGTAACTTTTGCATCGTACATGCATACAATTAGCTGTGTTTCCATATGGTGCAGCCGTTTCATGGTTGTGTGCATATAAAGGCTCCTCTCAAAGCGTTTGCTCCCCATGCTCAGTCCTTATAAGGAGGCTCGCTGATCAACAAAGTGGGACATTTGATCCACAGAGACAAATGGAGTGCACTTACGCTGGAAACAGTGGGCAGGCAGGCGGTCTGGTCGAGGGGGAGGGTGGTGGGTTCTGGGGGGGTTATAGCTATCATGGTTAACCATCCTGGAGATATCGCTCACACGTCTCCAGGCGCTTTTCCAATGACTTAAATGTGTGGAGAGTTCAAAACGGCTTTTTGTCACGCAGTGCTACTATTCAATGAAACTAAATCTGCGCCGCTAACATGCAAGACCAGCGCACTTTTCCCCCCGCAAGCTGGTGATATACTGAAGGCTGACATTCCGCAGAGAAAAGGGGGCAGGTGTTGCCCATCTCTGCCACGACATGTCCCATCACAGAGGTAAAAGCGACAACTATGTTCATTCCCCCAAAAGCTGTTGACAAAAGAAGTGACGTTCCAGGTAGGGAAAACAGCTGGTCTGAGACTCCGTCAATCAAAGAGCTGAGTCAACAACACGGCACAGACACTCCCAGGGCTGTCGAGCACCACTCGTGGGAAGTAACAAAAAACAAATATTGTACTTAAAGTCAATTCAGATATTTTAGTGCTTACATATACTGTACATCTTTGAATGTAATTGTTCAAAACGTGTAAAGACTATGTGGTACTCAGTCACGGAGGAAAAAAAAAACTGTTTTTCACCATTTCAGTTTTCTCGATTTTTTATTTTTTTTGGGGGCGTGTGGCTCAAACTGGGCCCAGTGACGCATCTCGGCCCAAGCATGAGTCCTCCCTGCCCCACTAGAAATGGGCCCTCACTTGTATAGCGCTTTTCTATCGTCAAGGCACTCAAAGTACTTTAACACTGACTCAAGGACACTTCAACATTGTCCACAACCTTCAGGAGAAAACCACTCTGCCACCTGAGCCATGCCACCCCATAATATGATAGAACTTCAGTGCCTTCATTCGCATCAGTGCAACTGCGACTGCGAAAAAATTTGGCATGGCTGTTAATGCTCTTCTCTTTTGTGTGTCAAATTTAGAAGACATTTATTTTCACTTGCAGAGAAGTAGCTTTTTCAGGTACCAATAGATTACTTTTTCTGGTGACTTTTACTTCCTACATTTGAAAACATATCTGTACTTTCTCCTCCTTACTTTGTCAAAATAGGCTCGTTACTGTTTTTCAAGCTCCGCGAACGATGACGAGGCAGTATAAAAGACATAACTAACGACAGGTGAAGTCAACTGCTCTTGATTGAATGTGATCTTGCGGTCTTATAAGGCAGAATAAAAACAGGGACAGCAGAAACATGAAGGAATGTAAAACAGGGAGCATTAACAACGACCGCAACAGATCCGAAGAAGCAAGTTGTTCCGAATGCCTGACCTTATTTAGGATAATTTTTTTTAGGTCAACCACCAGCTTCTGGAGTTCAAAAATTGTCTGTCTCATCTTTATTAATAAAAAAAAAAACGTCCAGGTAAGGCATCTCTTCGGTTGTCGTTAGCTGATTTAGCATTTTTATTATTTTGCTCATGCAGGACATGTTGTCAGTGACCTGAGAGGTCAACCTGTCCTGTCAGCATTTAGCTTGTGCCCAGTCATTTTTTTCTTCCCATATTTTTCTTACTTTTACTGTATTTAAGGGCAGAAGTTAAATCACTTTTACCAGTCTTTTTTTTTTATTTTTACACAATTGTCTGTACTTCTACTTAATTACAGACAAGAGTGTGACACCCCTGCCAAACAGCATCCCAGACACTCTACTGTTATCTCAGCCCTCGGCGCATCAACGGGTCCTTTGACGGGCGTCGTGTGATCGCGGCGTGAATGTGAATCGCTTACGTGAGGGATTTTTTTTTCCCCCTTGACATCTGTTTGCGAGAAGTCCTCTCTTTTTACCTTATTTTTCTCTGTGCTATTTTCTTGGCCTGCTGTTGAACCCGAGGGGTGCAGGCATATGCCAAGTGTAGGAGTCAAAAGTGAGACAATTAGCTTTGCCGGCTCGTCGGAGTGACCTCACGCTCTTATCAGCGAGCGTCTTTTGATCACTCGCTGGAAGCCTGCCACGGGTTCCGCATCACCTGAGCCAGGGAGGTTGAATCGCAGCGATACAGACACGGTGTTAAGTGAGTGACAGGGCTTTGCTGCAGCTGTGTGGCTGGCGGGCAGGTGGGCCGACCCCAACACTTAAGAGTCCAAGCCGAGGCCTGCCCGTTCCTCATAAAAGAGCGCAGGTGTAGCGACGGATAGCATTTAGCTCAGTGCTGTGTCTGACCACGTAGGCCAGTGATTCCCAAACAGTGCCGTGAGACAGGCACGTGCACACATAGCCACGAAGTGCTGCTCAAGTACTTATAGTTTTGCCCTGAAACAAAAAAGTGCCCTTTTTGCTGCAGCCCATTTTTTTTCTTCATTCATCAATATTTAAAAGGCAAATTCCCCTCTGTGTCATTAATTTTATCCAAGGTGTTTTGAAATCTGATGAGCATTTATTTGAGTCCTTGGGAGAATTGGACTCATGCTCCTCCTTCCCCTTCCAAAAACGTTATTTGAACAGGAGTGTGTTGACTTTTTATATCCACTGTAACTTCCGTTCACCTCCTTTGGTAATAGTAGTATTCTTGATTGTGTTGATTGTGTTAACAGAAATAAATACATAAGTTATATACATACTATTGTTTTTTTCTTTATCGTATGAATAATTTTTGCAATGGGTGCCCCTTTTTTTGGAGGGGGGGGGGGGGCTAGAGCACCTGCCCCCAAAAATGTCTGTGGACGGTGCCTGCCATGAGAACTCATCAGGTTTACCGGAGGACATTATCCAATTTTACCTAATTGAACCAAAAATGTTTATTTATTTACTACAAAAATGTATCTTTTTCATTGTTCCATGAAATGTTGAAATGTTCTTACATTAGATGGCAAAAGGTACAGTGCAATTAACCTGTGTATTTAAAAGTTGCCTTTCATACAACAGAATATTAGCCTTGTGTTTAACTAAACAGGCCCAGATTTCCAAGTAAATTTAACAAGATCATCATTTGTTGTTGATACGGCTGTTGTTGTGCCCATTGTTCTTGTGTCCCTCGACCAGTCATTCTATCCCATTTCCTCCCTCTGTCCCTGTACTCTGTCTAACTCTTTCCTAACCGGCCGAGACAGACGGTCGCCCATAGTGGTTCTGTTTAAGGTTTTTTTCTTAGGTGGAGTTTTTCCTTGCCCACGTTGCCAAGTGCTTGCTGTTGTGGAGTGCAGTCGTTTTTTTAATGTATGAGGAGTGTGGTTCCTGACCTGTTCAATGTGTAAAGTGCCTTGAGATAACTTCTCTTTAGAATTGGTGAAGGGACTTAACTTGACTGTCATGCAAAATATGCTAACCACATCACCGTGATTCATATTTTTCAAGCCATTTTCATGTATTTTTTGGGATACTTTTTCCCTGCATTGGATCCTTGCGGTGGCCGGACTGGGTGAATTGCGCCAGGACGGGCCCCTCAGCAAACAGTGGGCGCAGACGCTTGGTTCGCCAAGCCTCATTTCTGTTGCCATCTCGAGGATGCTGACAGCTGGCCCTGGTGATGGGACAATGGTTCCAAAAAAGAGCTCCAGCAGAGAGAGACGCCAGCCAGTGTCCCTCTCTGCTTTAGGACTGCACGGGATGGGATCCTCTGAAGGGGTTAAAGTCTTAATCTCTATTCTTTGCGGCATACAGATTAGTGGGGCAAAGTTAATACTTACACCTTCAGGTTAGGGACCAGAGGAACCCCCACATTCCCTCCCTCCCCACTGCCTCGCTACTCTGTGTTAGCAAGCATCAAACTGCCCTCCTCTAACCTCAGTGGCCATTCGGTCGACTGGTGAGCACCGTCCGTCCAAAGTGGTTCATCGCTAGATTAGTTGTTGTGAGACAAAATGTAACTGCAGCTGTAGTCAGTGATTCCTAAATTATTTTTTTTTAAACACAAAACAGCTCTTGAGCATGCCCTGAAATTGCTTTTGTTGCCTCCCTCTTGGTGACCAACAAATATAACAAACAGATAAAATACTATTTGAAATCATTTTTTAGGTACAGCGTGATTTTGTTTGTCTTCCTTGTAATTGTTAAGATTGTTTTTTTTTCACTGATATATTTGAAATAGTAGTAATTATGTAGTATTTAAGTTGTGTTGCTCAAAATACATACAACCCTGTTACTAAAACCTTTTTAGTAATAGAGGAAGAGGAAAAAAAGTGAACTTCATGACTCAGCAAAAATGACAGCAAATGGGTTAATTGGATTTGCCCTGCTGTGCTTTCGCTTCCAATAATTAATCCAGGTCACAATGGATTTACAGCTGGCCTTGTATTGCCATGAAAATATTGCAAACAAGTGCATAAACACGGTGATTTCACACAAAAGTTTTTTTTTTTTGTTTTTTTTTTGCCTCAGCTCAGCAGCATATAAATATTCAATTGCTCTTCCACATCTGGTGCTGCTGCTAATCCTCCTCGGAGGTCCCTATCAAGCTGGGACATATGTGAGGGCAAATGGATAATAAATCCAAGAGCTGGCTTTTCACGCCTTTTATGTTGGGGCGACGAAGGTTGTGACAGGACCCGTGCGACGGGACCGTGACCACTGACAAATGGAAGATGCATACGAATAACGGAACCAGGGTGGAAGGCAATTGTAACAGCAAAGCATATGCAAGGAAGCAAACATATGCATCTTTTTTTTTACCCACTACAAGGTTGAAATATACTAATAATATTAATAATAATAATAATAATAATGATAATATTGGTCAGCATTACCTTATCTTGATTGAGAGTCAAAGGATCCCATTGCCTTATGACGAGAGGTGTGGTGTTCAAGTCATCAAATAAGGTCTATTTATGATATTTACACAAGACAAAAAGGGGAGAAATGCACAATGTTTAAAGAAGGAGGCAGATATGAGTGTCCAGTGCAAAGGAAATGATGAGAAAATGAGTAAGCACCATAAGTGCTTGGATTCATATCCACCCTTGACCGTATTAATGTCAACAACATATCTCATTTTAAAACAGCTTGGTCCTCCCACAAAACCACAACAATATTTCACTGGCAAGACTTTCACATGTGCTGCGCCTTGTCTACGGGTATCAGCGGAATGCGTGGAATGGCTGAGTGGTCTGTTATGAGCATGTGTAATCCCAGCGAGGACAGATGAGTCATGCTGTCTCTCACAGGTGATATAAAGATCCATTCATTCTCACGGGGGAGAGAGAAAGAGTGTCGAGGTGTGGACGTGCTGTACAGCACGAGATCCAAGGGTGACGTGATTACTGGTCATGTCGAGCCAAGTTCATCCTAAATGGTAATCTGGTACACAAGTTTTTGCATTTTCAACTGTCAAAAGTTGTAAAGTGTACCCAATTAACGTAACTCCTTTTGACACCCTTCTGTTGAGGTACCATGTACTTACGGCAAGGTAACTCACAATTTGATATCGTCCAAAATATTTTTTCCAATGATGACTTTCCAGCCGCATTAGCGTAGGTTAATGATAGACTACGGCGCATTCAGACTTGCAAACTAATTCAGGTAGCGTTACTGGCGTAGGAACAGAACTTTTACCCCCGTGTACTTCTAATATTGTTTAATATTATTCTAACTTGTGCTTGAATCGAGGCCTTTTCCAGACTGTTGATTGTCTCGAGAGTGCAGTGCGGAAACACGTAACCCATTCTCAAAGTGTGGTATGAGTACTAGGAGTTGTGCGAGGCTCCCTCTTGTGTTATGCAAAGAATTACTGAATTAAATGTTCAAACTGCATACTGTTACAGTGGCATACAATAATATACTTTCTTGGGAATAAAACCTCAGCCTTGTATTTGATATACACTTAGTCCTACTACTGGAAAGCTAAGTATTTTTTGAGGTGGTACTTTGAAAACCACAGCCGTAACTGTTATAGTAGGTTCATGAAAAGGGGGTTCATGTCAACTTTTGATCGCTTTGGATGACCTAATTGTTGTGCTTAGTTTTAAGTAACAGTTACACGCAAAATGACTTTGCCAAAAGGTCACCAGTGTGTTTGAACCTTGTTAGAGGGAAGAAAAAAAAAAAAATCAAAGCTTTTTCCCCCCAAGTTTCTCTATGGTCGTCTCCGCTCGTAATCTGTGTGTGACAATCTAAATTGGAGCACGAAATCAACAGGCCGACCTCCGACCCTCTCTGGTCCGCCGCGGCCTCTCGACCTCGGTGCTGAAGCCAATTAGGGTTGACTCACCCAATGTCCGCAAGGTCAGAGCGGGGCCGCTGTACCTGTAAACAGGGGTCATGGAAAGGATGGCTTCTTTTGAAAGCCTGATAACATTTGGCTTTTATTAGAGTTGTGAGGGTCGGGTCACTGTTACGCCGGAAACTCGGTCTCGGTTCAGCGGGTCGGGACAGTGCAGTCGCCGAGGGCGGAAAAAGGGGAAGACGTCGCTATCTGATCGCAGGCTTTGAGCGACAATGTTAGCTCGTTGCAAAGTGGAGCCGACGGATCTTAAAGGGCCACCAGCTGTGTTGCGTTTGAGACGTCACGTTAGTTTTGTACGCTAATCAACCAATGTGCGTGAGTCTTGTGCTAGTCTCCGGCACTGTGCGGCGCAGCCGGGTTTTTACTCACAGGAGAGAGTCCGATGACTGACGGGAAATACAGTATGTAAACAAATGCTATTTTTACCTTGCTCTACCGCACTAGCCACCAATGCTGACAGGACTGAAAAACATAAGCCACTAACTGCACAAAATAATCACAGTAGCATTACCAAATCCTGGTAATTGTCATGTTTATGGAAAAGCAAATGTGTTTGCTGTGTCGCAACCCTAAAGTGCAACAGCATGGATTTAAGGAGAAGATACACTGTAGCTGTACAGTGCTGTGAAAAAGTATTGACCCCATTTTCAAATTCTTATATTTTTGCATACTTTTCCCACTTTCATCAAACAAATGTAAATATTAGACGAATATAGCCAGAATAAACATAAAATGCAGTTTTTAAACGGTGATTTCATTTACTGAGAAAAAAAAAACGATTCAAAGCTACATTATCTGGCCCTGTGTGTAAAAGAAATTCCCCCCTTATTAAATCATGAATTAACTGTTGCTAAAAAAAAACTGGGTAAAAAAAATATTGATTTACATTAACATGGGTCATTTGTGATTTATTCAAACTGAGACTGAGGGCAGCAAGAAAACTGCGTGCTGCACCAAAGTGGAGACTGTGGACTGCTGTATAATACTGCAGCATCCACAGCTGTTGCACTTCAATAGGGTAAACTGATTTTATTCCAGAGTAGACTGAGGCAAGTAGGAAAATAGAGCGCTGCATCAAAGTGGAGATTGCGGATTATAATACGGCGGCGTTCAGAACTAAGGCACATGGAGAAGCTTCCACTTTGCAATCAGAGTTTCACTCTTGCGTTATCTTCTCCTGAACCTTGACTAAGGACAGTGTTGACAACTTGCTGGACTCAAGTCAAGTGGAAATGTAATTTTCTGGGACGACTTGTTCTCACCGCCGCATGTTGTTCCCTTCAACATCTTTCCTGCGTTTGCGCTGTGATTTCATCGGTATTTCAGTGCTGAATGTGTCATGTTGCGTCAATACTGAATTACACAGTTCACATCTCACAAGCCCCATCACCACAGGCCACATATCAATATGCAACATCGTGTCCAAGGAACGACTGTTTCCGTATCGGTTTTACAAACATCATTTGATTGCATTGTGTATCCCGAGAACCTTTGAGGACTTACGCGATGGCCAAAAGAAAAACACCAATTTACTTCCACTAGCTCTTGGCTGATTTTGGAGCCATCAGTGCTATTTGGTCAAGACTTTGGGGAATGTTAGCACAAACACAGCCCACTGAGAGTTTATAAGAACTCTGATATCCCCAGATTATCCCTGAACTCTGCGTTACCTGCTCTTGCTAAGCTATACTTGGCGGGTCGGGGTTGACACCGAGATCAGGTCATATAACACATATTGCTGGCCCGTATTTTATTATTTTTCCAGATTAGAGAGGGATTAGACAGTTTTTTTTTTTTTTTTTTTGGTTACTCTTCATTTTGACTATAAATGGCAGATAAGGTTTCCATTCAGACTTTTATTTGGAACTGCTTAACCAAATCCAAATTTTACAAGGGAGCTTTCGGTATACAAGTTCTCAGTGTGACGTTGGCAAATATAAAGTGTCAGAAAAAACGGGGGATATTTCTTAAACTCATCTCGAGAGGGAAAGTGAAGGCGTATCGTGATATCAGCAGAAGTTCTAAGGCCTCCGTGACATGTGCAAGCTCTACTGCTTTACAACAACATCTTACGCTTATCGTTGACAATGCTGCATTCCTGTTGAGGGCAGACAAAGTCTCGTTTTTGTTTTTTTCCTTCCCGAGTCTCCGTTCACAAGATTTACAATTGTGTGGAGGTAGCTAGCCCTAACCCCCCACTATTAGTTTTGGGTTTTTTTTCTACTAACATGCATTTTATTATCATTTGTGAGGGATGGACTTTGATCCTTAAATTGCATATGTTGGTACTGAGTGGATGGTAAAAAGTTGGTGTACTGAATTTGATACAGCACAATGCTAAATGCTAAACGGTTAGCAATTAGCATTAGCATTGAACGCAATCAGTCGGAACAAGACATGCTAACATATATCAATGGATGTGATTGAGCATATCATGTATTGAAGTCAATAACGACAAATCCGAGAAGAGACTAAGGGCAGCAAGAAAATGGAGACTGGAGAATAATGCTGCAGTGTCCACAGCTAAGGCACTGCGACAGTTTGCATGTTGTTTATTTTCAGCTAACCCTTTTCTGTGCCTTAGCTCTGAAGCTCCAGTATTATACTCCACAGTCTCCATTTTGCTGCAGTGCTCGCTCCGTTGTTTTGCTCTCCTCAGTCTCCAAGCCCAAAATGACCAGAATGTACACAAATGTGATTTTAGCTAACCCTGTTGTCATGCCTTAGCTCCGTAGGATGCAGGATGATACTCCACAGTCTCCATTGTCTTACTGCCCTTAGTCTCCTCTTTGATAACATTCGTCGTCTTAGAAATAAATGCATTATACCCTCGTTCTCGTCCATTGTTATTGGTTATCGTTTCTTGTACCGATTGATGCGTTAAATGCAGTATGGTTTTCACAGTTTCCTGCGGTACTCTTTCGGTATTCGGCCTTCTTCCTGTGTCCAAAAGTAGTTGGAAATATCCTTGGATTTCGGTAACTCTGCTGTTCTGGTTACAGCATCGTACCAGGGCGCCACAAAATATAGAATTTGAGTGTCAAGGGCAAATCAAGAGGATTTAAGATCCGTGCTGAATGGATTTGTGTTCCAGCAGTGATAAGACCTTCCCTACATGAGGCCACGCGAAGGCCTCAGTGATAAAACATTTATGAGGCACAGCTGGTTTTTTAAGCTGAGTTTAATGAGAATATTCTACATCTGAGACTAGACAGCAGACACTTCATTAGGTACACCTGCGCAATCTAATGAGGTCCAGTACGACGAGTACTGTATACAAAGAAGTGTAGTTCCACACCACTGCAAACTACAAACATCAATAGAGAATGACTGCGTAACTTTGGGCTCATCGTTTTGCAGTTTATGTCGATATAATCAGCTGAGGCTGCACCCATGAGGCTGTCTTCGCTCAAGCGCCAAATCATCACAAGCTTATCACCACCAAACCTCAAACGGATCACCTGCAGTGTTCGGTAAGATCCAGACAACTGCACTTTTTTAACATTTTTCAATGAGAGTTTTTTTTTTTTGTTTGACGTTGGAAGCCACATGAAACGATTAAGGCTATTCAAAGCTCTTTGCATCTTTTGCTTCCTGTCTTCTTGTGAGCCGATTCATCCCAGACAGGAAACGGACAAGACGTTTAGTTTTTTGGAAGATATAAACAGGGTAAGAATATTAGGAGCTGTGTAACAGGACCATTTGAACTGAAAACTGATAAACACCGTGTTGTTTGTTGCCATTAACACTTGACTAACTCATTCAACTGTTGTGGATGTTGACATTCTTAAACTAGAATCTTACTGTTTAGTGCTAGCGACTAATATAACAGAATAAAACAAAATGATTCAACAAAATCTTTTGTTTAAACTTGAACTCCAACCGACCGATGGGAGGTTTGTTCTGAGAGGAGATGGAAATGAGTGATCGCCCGCCGTGCAGCGCCTCCCCTTTCACATCAAAGATGCTCGGCCCGGCCACTAAGAAGATATTGTGCCTCGGTGACCAAAAGCAGCCGGTCCTGAGCATAACAGACACGACACGAGCCTCTTCCTCCTCGGTGACGACAAGCACGATAAGCCCTCGGCGCCGTCTTGCGTTTGAAGCGGAGCCCCCCCCCCCTTCATTTTTCTCCTCCTCCTCCAGGACAGTTTAGAGCAGCGTGTAATGCAAGAGGAAATATCAACGCTGATCTCTTGAACTCTGTCAGAAAACAAAGGTCTGTTCTTTCTCTCTGCGGCCATTTTGGGGAAGTAGTGGGAGCGACTGGCCTGTGTTCAGAGGGGATGCATGACAAATGGTTGTTTCCTTACTTGTGTGAGAGATAGACAGCTTGTCCATAATGTCATCCAGTATACAAAACAGTAGTTTTCAGTGCTCTCACTTCCTGTCACCTATAGAATGAACCTCATTTCGAAGATTAATTGTCACGCAAGTATGTCATGAAATACTGGTGTAATCGAAATGCTCAACACAGTACACACACAAGCATATCGCCAATAATAGTATCCAGACTGACCTGTGAGAGGCAGCATGATGCCACATGGCATCCAGACTACTGGAAAATACAAAGAAGAAGAAAGAGTAGTAACGGAAGAATCAGATGCTCCAAAATGGCAAAAGCTAAAGGACAGTTACACACGGAGTTGCTCCTTTGACACTGGCAAGAATGAAGTCTAGTGAGGTGTGCTGATAGCTCACATGAGCCGTGATGGTTCAAACGCTCCAAAAATCTTTGAATTCATGGACATTATATTCACCAAAATGTTTGAAAAATTCAAAGCGTCCATTTATGCAACAAATCTTTAAAAATGATATTTTCAGCAAGTTTAGACACAATTAAAAATAACGTTAAGAATCAAAATTTTAAAAAGTATACTGTACATGTGGACTAACTAAAAAAAGAAATAAAATTAATATATTAATCAAATATTAATCAACCTACTGCTGGGGTTGGGCAGTAGGCCAATCACCTAATCGTGTAAAAAGAAATTACAGAAACCGCAATTGTGCCCTAATGTGCCTCATGACATTGAGAGCTCTAACTAACTAACAGATTCAAATATTCCTCTATAATGACAAGCCTAATGCATTCTAAGAACACTTTTTTTTCCCCCTGCAAATAATCTCTAATTGGAAGCTTTGGGAAAACCCAAAAGTTAAGCAGATCAACTCATAATTGCTGAATGGGACCAGGGAATTCCCAATGTGCTTACTGCGACTGCTAAGTAAATTCATTTAAGCGTTACCGGGATTAGTGGCTCGGGTACAATTTCAGCCTCTGTGCCAAATATCAAACCAGTGATGTGCCCTTTTAATTGGGCAGCGGTCCAAAGAGTCGGTCCGCGGGTTAATTGGCCTCCTTTCTTTCTCTCTCAAGCTTCCAGTCCCAGGGTGTCGGTCTGATGTGTAATTTAGGGGCCGCAGATGGATGCATAACGGTCTGACTGCAGGATTCTTGAGAGGCACTTTCACCAGACGTGACTCTAACAGTTTGGATGGCCTTTAGGGAAGAGAGGGCGCTGCCCGCGTGCCCCTTTCCCTTTCTCTTCTCACTGCAATTTGGTGGGTTGCTCTGAATATTGACCTTTTATTTATAGTTCTTTTGAGCTTATGTGTTTGGGTAACTAACATACTTTGAGGTTTATTTTTTTCATCTTTAAATTTTAATAAAATGTTTTCATTCTTACTGTAGAATAGACATTGCAGAAGGGATATAAAAAAGATTTACATGAATCATGATATGACAGGATTTTATGTAAAGACCAAATGTATCACTAGCCGTGTTACACAATGTTTTATTTTGGAATCAGAACCCATTGTAATATTTAAAGATTATTTGATGAAAAATGTAATTGTCAAAGTTTTGGCATTAGTTTACTAAAATAAGATTAATATTGTACTGAGAGTGTATGATTTTTTTTCATTTTTATTTTTTGTAAATAGACAACTTTTAATTCTATTATAATATAGATAAAGAATAATTATGGTCGTAACTGTATGTCCAAATTTAAAAGATGCACATGCAAAGTTTGCACAAAGACTATCATTTGTCGAAGGATGGAAAAAATGCTGACTCATGGAATGCTTTGGTAACAATGCTATCATTAAGATGATGAAATCATCGCATCGGCCCCCCGCTGACATAGCTAACATTTTACATGCATCTGTTCCCTCGGGGAAGGAAAAGCGTAATGGCGGCGAAGCTGAGAGAAACAGGTGTTACTGCTCTGCCGATCTTTGACGGTGCAGAGATTTACAGAGAATTGATGTGAATCACCGCTAATTGTAGGAAATTAGAGAAAGGTGCTCAGCGAAAAAATAAACTCAACACTGTCAGTTATAAAGCGATAAAGGTATTTCTGAACGGTAACAGAATATGCTTTACGGGAAACGCTGCTGGGGGATTTACAGAAAGCTACCTAGAATGTGATGAGTCACTAAAGCAATCTCAGTTTGTACCTCATAAACCAAAATTTGTTTAGATGATGTTTCCACCCAGCCAATGTGTCTGCAATCTTTTCTTTGTTCAGTCATTTTACGACTTTATCTTTTTTAATCTTCAAAAGTAATTCACCATTTCACTAAGACCCGCCCCCCGCACTGGTGCTGGAGTGGTACACGCCCCCTCCCCTTAGTTTCTGTTACAAGTCGATCAAGTTTTCAGAGCAAACGTGTCCACTGTCTGTGCTCCCTTGAGAATTATTAACCTTTTATTTTTATTTTTTAATGCACATTTCAGAGAGAAACAGGCAGAATGGTGTTCATTATGCCTTCAAAGGTGACATCCACCAGAGCCAACACAAAGCAAAAGTCAACCAGCGCATCAAGAGCTGCCAAGCCGCTATTTGCTTGGCTGACTAAGCTTGCTAGCACGACAAATAGTAACTGGACATCATGTTTGTAGCATAGGCTAACATTAGCATTTGGAGCTAGTAACAGTATACTGTTATTTTATGGTTAATGCACTATATATAACAGTATGCAGTGCGAGCCAATCACAGGGCACATACTGTATATGAGGTGTATCAGAAAAGCGCCACCACTGGTGTCACCAGAGATGTACTGTACATATTTCAAATCCAAACTACAGGTTTCCCTTTATGCTAACCTCCCTGGAATCTAACACACTTTCCAAGCCTTCTCTGCCACGCCTTCATGCACCCTGGAGGTGCATTCCCCCGTTCATAGCCATCTTCATGTCGTCCACATCTTTAAAAAGGTTAGCCTTGATGAACCCATTGCACTTGGGAAAGAAGAAAACAAAAACACACAGAGCCAGGTCAGGTGAGTAAAGAGGTTACTCCAGCATGGCAATGTTCTTCTCGATCAGGAACTGTCTGATGCTCAGGGCATGGTGCATGTTGTCATGGTGAAGCAGTCACTAGTTGTCCTGCCACAACTCTTCCATCTTCTCACACCCTCGGCGAAGGAAACGCTGCAGGATCTCGTTGAAGATGTGCTGGTTGATCATCTAGCCCTGTGGCAAGAACTCGCAGTGGACTATGCCCCACACATCGAAGAATTCCATCAACATGACTTGGACTTTGGACTCCGACTGTCTTGCTTTCTTCGGCCTCAGCGATGTTGGACTCTTCCTCTCCTCTGGCATTTGGTATAAGGATCGTACTCTAAGAGCCATGAATCATCACTGACTCTCCCGAGCAAGTCTTGTCTCATTGAGTATGTATATAAATACCTGTGGAAAAAAGGGCAATGGCTGCAGAAAGCATCAGGTTAGTTATACTGTATACTGTAAGCTTTCTGAAACATCTCATTGTGAACGACCATTCCTATTAATACTTACGGATAATTTAGTCTTCAAAGACCCAAATGTATGTTTTTGAACTGTGGTAGAAAAGTGGAGTACCCAGAAAAAACCCACGCAACAACAGGGACAAAATGCAAACTCCACACAGGAAGTGAGGAGTTGAGATTCAAACCGTGCTGCCCGTGCAAAATCTATTCAATCAAATTTACAAACAAGAAAATGCAATAAGATTTGCAAAAGTTTTATTAAAAAAAAAAAAAAAAAGATGCCAAGCTCTTGCCAGTCGTAATATACCACGTGCCTTCCAAACAAATCTATATATACCTATATTCCCCATGTCTTGTCTGTAAGTATTGCAACATGACAATGCTTGCTGCCGTTTTCCGAGAACTGAAAGTAGACTTGACCAACACAAGTTCCTTCCTGTAGAAGATTCACTTCTTTCCAAGGGCTTCACAACAGTCACTTCTTCACAGTAAGAGTAGCATCTCGCACTGGTTCTGATGTTTTTATAGTATTCTTCAATTCGGGAGAACGATCCATCTCGAGTCATGTATACTGTCACGCTCCTAGCGATCGTTCTGCCTGGATTCTTGTCGTTCTCCTCCTCCGACAAGGACATGTGCGACTTGTACGCGGCAGTTGGACAAACGATGGAGCTTCCGTTTGTTTACAACCAGCTGGCCAACACGGACGTGCTTAGCTGGACTCACAACGGCACCATCGTTTTCAACCGGGAGCAAACCAGAGTGTCTGTCGGAAAGCCGGAGGACGTCTCTAAGACCGGTTCTCTTCTGCTGAAGAACTTGAAGCTCTCCAGTGGGGGCTGGTACCAGGCCACAGTCCGCCATCCAAACCGTACCCTGGTGACGCTGTGGACCAGCCGTCTCTGCACGATGGACAAGGTGTCACAACCGCGGCTCAGTTACGTCTGCGACCTGAAAATCGGATTTGTCAATCTCAGCTGCCACGTGGCGAATCCTCAAGACTTATCCTTTTCGTGGACCGTTGACGATATCAACTTATTGGATGCGACCAAGCAGACTTTGAACGTATCCCTCAACAAGGAAAATAATTTCGCATGTAGGGTGAAGAACAGATTTAGCACAGAGAGGAGTGACACTGTTCGTCCAGTCTGCAAAAACCCACCCCCGACTTCACCAGCAACAACACCGGTTCTGCTTTGTTTTACTTCTAAAACGATGATCGCGGTGCTGGGGGGAGGAGCGGCTGTGTTTCTTCTTCTGCTCGTCATCCTCGCCATGTTGTGTCAACGCCAAGGACGTGGCAAAAGCGACAGGTGTGTCTCGGGCAAAGGGGACCTCAGGATGGTTTCTGTAAAACAGCAGAGACCTGAGCTCAGCAGCCCAGATTACAAGATCATGAACCCCGCCGACTTTCCTACGTCCGCGTTTCCAGAACCTTTACCCAGAACTTGTCATACGAGTGCTTCTACGCCCAGTGAAAGCCTTCCACAGCTGCACCAAGCAGCTGCCAGAGAACCCTCACCAGTGCCAAAGCCCAGGACCAAAAACCATCAGACACCAAACATGTCAACATCTTTAAAGTCATTACATTGATTATTTTTCTCTCTGCTAAGGAAATCTACAGTGTACACGGGAAGTCTTTGAAAATGCTTACTAGTGTGATAAATATCCCCACACAATGTCTAGAAATTCATGTTGTAGTTATGTCATTATAAATTTACACACAGTATGCAAATTAATGTTTTATGATGTCTTGTAGGAAGTAATATGCCCAAACAAGACATCTAAAAATGTGTTGTTTTCATCATAAACATCCCCGTACGCCATGTCTATAAATTGGTGTTTTAACTATGAACATATAATAAATGTATCCAAACGTGTGTATTTGTTGTTTAAATTATGATGTCCTCATTGAAAAAAATTTTTTTTCGTTATAGTCCTTTCTATCATAAATGTCATGTCCGTCATGTTTGTCGGGTAGTGTATGATGCGTGTACTGTATTTCTGTCTGCCTGGTAGAAATCAATGTGTGTATGTAATTGATAGTAATAATTAATTTGATTACTAATATTGTACTGAACAGCCAGACCATTTCCTGGTCTGGAGCTAATCCTGAAGTCTCACAAGATTTGCTGACTCTAGGTGATGTTTGACTTTTTAAGGCTTGTTTTCCCAGAGAATACCTAATTGTACCATTTTGGGGGTATGTATTTGAATTGACTTTATCTTTGTACTATAGAACCCCATGAATTTTGATTAATGCTTCATATTGTGGCTAAGGTCAAATCTAGTATCTAATCAAAATGACAATTGTCAATTCAAAAGTCTAACTGATTGGAAATGTTGTCTATTTTAAAAGATAAAAATTGTGTAGAATTTCTTTTTTACTTAATTTTGTATTCTCAATGTATCACAACTCTAAAAAAAATGTACACAACCAAATAATTGTATTAGTTTTTCTTTGCAATAACATTTTTTTAAAATATTACAACTCGTTCAAAAAAAAAAAAAAACGCCTCCTGTATGGCTTAAAAGTAATAATTGTTGAACTTTGTTACAAAAGTATTATTTTAATGTCGTAATATTACACTTTTGGGGGAAGAAATGCAGCTTTAATGCTAATCATTTCATGATTGTTGTTCTTGAAAAAAAAGCTGAATTTCTTCTCATAATATTGCAACTCTTTGGGGGGGGAAAAGTACGACTTTAATTCTAATAATAAATAATAATAAAAAAACTAAATTGTTGAATTTTTTTGCAGATTTATTAAAAAACAAAAACTGAAATATCACACAGCCATAAGTATTCAGACCCTTTCCTCAGTATTTAGGAGAAGAACCCTTTTGAGCTAATACAGCCATGAGTCTGTGGGAATGATGCAACTTAATTTTCACACCTGGATTTGGGGATCGTCTGCCATTCCTCCTAGTAGATCCTCTCCAGTTCTGTCAGGTTGGATGGTGAATGTTGGTGGACAGGCATTTTCAGGTCTCTCCTGAGATGCTCAATTGGGTTTAAGTCGGGGCTCTGGCTGGGCCATTCAAAAACAGTCACGGAGTTGTTCTGAAGCCACTCCTTTCTTATTTTAGCTGTGTGCTTAGGGTCAGTCTTGTCAGGTGACCCTTCGGCCCAGTCTGAGGTCCTGAACACTCTGGAGAAGGATTATGGAGACCACTGTGCTCTTAGGAACCTTAAGTGCAGCAGAAATATTTTTGTCACCTTGGCCAGATCTGTGCCTTGCCACAATTCTGTCTCTGAGCTCTTCAGGCAGTTCCTTTGACCTCATGATTCTCATTTGCTCTGACATGCACTGTGAGCTGTAAGGTCTTATATAGACAGGAGTGTGGCTTTCCTAATCAAGTCCAATCAGTATAATCAAACACAGCTCGACTCCAATGAAGGTGTAGAACCATCTCAAGGATGATCAGAAGAAATGAAAAGCACCCGAGTTAAATATATGAGTGTCACAGCAAAGGGTCTGAATACTTATGGCTGTGTGATATTTAAGTTTTTCTCTTTTAATAAATCAGCAAACATTTCAACAATTTGGTTTTTTTCTGTCAATATGAGGTGCTGTGTGTACATTAATGAGGGAAAAATTAACTGAAATGGCTTTAGCAAATGGCTACAATTTACCAAAGAGTGAAACATTTAAGGGGGTCTGAATACTTTCCGTATCCACTGTACTTGCCATCGTAAATGGCTTAACTGTGTCTTTGTTCCAGCTTCTTACATTTTAGACATTCTTGTGCTAAAAATGTGCTTGCTCGCAAGAAGTTATTAAAAGAAGCAGCAACAACAACAAAATCAACAGAGGAACGGATTAGCCAAGGCAAATATCTATTATCTGCAAAGGGTGAATGGTAATCCACACATGAAAGTGTCTGCGGTCTGGCCTAATGTTGTGTGACAGCCTCATAATGGAGGCCCCCTGAGCGCGGTGGCATAAAACGAACACGCCAATGTCATCTTTTGTCATTGCCGGCTGCACTGGCGCTCCCTCCACACGGCACACATCAGTTTTGGAAAGCAAAGCTGGTGTTTGCTCCGCTTTCTTGAAGAAGTTGGCCCGCCACATCACTTCCGGGTGCAAATGTCTTTAATGAAACACATCTCGTACGCCTTCAGCAGATTGGCCTGGAAACGTGTTTAATCAGAGGCCGTCGGCGTCTACGTGGGCTCGACCTCTTTTGATGGTGGCGTGCAGGGGAAAAAAAGGGTCAATTACCCTTGGAAAGTATTTATGCCCACGTCAGATGGTTCCTGAGGCACTCGCCGTCTCGCTGGCTGCCAAGTCTGCGGAATGTACCAAGCAAATCAGAAAATCAGAGGTTAGCGGACGCTGCAGGCTTTTGCAAATCTGATTTGTCGGGGGAAAACCGTTAGCATTCTTGCTCTCTTTGGCCTCACACTTTGTTCATTTCAAACCAACTATTGCTTTTAAATGATATCCACACAAGATGAGAGATGCAAATGAGTTCAGTGGTCATCTCCAAAGATTTTGAATATCCAATGCTGTACATATCCAGGACATACAGAAGAATCCAGATGAAGAATGAGATGCTAGTGACTCAAGATACGAGCCGTTGTTCCGATGATTTTTTGCTTTAACTTTCTTCACATAGTTGTTGAAATAAACCTGTTGACCTCGTTAACAGCTTTACTTTGACAATTCTTTCAAAAAATTACTTAATTCTTAAAAATAATAGTACTACTTTTTGGACATTTTATTGAAATAAATGGACTGTCTTCTAATTGTATTACAGCTATTCTAACTATTCTCATAATATTTACCACTCTTTCTAAAACACTTTTTCTTGTCACATTACAACTTTTCTTGAAAACAAATATTTTTCCTTGCAGTATTACAACTTTAAACATTATTTTAAATGTAATGTTAAGAAAAAAAATTGGGGTCTGGCTCCTTTTTTCCAAAAGTTTTTGTGAAAAATAGAAACGTTTTGCCAACCTCGTTTTAAAATTAAAATAAATTAATAATAATAATAATAATCTGGTAAATTAATGACTTATCTTTAAAAATACAACTTAATTGTCGTAATAATTACAACACTATGAAACAATTATCCTAAATTATTCTTGCTTTATTTGTAAAATTACAATTAAATTGTTTAACAATAATGAAAAAAATCTCTTATAAATCAACAACCTTTCTTGAAAAAGTAAGACTATTTTCGAAAGTTTGTGTGGACACAAAAACTCAAATTATAATTTTTTTTTTACTATGACTATTCTCGTGTCGGCGGCACGGTGAGCGACTGGTTAGAGCGTCTGCCTCACAGTTCTGAGGACTGGGGTTCAATCCCCGGCCCCGCCTGTGTGGAGTTTGCATGTTCTCCCCGTGCCTGCGTGGGTTTTCTCCGGGCACTCCGGTTTCCTCCCACATCCCAAAAACATGCATGGTAGGTTAATTGACAACTCTAAATTGCCCGTAGGTGTGAATGTGAGTGCAAATGGTTGTTTGTTTGTATGTGCCCTGCGATTGGCTGGCAACCAGTTCAGGGTGTACCCCGCCTCCTGCCCGATGATAGCTGGGATGGGCTCCAGCATGCCCGCGACCCTAGTGAGGAGAAGCGGCTCAGAAAATGGATGGATGGATGGATGGATATTCTCGTGCCTGCAAAGTCCTTATGAACATTTTTTTTTCTCTCAAATAATAATGACTTTGTCTTTATAGAATTGGTCTTCCATCCATTTTCAACACCGCTTATCCTGGTTAGGGTCGCGGGACACTGGAGCCTATCCCAGATGACTTCGGGCGAAAGGTGGACTACACCCTGAACTGGTCGCCAGTCAGTCGCAGGGCACATATAGACACGGACAACCATTCGCACAAACATTCACACCGTCACTGAGTGGGAACTGAACCCATGCTACCTGCACCAAAGTCAGGCAAGTGTACCACTACACCATCAGTGTAGAATTGGTCTTAATTCTCGTAATAAGAACAACTTCAAAAAAATATTGTCATCATTTTTTTTCTTGAAATTGTGGTTTTATTTGTGCACTATTACACATTTTATTTTGATTTTGTGGTTTAAAAATGTTCTAAAAAATATTGCAGAAAAATATTCTCATGACTGATACTTTGAACTTTTTCTTTGAAAAAGTGCTGTTATTTTTCTCTCCGTCTATTTTGTGGGGTTTTCCCCTCGACAAAAGTTGCAGGCCGGTTGTAAATGTGCATTAAACAGTCCACTCTTATGATAGTGTATGCCCTGCAGTCATTAACAGAGTCAGGATGCTGCTTACTCTTTTATTTGTCACCAGGTGGACAGTATTTCAGCGCGTTGTCTTTATTTGGGATGTACTGAATTCCTGGTGAAGTACCTGGGAACTTTATATGGGGAGCAGCTGTAGACTCAAAAGTCCAGTCGGCCTGTGCCTTTTAAAGCTTTTAAAGCAACTCTATCATTTCCACCGGCTCTCTAATAAAAACGCTTCTATCGGCAAAATTAGCCATTCATGCTCTTGCACCTGATAGAAATCAGATGGAGGAAAAATTCCACCTCCTGGTTTAATAAGCATCTTGTGTGTACACACGCGACCTTTATGCAAAGATCAAACGTGCATAACATTCTTGCGTCAATGTTAAATTAGAAACTTTTTTTCCCTCTTTTTTTTTAATCATAATAAGTATGATTAAAAAAAGAGGGAAAACAAGTTTCTAATTGGCCCTATTTTTTTGCTTGGGGAAAAATCATTTAAGATGCTTAGTCCAGACATCCATTGTACTTATATTGTCTGAGTAGTTTGAAGCTTTTGTTTTTGAGAGAAAAGGATCCCTGTCAGCCTTGTTGCGTGTGTGGATTCATGCGGGGGATAACGGCATGTCAGTGAAGGGCCAGTGCAACAATAGTTCAAGATGAGAGAGGTGTAAAGGTGTGACGGGCGGGAGGCTGACAACACTGGGATTTTGCTTTGACTATGTAGCGACTATCTCAGAAAGCATCAGTGCAACGCACCGGGAGGCCTCGCTGTGTGGCTCTTTGATAGCCACTCTGGTTCTGAGCTGGCTTCAGCAAGAAAAAAAATGCCTTTAAAAGTACTTTTATCACCCAAATAGATAAGCCCTTTGTGCAAAAGTTGTATATTGTACATGGTTACCGTGGAGATAAACAGGCTTTTCCCCCCTTCTTCTTCAGAATTGCTTAGCAACATGTGTAAAGACAGTACAAATGCAGAATTGTAAAGATTTCACATCATGCCTACTAGTACTAGTACTATTTGAAAATTCCAATGAGGCTAGATACAATGCTAACAGTTGGTATGCTAATTTAGCAGGATAGCTTAGTAACATAAGTAACAAAAGCACTGAGTCAGTCCTCCATAGATTTTACATCATCCCAGTACTATTTCAAAAGGCTCATGAGACTTGGTTCAATGCTAACGTGCTAACATTGGCTACGCTTACATATAGCAACATATCTTAGCGACGTGTAAAGAAAGTACAAAAGCAGACATGTAAAGATTTCGCATCACGCCTATGAGATAGATAGATAGAATGATAGCTTGATATTAGTACCCTACTATTTGAAAAATCAAATGAGAGGACAAAATGTTAACATGCCAACAGTTGGAATGCTAACATATCGCAAGATAGAAGCTTCTATTTTGTTTGAAAGTGAATTCTTTATTTCGAACGTGTGGGAAAAAAATTAAGTAACAGGAAAGCAACACAACAAACATGTTGTTGACTTCTGCTCCCCATTTAACACTAACGCTATCGTTGGCTTACCTGTCAGTGTGCCTTAGCTATGGACACTGCAGTGTTATAGTCCCATAGTGTCCATTTTGCTGCAAAGGCCCTCAATCTGCCCTATATTGGAGAGCGTTGTTCTCCTCCATCATTGTTTTATTAGCATGTATTGTTCTCTGACTGATGCATTGAATGTGGCATGTTTTTGTGCATTTTTCTGTGGTATTATTTTGAACCAGAACACATGTAATCACGTCTAACACGTCTTCCGGGCCAATAAATCCCAGTAAAATGGGCTCCTTATGGCGGCTGATAGACAGTGCCGCTTTTTGCGCCAGTGCGGGCGAGTAGCTGGGAGGTCGACATCGTGACTCACAAATCCCGTTTTGGCCGTCGCGCGGCGTGTGAAGAGCTTGTGAATGTCTATTCCACTTACATTTCATGCGAAATTCCGAGATGTCCGTGTGAAACGCGTTTGATTTGTGAGCATCTTTTGAAGCGAGGCAGGGAACTTTGGGTTGATTTTTGTTTCGATGTGAAGTTAATGCACGCTGGTTATGTTTGATGTTTGCAAACAGCTGTTAGCGCTCAAATTCGGTTCTGTGAAATTTTTCAAAATCATCTGTAATTCAGTCTGACACAATAGACAGGATTAGTTTTTGGGGGGGTAATTTAGGGAATGTTTACATCCAAGAAAGGTTTTTTGTTGTTGTTCTCATATGGGTCTCGGGTGAGCTTTCGCAGCTGACTTCAGCGACAGAAGTGGGATGCTCCCTGGACGGTTCACCAGCTAATCGCAACAGCACGTACGCAGACAAACGACCAAGCACACTCACATCTATGGACGATTTAGTCTTCGATGAACCTAACATGCGTGTTTTTCAAAATGTTCCAGGGGGATTCCAACCAGAATCTGCTGACAAGATAATTGCTGAAAACGTGCAAAGACTGAGAACAATACATTACTTTATTGTAGAGATATAGCTCAAAAACAGTTGGTAAACATTTCAGTTTACCTGATTTTTTATAAAAAAAAATTTGGCATGGCTAAAATGGCGCACAGTGACATACTCCCTCCTCCCCCGCTATATAAGAACTTGAGCACCTTCATTCGCACCTGTGGTTATCCGGCGCGGTTGTTATTTAGCTAGCTAGCTATGCCTATTAGCGGAAAATGCATCTTCCCTGGATGCCGCAATTTACGGGACAGCTTAGTGTTGTTCTTTTAAACTCCCAAGCGCAGATAAGCACGCCATCGGGAGGAGGCCCCCGGAGGCTGTTAGCTCGCAAGCTAGCTAATGGCTAGGGCTTCGCATTCCGCCATGGCAAGCCCCATTACGTGAGATGTATTTCAGCCACATGTATTTCAGAGGCTTAAGGTGATATATTTTTGCGTCTCATAGCGATGGGACGGACGGCATAAGAAAGTTGTTAGCCGAAGAACCATCCATTTTTCAAAGCGGCGTGGTTTCAGCGGATGCCCACAGCGTTGGAGAGCGGAGACAAAGGCTGGATTTGTCACGATTTTGAAGCCTCATTTTATATACTTGGTGATTTATTTTTTTTTAATTATTCAGTCATCAATCAATGAAAATGGACACCCAGCAGTCTTGTCATTGACGTGAGTAGCTACACAAAAAGAGTGACATTATTTTAAAACATTTTCAAAAATTCATACCCCGACTCCATGAACCACAACATTAAAAAGCCCTCCAGAGTGTTGAAGCTGTTAAAAATAATTAGCTCAGCTTTCCCCAAAGCCCCTCTCTGCTGGTCATGAAGGCTCCTCCTGCTTTGACAATATGAGGAACTTTGACTCCTATTTTCCAAACTATGCTGACACGGACCAACTTTTTACAGGCGGAACGTATTTTCTATGAGGAAAACACTGTGCCACTGCTAATTGTGTTCAGGTCCTAAAACAATGCTATTGTAAAAAAAATAAAATAAAATAAAATAAAATAAAAACACAGCAACAACACAGGGTTCTTGCTTGAACATAAATTAATGACTGATCGTGTCGCTTCCATTGACCTTGGCTACCTTGCACAGGTTGTGTATGATGTCTTTCAAAATCAGTACCGTGCTTGAACAGTAAAATGCCAACGAGAAACTTTATATACATGATAGGAAATGTTTTTTTTTTCAAAATCAGTTATTGCTTCGATATATTTCCTAATAATCCGATCTACGGAAGTTGTTTACTGGTAGAAAGGTGACCAGGACATGTGATAACATGCGCTGTGACTCCAGCTGTCCGATTAAAATGAATATTTCTCTCAAACTTTGATCAACTGAAAACTGATTCGAAACACATTCGAATTCAGCTTCTTTTTTTTTTTGCCTCAACTATTTTGTGTTGAATGATGATTTAACCACTATACTGCCTCAACCATCTTGTGTTGGACATTGTTCAAAATCATTAGGGATTTTTGTACGCCAAAGGTAAGTACTGCCGCAAAGTTTGATCAAACCAAAACTGATTAAAAGCACATACCAATGCGACATTTCACAGCAACCATACTGACTTGGATGATGATGTAACCCCTACTTCATCATCATGTGCCAGATATCGTTCAAAAATCGACAGGCATCAGGGGAGGAGGTTCAATAGCGCGTAGATGAATACGGGGGAGGTATACAATGGGTTAGAGCAACAAAGCATAGGAATTTGATTCCAAATTGAATACTTTAGTGCTCTATCGGACCAGCCGGGACACTGCTTGTGCTGTTTTAACGTTAGCATCAGTGCTAACGTCATGGAGTTTTTGACCTAATTTCTTCATAAATAGATGATTGTGATGTGTGTTAGCATGTAGCGTCTACATTCACATTGGCACACTTTTAAATATATATATGTCATTTTACAAATACACTGTCAATTTGGATTTACCACAGTGATTTAATAAAAAAATAAATAAATTATGCTTCACAACTCCAGAGGAGCAGCCCCTAAGCTAAAACCACAATTTGTGCTTTATTTTCAATATAGAATACCTAATAACTAACATAAACATATTTAAAAATACGTTTAAAAGATAAAAACGAGCAGCGACTTCGAATCTTGAAAAAAAATAAAAGCGTCACCCACATCAGAAGGTGTATGACGCTTTACCACCATCTGCTGGCGGTACGTGGTTACTACAGCTAGTGTGTCCCCCTACATTATTATTACTATATTAGTACTTTTTATTAGATTTTTTTCATGTTGTTATTATTATTTTTTAAATTCGTTTTTATAGGTGTAATATCGTCATTACTATTACATATTATGTATTCATTTATTTCTATTTTATCATATAATTATCATTTCTTTCCTTATTTCTGGAAAGTCTAATAATAATATTATTACTATCATCATCATTATTGTTATTAAATATACTCCTACATAAATTGACATGAATTTCCCCAGTCGGCGGGTGCAGTATCCAATTTGATGCACTAGAGGTCACTGTTTACCCAGGATAAAACACTTCTTTTGGGGTCACTCGGTGCAAGCTGACCATAAATTCAACAGCAGATTCCCAATCAAATACTCTGAATACTTCAAGGAATTGGCAAAGATTGCATTCTATTAAAGGTTATGAAACATGCAGTTCATTCAAATTGTAAATCTGTCTCTTTGATGCAATAAAAAAAAAAATTATATTACTTTTTTTTAGAATTTCAAATGTTAGCATTCTTTCCGAGCAGCTGCAGATCATGCAGGAATGTGCAGAATGCATTTCATCGTAAACATCAATCACCCTCGTCTCTTTTATGACAATTCTCTTTGCGGTTCGGTCTTGTTTTATGCCCGAGAAGCCTTTTCCTGAGTGTGGGGGGGGGGGGAGATAAGTGAGACTTTTTAGATGGCGGAGCAGGGGGGAAATTGCTCTGAAGGCGAGTGACCGTCATGCTTCAGGTCCCTAAATCCTTAGATTATATTTTTATTTTGTATTTATTTTTTTGAGAAACAGAGGCAGCCGTCTGGACCAGGGGATCTGTTTTCAACGCACAAAGTTATCTCCATGAAAGCAAGTGCTGCATAAACACGGCCTTCTGCCGGGGTACCCGCACCTTTGTCCTGGAGAACAAATGCCGTGAAAACGCTGCTTTTCTTATGTCGCTCACGTGTTCGTTTGAAATCATAAACACAAGCGCATACAGTGGAACCTCTTAGGTGGAACACAATCCATTGGAGGACCCTTCAGGTTCGGAAACCACAGGAAGGAAGAAATACTGGGGGGGGGAAGTCTGAATGAGAGACTTGCACAGATGTCACTACGGTAGCCAGATATCCAGTTAGCTGTTTTCTTCTATGCGCTCGAGTTTTGATGTCCTACACATTTGAGATTTCTCAGTAAAAAAAAAAATAATCATCTAATTTGTGAAATTTGAGTAACTTGATTTGTATCATTCTGATGTAGTTCACAAGTGCCGCCTCCTCCATGTCGGAGATGTCAGACCATTTCGCATTAAGTCTGCATCGAACTTTCCATTTGAGATCCTTCGCCAACCAGTCATTCTGTCCGGAATTGATGTCCGGTCGTCAGAGAATTTACATGTAGCTATTATAAGTTATGACGACGATCGAGAGATCGTACGCGTATACGTCAGGGTTAATGCCCGACGAGGTGTACGATTATCAGGGATGAATGGACGACGTGGAGCGAAGTCCGTCAATCCCTGATAATTGTACACCTGGAAGGGCATGAACCCGCTGGTACCAAATGCACTTGCCAAGCGAAAGAATTCATGAAATTCGCACTTTATAACTGCATTCGTTTTGTAGTCAAGATAGGAAGTTTTCCTAAAACAAGGGGTTTTCCCTCGCAACGCCCGAGGGCTTGACGATGAAGAAGCAATTCAACCCCAAAACATTCGAAGGGAATGTAAACACCATTCAAAACTCCAGCAAATAGATTTTCTAATTTGACAATGTTAAATAACGATATCGACGAATGACAATAAAATCAGTTTTTATTACAATTACAATGGGAAACACTAACGCTGTGTTCAAACCTTACTTTGAAACCCTAAACCTGTTTTGAAACCCTACTTTGAAACCTTAAACCTGTTTTGAAATACTATTATGAAACCGTAACACTATATTGAAACCCTAATTTGAAACCCTAACACTGTTTTGAAACTCAACTTTAAAACACGAAACCTGTTATAAAACCCTAATTTGAAACACTACTGCTGTTTTGAAACGCTAACCCTGTTTTAAAACCCTTACCCTGCTTTGAAACCCTACTTTAAAACCCTACCTCTGTTTTGAAACCCTACTTTGAAACCCCAACCCTGTTTTGAAAACCTAATTTGAGACCCGAACCCTGTTTTGAAACCCTACTTTGAAAGACTACCCCCGTTTTGAAACCCTAACCCTGTTTTGAAACCCTACTTTAAAACCCTAGCCCTGGTTTAAAAGCCTAATTTCAAACCCTAAGGCTCTTTTGAAATCCTACTTTGAAACCCTAATACTGTTTTGAAATCCTACTTTGAAACCCTAAACCTGTTTTGAAATACTAATGTGAAACCCTAATCCTATTTTAAAACCATAATTTGAAACCCTAGCCCTTTTTTCAAACCATACTTTGAAACCCTAACCCTGTTTTCAAACCTTAATTTGAAACCCTAACCGTTTCAAAACCTTAATTTGAAACCCTAATGCTGATTTTAAAACCGTAATTTTAAATTGAGAACCATGTTTCAAAACCCAGCTTCGAAACCCTAACCCTGTTTTTAAACCCTACTTTGAAACCCTAACACTATTTTGAAACCCTAACAGTTTTGAAACCCTACTTTGAAACCCTAACCCTGTTTTGAAATATCTACTATGAAACCCTAACACTGTTTTGAAACCCTAATCCTATTTTAAAAATATCATTTTAAACGCTAGCCCTGTTTTCAAACCCTACTTTGAAACCCTAACCCTGTTTTCAAACCTTAATTTGAAACCCTAACCGTTTCAAAACCTTAATTTGAAACCCTAACCCTGATTTTAAAACCGTAATTTTAAATAGAGAACCATGTTTTAAAACCCAGCTTTGAAACCCTAACCCTGTTTTGAAACCCTAATCCTTTTTTGAAACATAAACTTGAAAACCTAAAACTCACTTGAAACCATATCTGTTTTGAAACCCTACTTTGAAACCCTAACATTGTTTTGAAACCCTACTTTGAAGCCCTAACCCTGTTTTGAAACCCTTATTTAAACCCTAACACTGTTTTGAAATCCTACTATGAAACCCTAACCCTGTTTTGAAACCCTAACCCTGCTTTAAAACCCTACTTTGAAACCCTAACACTGTTTTTAACCTTAACCCTGTTTGAGATTCTAACCCTGTTTTGAGACCCTAATTTGAAATCCTAACCCTGTTTAAACCTTAATTTGAAACCGTAACCCAGTTTTGAAACCCTAAAACTATTTTGAAAACCGAATTTGCAACCCTCGCCCTGGTTTGAAACATAAATTTGAAAACCTAAAACTCACTTGAAGCCATATCTATGTTTTGAAACCCTACTTTAAAACACTAACACTGTTTTGAAACCCTAACCCTGTTTAGCACCCCGGGAAGGAATATCTTGCTCATGTAGTGACCGATGTCAAAGTTCATCCAATGCCACCCACTGGTCAGCTGTGGTGAATGCGAAAATAAAGGCCTCAAAACTTGCCAATGGAAGGCCAGAAGTGCAGCGCAGGGAAGAAATATGTGGCCACTATAATGTTTGATGTCAAAGTTTCGCATCAGTCACTGCACTGGACGCTCGTGTCATCCAATCCACTTTTGCAGTGCAAAAAAAGTCCTGACAAACTGCCAATGGAAGGCTAAATGTGCATGCAGGACCAGAGAGGTTCTGTCCAAACTGTAGTTACTGATCATTTGGAAAGTAGTGTTTGTGAAAAGAACACAAATGGAAACACTTTCATTCCATTATTTATTATTCCTTATTTTTCAAAAGTGTTAGTAGTGGCGAGACATACAGTATTGGTACAATTAGTAACACAGCACCATAATAAATCATTCATTTTTATACAGGCTACATACTGTACTGTACATACTGTGTAGGTAACATTAGCATTCTTTAAAAAAAAAATCTTTGGATAAAAAGGCAGGTAGATGAGCGTGCTCACGTCTCTGTTCAATGCCCATCTTTCATATTTAGCACACGGTTCAAGTATGAATATTACAAACAATAACACATATAAGTTACAAATCTTCACGGTTATTACAGAGAACAGGATTACATCTCTACAAAAATGTCTGGCACATAGTGCGTCAAGTATTCTTTACATTTTCTGATACAGACCTCATAGCACAGTTGGCCTTCATTGATATGAATGAAGGTTTTCTAGCTGCTCATTGACTTTTTTTAATATTCTTTTTTTTAATTATTATTTCAACCAATGCAAGCTGTTTTATAAGAGAACAATAACAATAATAAAACTGCATCTAACCTCTAACTTTGGTTAAAGCTTTTTTTTTTTTTTAAACAACGGGTTAGGCTGCATGACACGCGGTAGTAGCACTTCTTATGGTGACACACTGCTAGGACAAAAGTAATGGGACACAAAGGAAGTTAAAAAGTAATTGATTCAAATAAAAACATATGCTTGTTTCAACAATATTATTACATTTTTAGAAATACAATTGTCCCAAATGTCTTGCTAAGATAGGTAGATAAACTAGTCTAATCCAGTGATTGCCAATCACTGTGCGAGCAATTATCCAATTTAACTCACTTGGTCCGAAAATGGTTATTTATTTTTTACAAATATCTATCAATGCCAGCGATATTTAGTGGCAGCCAGGACATTAAATGCTCTTTCTTCCATTAGATGCCAAAACTGTGTATCCACCTGTTGCCATTCATATAACAGAATAATAGCTTTGTGTTTAACTAAACATGCCAAGATTTCACACTGAGAAAGTACATTTCCCATTTTTCCAATATAAGATATATGCCTTGGCTCAATAAAGGTTGGGAAATATCAACAACCCCCGATTTATTGTCCCAGAACTTTTGCCCGTACGGTGCGTAACTGACCACCTTTGCGGCTACATTGACAATCCTATATTTGTAAGCCAAACCCTGACGGCCAGTGTTTGCGAGGTAATCATTCTAGTAGTCTTGGAAAGCACCATTCAGGAGATAAGTGGTTATTTGCTACAGTTGTTTGTAAGCGGACGCATCAACAGCAACCTGATGATGGCCGCTGCTGCTGATGATTTTGCAATGATTAACACATGGGTGGTTCCGAAATAAATATGGTCAAATATAAATACACAGAGGCAGGGGATGCAGGTAACGTTAGATGTGTGTATATAAGGTGGTATGCATCCAAAGGGCGAGACAACTTGAAGTCATTCAAGACAAAACAAAAAAAACAAAAAACAAACAGACACATAAGTAGTTTAAAATCCCATTTCCAAGTATTAAGTCATCATGTGTCAGTATGTTGGCCAGTGATCTTCCTGTGGATTTTTAGTAGTTCTTTAGTACCTTTGAGAGTAAACTTCAGAAAGATGAAAATCTATTTTCTGATGATGACCTCGAATGTATCAACCTTTAATTTAAGGTAGGTCATACATTTTATTCTTTATTCATTAAAGAAATTATTTGATGTTGTCGATTATATATTATGTAATTTTAGCACCACTTAAGAGTTTGTACCCAAATTACAACTTGTAATTTGTACAAGAAAACTGTTGTGCAAATAATAAAAAAATGAGAGCGTTTTAGTCACTAAGCCAGATTAGTCCGAGTTGGGCAACTTGATCCCTTAAGTTTTTTTCAATAAACGAATCAAAGCTAAACTAGATTAAACTAAAATGAGCCTATTTTAGCTTGTCTAAAATATCATACACACACACACACACACAAAAGACAAGCTGAGCGAACAGCGGCTAAGGAAGCTAAAATAAGAACCAATTTTATATTAACTGAAGCAATCTGAAACAGGCTAAAATAAGATAAGCAGAGGATAGGTTAAGATAATGTTTGATAAGTTTAGCCAATTTTAGCTCATCTCAGCTAATGTATAGTATCACAAGATGAACTGAGGAAAGAGGTTAAGCTAGCTAAAATAACATCAGCTAAACGATACTAAGATGAACTACGCTCGGGTAAGGCTATGGATAACTGAGACAAGCTGAAAAAGGCTGAGATAAATTAAGCTTAGACTATTTTAGCTTGTTTCAGCAAACATACACAAAGACTAAGCTAAACTGAGAGAAGAAAGTCTTAAAATCATCTTACCTATACAAAGATGAACTAGGCTAGGTTAAGCTAAAGCTAGCCTAGAAGATTAGCTAAGCAGCGCAAAGAGAAGCTATGTTAACTGGGAGAAGTTAACTTATGGTCAGCTGGGACGAAACAAAAGACACTATGCGAAACTAATTTAAAGGTGAGGCCAAGCGAGGCTAGGCTAGCTTGGGCTAATGTTAGTGGAGACAAGCTAAAACAGGCTGATATGAACTTACGCATATTCTTGACTAGGTTGAGCTAATATTGGCTAAAATGAGATGGACTAAACTACTAAACGAGGCTAGGATATTTTAAGATAAAAGACGCTAAAAGATATTAAGCAAAGCTACACTAAAGGAAGCTAAGTGAGGCTAGGATAGGTTAAACTAAGGTTTGTCGAGCAAGCTAAAACAGGCTGAAATGAATCAACAAAGCTTGACGAGGTTGGGTATAGAGAAGGTTTGCGGAAACAGTTAAAAAACAGGCTTGGATGAAGTAGGCTAGGGTAGGTTAAGCTAAGATTGGCTAAAATGAGATGACCTAACCCCTCCTTGAGCCGTCACCTTATCGTGGTGGAGGGGTTTGTGTGTCCCAATGATCCTAGGAGCTAAGTTGTCTTGGGCTTCACGCCCCTGGCAGGGTCACCCATGGCAAGCGGGTCCTAGGTGAGGGACCAGACAAAGCACGGCACCAAAGACCCCTATGATGAGTAAAATGATTGGATTACGTTTTCCCCTGCCTGGACGCGGGTCACCGGGGCCCCCTTCTGGAGCCAGGCCTGGAGGTGGGGCTTGAAGGTGAGCGGCTGGTGGCCGGGCCTGCACCCATGGGGCCCGGCCAGGCACAGCCCGAAAGGGTAACGTGGGTCCCCCTTCCCATGGGCTCACCACTTGTGGGAGGGGCCATAGGTGTCGGGTGCAATGCGAGCTGGGCGGTAGCCGAAGGCGGGGACCTTGGCGATCCGATCCCCGGCTACAGAAGCTGACTCTAGGGACGTGGAATGTCACCTCTCTGGCAGGGAAGGAGCCCGAGCTGGTGTGTGAGGTCGAGAAGTTCCGACGAGATATAGTCGGACTCGCCTCCACGCACAGCTTGGGCTCTGGTACCAGTCATCTCGAGAGGGGTTGGACTCTCTTCCACTCTGGAGTTGCCCACGGTGAGAGGCGCCGAGCAGGTGTGGGTATACTTATTGCTCCCTGGCTCGGCGCCTATACGTTGGGGTTCACCCCGGTGGACGAGAGGGTAGCCTCCCTCCGCCTTCGGGTGGGGGGACGGGTCCTGACTGTTGTTTGTGCCTATGCACCAAACACCAGTTCAGAGTACCCACCCTTTTTGGAGTCCTTGGAGGGGGTGGTGGAGAGCGCTCCCGCTGGGGACTCCATCGTTCTGCTGGGGGACTTCAATGCTCACGTGAGCAATGACAGTGAGACCTGGAAGGGCGTGATTGGGAGGAACGGCCCCCCCGATCAGAACCCGAGCGGTTTTCTGTTATTGGACTTGAACACCATGTTCAAGCATAAGGGTGTCCACACGTGCACTTGGCAGCAGGACACCCTCGGTCGCAGTTCGATGATCGACTTTGTGGTCGTGTCATCGAACTTGCGGCCACATGTCTTGGACACTCGGGTAAAGAGAGAGGGGCGGAGCTGTCAACTGATCACCACCTGGTGGTGAGTTGGCTCCGATGGTGGGGGAAGATGCCGGTCCGACGTGGCAGACCCAAACGTATTGGGTCCCTTATCTAAGATGGCGCCTACCAGTGTGGTCGCCTCGGTAACGCGCTCTCTAGTATTGTCTTTGTTTTTGTGTTTTTCGTCCGTCTTTGGAGACCTTACACGACTCACTTACACAAGGGGAGACCTGCTAACCATCAAGGAGTCTACTCCGGACTTTCTGTCACCAACTTTCGAATATCCGCTCAGTTTTTTCCCCGAGTTACTCACCGGAGCGGCGTCCGCGGTTTTCGGCGCATGGAGACGGAAGCGTCGCCACAGAGGGAAGCGAGCAGGCATTCAGGTGAAACTCCGCAAGAGAGGACACAGATTGGCGTTCCCGTCGATCCACCTCGCGAATGTACGCTCCCTACCCAACAAAATGGACGAGCTTCATCTTCTGTTAAAGACCAGTAAAGACTTCGGACGTTCCGCGGCCATGTGCTTCACGGAGACCTGGCTTTGCAACGCTGTACCCGATGGCGCTGTTATGCTTCCCGGTTTCCATATTCATCGAGCGGACCGCGACATGGAATCATCGGGGAAAACAAAGGGCGGCGGGATATGCCTCTATATCAACGAAAAATGGTGTACGGACGTCACGGTGCTCAGCACACACTGCAGCCCGCATTTGGAGTCGCTATTCGTAAACTGTAAACCATTCTACTCCCCACGTGAGTTCGCATCATTCATTCTCGCTGGCGTCTATATTCCGCCTCAAGCTAACACGAACGCCGCATTGCTAACGCTCGCCGATCAAGTCAACGAAATTGAAAAAAAACACCCCGACTCACCCCTCATTATTCTCGGGGACTTTAACAAAGCTAAACTCAACCACGAACTCCCTAAATACAAGCAGCACATCGACTGTCCTACCAGGGAAAATAATACTTTAGACCACTGCTACACCACGGTAAAAAACGCATACCGTGCTATACCTCGTGCAGCCTTGGGCTCGTCTGATCACTGCTTAATTCACTTAATACCGACGTACAGGCAAGAACTTAAATGTGCGAAGCCTACAGTGAAAACAGTCAAAAAAGTGGACAAATGAAGCCAAGATGGAACTTCAAAGCTGCTTAGACTGCACAGACTGGAGTGTCTTTGAAAATTCAGCTGGCAGCCTGGATGAATATACGGACACTGTCACATCCTATATCAGTTTCTGTGAAGAGGTCTGTGTTCCAACAAAATCATTTCGCACATTCAACAACAATAAGCCGTGGTTCACTGCTAAACTTAAGCAGCTTCGCCAAGCTAAGGAGGACGCATATCAGAGCGGGGACAGGGCCCTGTATAATCGAGCTAGAAACCAGCTGACCAAAGAAATTAACATTGCAAAGAGGATCTATACAGCAAAGTTGGAAAATCAGTTTAGCGCAAACGGCTCTAAATCAGTCTGGCATGCATTCCAGTCGCTGACTAATTACAAGCGACGATCCCCCCAAGCTGAGAACAATAGCACACTAGCCAACGACTTGAATACCTTCTACTGCAGATTTGAAAAGGACAGTTTCACACCACACACCAACCCGGCCGCACCCGCGACCACAATCACACCTCTGACCTCTGCGTTAACCATCCATGAACAGGATGTGAGACGCATCTTCAAACAACAAAAGATTAACAAAGCGGCAGGCCCGGACCACGTGTCTCCATCCTGCCTCAAAGTCTGCGCGGACCAGCTCGCGCCAGTCTTCACTCAGATCTTCAACAGATCACTGGAAATGTGCGAAGTTCCATCCTGCTTCAAACGCTCCACCATCATCCCAGTCCCCAAGAAACCTGCAATCTCGGGTCTGAATGACTACAGGCCTGTCGCTTTGACATCTGTGGTCATGAAGTCCTTTGAACGTCTTGTGCTGGACCACCTCAAGAGTGTCACAGGTCCCCTGCTGGACCCCCTGCAGTTTGCCTACCAAGCGAACAGATCTGCGGATGATGCAGTCAACATGGGACTGCACTTCATCCTAGAACACCTCGACAGTGCAGGGACCTACGCGAGGATCCTGTTCGTGGACTTCAGCTCAGCGTTCAACACCATCATCCCTGAACTCCTTTCATCCAAGCTTCTCCAGCTCAGCGTCTCACCTGCCATCTGCCAGTGGATTTACAGCTTTCTGACGGGCAGGACACAGCAGGTCAGGCTGGGGGAGGCCACCTCATCCACACGCAGCATCAGCACTGGGGCGCCCCAAGGTTGTGTCCTCTCTCCGCTGCTCTTCTCTCTCTACACGAACGACTGCACCTCAGCGAACCCGACTGTCAAACTCCTGAAGTTTGCAGATGACACCACTGTCATCGGCCTCATCAAGGACGGTGACGAGTCTGCATATCGACAGGAAGCGGAGCGGCTGGAGCTGTGGTGCGGCCGACACAACCTGGAGCTGAACACGCTCAAGACTGTAGAGATGATCGTGGACTTCAGGAGGCATCCTTCGCCACAGCTGCCCCTCACGCTGTCCAGCTGCCTTGTGTCAACCGTCGAGACCTTCAAGTTCCTGGGAATTACAATCTCCCAGGACCTGAAGTGGGCGACCAACATCAACTCCGTCCTCAAAAAGGCCCAGCAGAGGATGTACTTCCTGCGGCTTCTGAGAAAGCATGGCCTGCCACCGGAGCTGCTGAGACAGTTCTACACAGCGGTCATCGAATCAGTCCTGTGTTCTTCCATCACAGTCTGGTTTGGTGCTGCTACAAAAAAGGACAAACTCCGACTGCAACGGACAATCAAAACTGCTGAAAGGATTGTCGGTAACCCCCTACCCACCCTTGAGGACATGCACGCTGCCAGAACTAAGACAAGGGCGTGCAAAATCCTCTCGGACCCTCCCCACCCTGGTCACCAGCTCTTCCAGCTCCTTCCCTCAGGTAGGCGCTACCGATCAATGCAAACTAGAACTAGTAGACATTCCAACAGCTTCTTCCCTCTTGCAATCAACTTCTTGAACAGCTAACTTACAATTCCATTACAACAAGCTGGCAATTTTTTGACTTGAGTTCGTTGTCACATTTCTGTATTATGTATTACTCGTGCACTCACTGTAGTTGTCTCGCCGTGCTGCACTATTTGCATATAGTGGCCACTCATGCCAGAGTAGCATCTGCTCCATTTGCACACTGATTGAGGAGTATCTGTAACATTTGCACAACCATTGTCCCAGATTATCGCAGTACTCGTCACTTTAAACCGCATACACTCCTTGAAGTCTCAGTGCCCTTTGCACAATGGTCATTGCACCGGACTATTGCGATATTAGCCATTCGAACTGAGGACTCTGCATCTTTTTGCACAATTGTTGTTTGTTGTTGTTTTTTGTCAATGTCTTTATGTCTCCAAAGTGTTCTGTAAATTGACTGTCTGTTGTACTAGAGCGGCTCCAACTACCGGAGACAAATTCCTTGTGTGTTTTGGACATACTTGGCAAATAAAGATGATTCTGATTCTGATTCTGATTCTGATTCTGATTGTGAGGGTCTGCTCGGAACGTCTGGCGGAATCCCCTGTCAGAAGGAGTATCAACTCCCACCTCCGACAGAACTTTGCTCATGTTCCGGGGGAGGCGGGGGACATCGAGTCCGAGTGGACCATGTTCCGCGCCTCCATTGCTGAGGCGACCGACCGGACTTGTGGCCGTAAGGTGGCACCGAGCCTGTCGTGGCGGCAATCCCCGAACCCGTTGGTGGACACCAATGGTGAGGGATGCCGTCAAGCTGAAGAAGGAGTCCTATCGGGCCTTTTTGGCCTGTGGGACTCCTGAGGCAGCTGATGGGTACCGGCTGGCCAAGCGGAATGCAGCTTTGGTGGTCGCTGAAGCAAAAACTCGGGCATGGGAGGAGTTCGTTGAGGCCATGGAGAAAAAGACTTCCGGACGGCTTCAAGGAAATTCTGGTCCACCATCCGACGTCTCAGGAGGGGAAAGCAGTGCACCATCAACACTGTGTATAGTGGGGATGGGGCGCTGCTGACCTCGACTCGGGACGTTGTGAGCCGGTGGGGAGAATACTTCGAAGACCTCCTCAATTCCACCGACACGCCTTCCCATGAGGGAGCAGAGTCTGGGTTCTCTGAGGCGGGCTCCTATCTCTGGGGTTGAGGTCACCGAGGTGGTTAAAAAGCTCCTCGGTGGCAGGGCCCCGGGGTGGATGAGATTCGCTCGGAGTTCCTCAAGGCTCTGGATGTTGTAGGTCTGTCCTCTGCAACATCGCGTGGACATCGGGGACAGTGCCTCTGGATTGGCAGACTGGGGTGGTGGTCCCCCTTTTTAAGAAGGGGGACCGGAGGGTGTGTTCCAACTACAGGGGGATCACACTCCTCAGCCTCCCTGGTAAGGTCTATTCAGGGGTGCTGGAGAGGAGGGTCCGTCGGGAAGTTGAATCCCAGATTCAGGAGGAGCAGTGTGGTTTTCGTCCTGGCCGTGGAACAGTGGACCAGCTCTACACCCTTGGCAGGGTCCTCGAGGGTGCATGGGAGTTCGCCCAACCAGTCTACATGTGTTTTGTGGACTTGGAGAAGGCGTTCGACCGTGTCCCTCGGGTGGTCCTGTGGGGGGTGCTTCGGGAGTATGGGGTACCGAACCCCCTGATACGGGCTGTCGGTCCCTGTACGACCGGAGTCAGAGTTTGGTCCGCATATCCGGCAGTAAGTCGGACTCGTTTCCGGTGAGGGTTGGACTCCGCCAAGGCTGCCCTTTATCACCGATTCTGTTCATAACTTTTATGGACAGAATTTCTTGCCGCAGCCGAGGCGTAGAGGGGTCCGGTTTGGTGGCCTCAGTATTGCATCTCGCTTTTTGCAGATGATGTGGTTCTGTTGGCTTCATCAAACCGTGACCTCCAACTCTCATTGGAGCAGTTCGCAGCCGAGTGTGAAGCGGCTGGGATGAGAATCAGCACCTTCAAATCTGAGACCATGGTCCTCAGTCGGAAAAGGGTGGCGTGCCCTCTCCGGGTCGGCAATGAGATCCTGCCCCAAGTGGAGGAGTTGAAGTATCTTGGGGTCTTGTTCACGAGTGAGGGAAGAATGGAACAGGAGATCGACAGGCGGATCGGTGGAGCGTCTGCAGGGATGCGGACTTTGCATCGATCCGTTGTGGTAAAGAAGGAGCTAAGCCGAAAGGCGAAGCTCTCGATTTACCGGTCGATCTACGTTCCTACCCTCACCTATGGTCACGAGCTGTGGGACGTGACCGAAAGAACGAGATCCCAGATACAAGCGGCCGAAATGAGTTTCCTCCGCAGGGTGTCTCCCTTAGAAATAGGGTGAGAAGCTCGGTTATCCGGGAGGATCTGAGAGTAGAGCCGTTGCTCCTTCACATCGAGAGGAGCCAGATGAGGTGGCTGGGGCATCTGATTCGGATGCCTCCCGGACGCCTCCCCGGTGAGGTGTTCCAGGCACGTCCCACCGGGAGGAGACCCCGGGGACGACCCAGGACACGCTGGAGAGACTACGTCTCTCGGCTGGCCTGGGAACGTCTCGGGATCCCCCCGGAAGAGATGGATGAAGTGGCTGGGGAAAGAGAAGTCTGGGCGTCCATGCTAAAGCTACTGCTCCCGCGACCTGACCTCGGATAAGCGGTAGAAGATGGATGGATGGATGGAGATGACCTAAACTATAAAGTTAAACTAGGCTACGTTAAACTAAGTTTAGCTGGGACAAGCTAAAAGACATAGAACAAAACAAAACAAAGATGGGCAAGGCTAGGTCAAGCTAAGGTTATTTCAGCCAAGCTAAAATAAGCAAAGCTCGATGAAGCTAGCTAAAACTGCTGCTGGCTATTGCGGAATTTTTGTATTATAGGCATAAAGTCTTGGTAAACAAGCATAATTGACAAAATTAGTTATTGTCTTAAAGGAAAATATAATCAAAACAAAAGTGAGAGCTCCTCATTTGGTTACTTTCCCAGTCAGTAAGATGAAGAAGGATTGAGTCCCTTTGTATGTGTCACATAAAAGTGTCCGACATCTTTGATTATCATTCATCATTTCAAATATAGAGTTCCACTTTGAAGGCACCGTATTAACACACAGTCGTGGCGTGTTTTGGTGAAGTTAGGACTGTTTTCCAACAGGATGTCGATGGGGTCCTACCAACCAGTGTTCGTGGACATTCTCGCTGGTCAGCAGTCTTCGGGATCCTCAGTGCACCTGAAGTAGGAGGCCGCTGTGCACCTGAGGAATGCACTTCCCACAGAAACCGCCGCAGCGGCCGTAGATTCTTGTCCCGTCCTACAGAGATGAGCGGGACAAAGGAGAAGCGGGCAAAATGGGGGCGGACGCAGGAGAATAAATGTCACTGGAGATTCTTCTTCAGTGACTCAACAAAAATGATAAATATACAACATTTCTTCATACATTTAGTATCGGGTTAATAAAGTTTCTCAAATAAAAAATTATGTTAATTATCTATGTGGCATTTATAAGACCTTTAAACAGCATATTTAATAATTAGGAGTCACTGTTAAGGATGAAAATTGTAATTTTATGGGTCCGTGGACACTAGGTTGTCTTTTGTTGAAAATGCTTACCATCATTTCGGACCTGTACTACACGCTTCTTGCCTGATGACCAGGAGGAACCCGCAAACACGCCCATTGTTTTCTACCAGTCTGACATTGTATAACAATTCCTTACCTCAGACCTGTGGACCTTGACAGAAACGTAGTTGCCCTGAGACGTCCATTTGGTAGCCTCGGCCACTCTGAGCCCGGTGCCAATTAGATTGATGCTGAACTGGCCCTGCGAGTATCTACGTGTCAGTCATTGTGCTGGATAAGGCAAGACGAAGTGCAATATAGTGTATCAGTGTTTCACCAACCTGTGGACACTTGGCGGCGCTGTAACAGTCGGCCGCCGTGGCAAAGGGCACAGGTCGACCGACGGGAGTGTGGGAGAAGCGCAGGTCGGTGACTGATGAACAGATAGAGATAGAAATATCAAATAGTCTCAGTGTGCAGCTCCCTCTTGAACATCGTTACCACTGTCACATAAAAAAATACATGTACAGTTTCACATTTTCAAGATTTCCAGCATTTTCCTTGATTTAACACACACTGGTAAATCTAAAATCACACGGGTCAATCCGGAACAGTCTCTCTGCACAGAATTTGTAGACCCTGTACAAAAGATTTTTAAGATTTTAATTTTCGTGTATTTTGGGTCACTTTGGGAAAAGTCATCAAATTTCATTGTGAAAGAATGACATTGTTAGTATTTTTTATTGCTGTTAAAATAGGTTTAATTTGACCCCAAGAGTATGTAAGGATTAAGAACTAAAACAATCAATTTAGCTAATGCTACAATGAACTGTGCCAAAACAGGGTCGATCAAAGACTTGAACCAGTTTCTTAATGATTAAGAGGTGCGTCCTAATAATTCTGTTTCGAAATGATGACCTGGTGCACGGAATCTAATCGCCCTTCATCTTGAACTCATTGCCTCTTTCAGCTCTTTTCAAGATGCCAAAACTAAATGAGTACCATGCAGAGGGAGGATGAGAACATGTGCTGTTAGGATAAAGAGGACGGGATAGCTGCTCCACACACACACACACACACACACATACACACACACACACACACACACACACACGCAAATCCACTAATCATGTAGGGAAGGCGGAGCTGACTGTAGTAATGAGCAGAGCCTGATGTAGCCTTAGGATATTCTGTGTAACAGTATTCGATAGTGCAACTGGGTGCATGCACGGCTGCTTTGCTATGCCTTCTCATTACTTGTTCCATGCGCTCGACATACTCAGGTCTGACATATTAATATTATGATGATGTCATGAGCGGGCGCATGCCTGCACGTGCACACACGGATCACTTTCATTCCTACGTGTTTGCAATTAGCTCGTGCTCGAGAGGTCATTTGTTCAAATTTCTTTTTTTCTCAGGGGCGAAGGGGATTTTGGGAAAATCATCAACGATGACGCACTACCAGAGCCCATGTGTGGTCTCACTGTGGCAGACAGGCAATCACTAAGTAATTACTCACTCAGTATCCTCAGGGTGCTCAGGTCCAAGCGGACCTTGTGGAAGAGGGTATACCCCGCCGCGCTGTAGTCATTCCTGCAGTTGCAGTCCTGTCTCCGGCTGCCGTTGTAAGGGCACTCGAAGGGGTTCAGCAACCTTTATAGCAAAGACAAAGAAGAGTTTAAAGTCAACCCAGTTATCGGATGTCTTTAAAATATTATCCTGAGTGATTATCCTGTGGTGTGGGGTGTATTCAGACTAATCATTTAGCACAGTGTTAAATTGATAACTTGCTTCTGAGCGATTAATCTTAGCATTATATGTGACTCAATAAATAACCTTTTTTTTTTTTTTAAATATATTTTTGTTGCTGGGCAGCATGGCTATGACTTTAATGTTATGGATCATTTGTAGAGATTACACCTATTCAGTTGGTATCTATGTACATTGGCCTAATGTAGACGTAAATTATTTGTTGTAGATCAGATGTTGGCAACTAGCGGCCGAGCTCGTCCGTTCATGTACCTGTAGCCGTACACTTCTGAGTAATTGTCCGTTTGGCCGCTGCGCAGTGTCACGTATTCCTTGGGGAAATCAGTTTGCATCTCCGCACAGTAAATCTGTAGAAGCGAGAACAGATGAGCACATGCAGAGAAAACCTACTCACAAAGCATGTGTAGACACTGTAAACAAACCTGTAGGATGCGGGACTTGACTTTGAGGTAATACTCCCCGTCCATCCTGACGCCCTGTCGCATCTGGACCTCCCGGCAGGAGGTGAACAACTGGCCTTGATGGAAACAACAGGAGGGGGAGGTTGTTTTAGTGCATTATCGGTGGAGTTTACTAGAACAAAACAGCTGATAACATGACCGACAGTGGCTCTGATAAATAATCCAGGGGAACATGAATGTACTGTACTTTGGTTGGATATACCATAATAAACAGGATTCTTGCTTTTACACAATAATAATAATAACCAGTATTACGGCAACCATCTCATATGGGATATTATGCTCCTCTGCTTTGTTCTTTCTTGAATAATAGCTACCAATAATCCCAGAAAACTAGATCGGTAGAGCACCAAAAATTGTATGCAGGTGTCCCGTGAGATTTGAGTTGAGTTTCTTCCGTGACCACGCTGGTAACTCAAAACACTCGTATCTCAAATAATCCCCACAGAGATGAATGGAAATGCCATTCAACCGTTCCAGTCTCTCCAAAATAAAAAAAATAAAAACATTTTTTTGTGATAAAAATAGCACTATATAATATTGTACTTTATGAAAGCATACAGTAATGACATAATTGCTGCTCTTTCTGGTGTGCGTGCCTTGGCCATCTGGAGGCAGTAAAATACAGCCATACAGATACACATGGAGATGATCACGCCTCAGTAAGATGAAGTAATATTAGTCCTTCTCTGCAGAGGATAAAGAATATATGCCTGTGAGTATTGTTATATTATCTGTCTACACATGTTGCTCCACTTTGTGTGTGTATGTATATATATCCGTTGCTTAAAGGGTTATAACACTGCAACACTGATGCTATGCATTAGCCCGTCTATTTGCAACTCTTAAGTTGGGCCATTGGTATATCAAGGCACCACTGTATTGACCACACCATGTTTAGCATCATTCAAAATCAATTGGAGTCTGACATTTGCATATTGATACAACCTCAGCCTACCTTGAGGTTAAGTAGGGTTCTTCCTTTAACATAGAACAATAATATGCTAGAAGACACTGTGTATACAGGTAGATAAACACATACCTTACACATACTATTAAAACTTTACCTATTCGATATCATTAAAAAATCAAAGGGGCTCTTGCATGAGAATGCTAATCCCATCCTCTGCAAATAAAGGTTTGGTGAATAAATTGCTAAAAGATGGAATACAAATACAAATGTGACTAAATACCACTATGAGGAATTAATGTTTCATTAAACGGAGAACTGTTATATTAAATGGTTCATTCATTATGTGTCTTGTTTGCCCAGAGTCCCTCAGTATTGTGCTGATTAGCATTAATACTTGACTGCAGTACTGGCTCTAGTCCGAGCATATCGTTTTAATTTCGCCACGGACCGGCTTGGCAGAGGCCAGCCGGGCAAACTTGCAGAGTCTGGCCCGCTGCCGACTTCTGAAGCGCTCGCAAGTTCACAATGAAGGTGGCAATTTGATAGGCCCGACCGTGCAGAGAGTTTGTGGAAAACCGCTGACTGCCTATTTATCCTACCACGAGCTAATCACTTCAAGAGGCTTTTGGCCCGAGACGCCGTTTTGGCTAATATGCTAAAACGAAGCGAAAAGGGGAAAAACAGCGGAGTTTCTATAAACACAATCAGATACGGTGTTGGCCAACATACACAACACAGTCAATTTGATATCATGACTGCGAGGGAGGGGATTTTTGACTTACATTCTCCCTCTTGACACGCAGCTTGAGACTCTGGCCTTTCTGAGGGACGGCACTGCTTGGACGCTGCTCCTTTGGAGGTCACACACTCCACGCTGCGCACCGTCACTCCTGCCCCGCATGTCTGAGAGCACTGGGATTGAGACGTTTATTGATAATTAACTAGAGTACAATAGAATCAGCCTTTATTAGCCCCGAAATGGCAGAAGAGTATCTGGTAACTGTTTGTGGTGATAATCTTAATCACTGCTGATTTTGATTTAAAAATGATGTCGTCTGCACATGGTGTGCACCCCCGAAATACAAAGTTGTGGAAATCCGTAATGACATTTTTATTTAATCCAAAAAAGAATTTAACTGACGATCTGAAGAGCTAAAAAAAAAAATACTAAGGGAAACACAATCAATCGAACAAACTATGAAACTAACTAAAAAAAAGTACAAATGAACAGCCTGCAACAACTCTTCTAATTAAGAAACTAAGAAGCGAAACAGAGAACTGAGAAACTAACTACAATAACAAACAATCTAAATAACTAACACACACAAAAAAAAAACTGGTAAGCTACAGAAACCAACAGACTAATGAAGTAAATAACTGAAGCTACTAAAACAAACTTATGAGCTATGTAACTGAAGCTAAGAAACCAACAAACTAAGGGACAAACTAACCAAGTATGTAAATTTGTCAGTCAGTTACTAACTAACTAACTAACTAAGCTAATCCAAGACACCAACAAACTAAGTAACAAATTGACAAACAAGATACCTAAGAAATTAAGTATGTAAGTAAATGCGTAATTAACTGAATAACTTGAGTGAGAGAGTGATTTACTAACCAGCCGACTGACTGACCGACCTAGTCGCTCTGCGTGCTCACCTTGCTCCAAGGGCCGACTTTCCAGTAGGTGGCCTGCGGACAGTCCTGGAGGAGGCACGGCCTGGTGCTTAGAGGACGGGATTCTGGGCAACGGGTTCCGGTGGCGGGCGACTGGGCGGCGTAAAGACGCGGAGCCCGAGAGGAGGGTGTCGTCGAGCAGGACACCACACGCTGCTGGTAGCCAATGCCGCAGCTAGCAGAGCACTGATCCATACATGTTGACAATCAGTAGAGCGGTTATTAGCATATTGTGCCTTATTTCAGTGAGAATTAAAATGATAACCTGTGCCTTTTGATTTGGATTTTTGTGGCAGTTTGTAAATTTGTTCCAAAAAAAGAGCAAGTTCAAAAAGGGGTGTTGAGAGAAGAAGATAAATTACGCACTGTCACTTGCTAATAAAGTTCACTGGCCTCATTCACTAATAAATGCGTAGAAATGTTCTTACTCTATGCACAAGTTGAGTATATGTGCAAAATGACAGTCAGATTCATGATACGTGCATACCGGGCAATTTTCTTCACATCAATGTGCGTATGTTAGTGAATCAGAATCTGCATAAACCGCGCCCCCATTTCCATGGGGTAAAAATTATGAGACTTGTCCTTTTCATTGTTGTTTAGGCCAGTCAACTCAATAGCAAGTTCCTGCTTTGAGTTATTGTCGGCAAAGTTGTTATTATTGGTTTTATAAATGACTAGTTCCAAAACATTGTGCATCTTGGGTAAAAGATGTGTGTTTGTTATTTTTTTTCAAAAGCTCATTGTGCATTATTTGTGTGTACGCATGGTCTGAGGAGGTTCTAAATTTGTTCGGAGAGCACAAACAAAAGTACGAATATATTGATGAATCACACACACTGCTGAAAAGATTGTCGGTACCCCCCTGTCCACCGTTGAGGACTTGCACGCTGCCAGAACTAAGACAAGAGCATGCAAAATCCTCTCGGACCTTCCACATCCCGGTCACCGGCTCTTCCGGCTCCTTCCCTCAGGTAGGCGCTACCGATCAATGCAAACTAGAACTAGCAGACATTCCAACAGCTTCTTCCCTCTTGCAATCAATTTCTTAAACAGCTAACCTACAATTCCATTGCAACACACTGCCAATTTTTTTGTCTTGAGTTTGCTGTCACATTTCTGTCGGGCCAATTATATATTACTCGTGCACTCACTGTAGTAGTCTCGCCACGCTGCACTATTTGCATATCTGTTGTTGACCAATACTGGCCACTCATGCCAGAGTAGCATCTGTCCCACTTGCACACTGACAGAGGAGTATCTGCAACATTTGCACAATCAACATTGTCCCAGATTATCGCACTACTAGTCACTTCAAACTGCATACATTCCTTGAAGTCTCGGTTCCCTTTGCACAATGGTCATTGCACCGGACTATTGCTATATTAGTCATTTAAACTGCTCTAAGTGCTATAGGACTCTGCATCTTTTTGCACAATTGTCAAAAAAAAAATCATTTGTATCAGCATTACCAGATAACTAGCAACCCTTTATTGCTCAGTGACTGTTTTTGTCAATGTCTTTATGTCTCAAAAGTGTTCTCTTTTAACTGACTGACTGTTGTCGTACTAGAGCGGCTCCAACTACCGGAGACAAATTCCTTGTGTGTTTTTTGGACATACTTGGCAAATAAAGATGATTCTGATTCTTTTTCTGATTTGTGTGGAAAACGTGCATACGCACGGTTAGTGAATGAGGCCCCATTGTGTTTTACATGGTAAACATGAGCTGTGAGTCACATTGCTATTACGCGAGGTAGACACGCTAAACACAAGTAGAATGTGCTGTAAAATATAATTGTTTGTGTTTATGTTTGACATTGATTGTGGTTAACTTCTTTGACACTTCTGACCATTCATTACTGTATGTTGAAAAATGAGATGTATTGAGCAGTCAAATTACACCTTTGTCATCCCTCATTAAAGAGTGATTGTTTTTTTAAAACTGAATATTAACAGTGGTCAACCTCATTTTACGCTTGTATGACAGTTAAGAATGTTAAATGCTTGTACATTTATTTAAATGTATGAGGACATATTCTTCCCTGTGAAAATTATTTTCAAAACAAATAAATATAAACACATTGGATATTATTTAAAAAATTACATAATAATACATATCATGTGCCAAGCCAGATTGTGTATCTTCTGTATTCAATTTCTAACCTGTGACCACTCCCCCGCGGTCCACACGTGGCGGCACGGCACTCCTTCGCAAAGCTGATGCGATGGCGGTCGGGACACGGGCTCGCAGTAATCCGCCTGCGCTGGCCTCATCCTCGGGCCCACGCAGTCTACCGCCCTGCTCCTCACGCCGCCTCCACAGGTGGCGTTACACTGCAAGCGAAGAGCAGGAGCGCTTGTTGAGAGAGAGGAAGGACGGACCAGTGGCGTGGGGGGCACTGTTGTACTTCTCAGCACCGTTTAGCGTGACCGGCTGGACCCGTTTAAGAATGCAACATGTGCTACTACAAAAAAGGTTCTGCTGATTTCCCTGGACACCAGTGATGATTTAAACGGGTATTTATAAGACCAGAAAAATTAATTCATAAAAAGTATTCGTTTTCAGCATCTACAGCGAACTCCCACATATTCATGGTTCGGCATTCGCAAATACACGTAATTCCAGATATTTTTTTAACCTATCCTTCAAATAAAATTATTGCTTTGGTGCCACGTTGTGGATTCTTGATGTTTAATTCATTGATGGTGTTTTTACATCTGTGTTTGAGGTGTTCTCTTTCGAGGATATCCAGCTACGAGTAGCCCGTGTAGTGTACCGTATTTTCACGACCATAAGGTGCACTTAAAAGTCTTAAATTTTCTCCAAAATGGACAGGGCGCCTTGTAATGCGGCGCGCCTTATGTCTGCACCGAGTTCCAAAATCTGTAAATGTTGTGTGACTTTGATGAGCGCTCCGCTTGACTGACCGGTAGCATTTCCTGCCGACAGGCTGCTTATATAGAGGAAAGGCAGACGCGACTGTGGACAGCATGCGGACATTACAAGGGGAAGGTGCGTGTGAAGGAGGAGGCTAAAGAAGGTATACAGAGCCAGTATGTGCATTGTGCAAACATCGGTTTGGCTAAGGACCCCCGAAAATGGCACCTATGAAGAGACACGCTTACGAAGCACAAACTTTAAACTGCAAGCTATCAGTTACGTGGAGGAACATGGGAATCGAGCAGCCGCGAGAGAATTCAAGGTCAACGAATCCAGGGTTCGCAAGTGAAGGATGCAGGAAAACGAGCTTCGCTATCTCAAGAAGACGAAGCTGAGTTTCCGCGGAAACAAGGCGAAGTGGCCCGAGTTGGAAGACCAACTCGAGCAATGGATTAATGATCAAAGAACAGCCGGTAGAAGCGTCTCTGCAGTCACCATTCGACTGAGGGCAATAACGCTTGCAGAAGAAATGAAAATCGAACAGTTTCAAGGAGGTACGTCGTGGTGCTTTCGTTTTATGAAAAGGCGCCATCTATCCATCCGGGCAATGACTACCATGGAGCAGCAACTTCCGCCGGATTACAAGGAAAAGCTGGTCATCTTCCGCTCCTACTGCAGTAAAAAGATTGCCGACAAACACATCCAGCCCAACCACATCACCAACATGGACGAGGTGCCGCTCACTTTCGACATCCCGGTGAACCACACTGTAGAGAAGAAGGGGACCAGCACGGTAGCGATACGCACAAGTCGGCTTTTGCTGTTGTGCTTGATTGCCATTGTAATGGACAGAAACTTTTTATTTGTGATTTTTAAGAAAACACCGCTTAAAGAAAAGTTTCCAGCCGAAGTCATCGTTAAGGCCAATCAAAAGGGCTGGATGGACGAGGAGAAAATGAGAGAGTGGCTGAGTGAGGTGTACGTTAAAAGACCGGATGTTTTTTTCCACGCGTCACCGCCCCTGTTGATCTGTGACCCCATGCCTGCCCATCTCACTTGAAAAACCAAGTGCATCAAATGAACTCGGAGCTTGCCATCATTCTGGGAGGCTTGACGAAGGAACTCCAACCGCTGGACATCGGTGTAAACAGGGGGTTCAAAGTAAAGTTGCGAGCGGCGTGGGAGCGATTGATGATAGATGGCGAACACAGCTTTACTAAGACTCGGAGGCATCGCAGGGCGAGTTACGCCACCATATGTGAATGGATTGTGGATGCCTGGGCTAAGGTATCTGCTTTGACTGTTGTTCGAGCTTTCGCGAAAGCCGGCATCATTGCTGAACAGCCCCCCGGCAACGAGACTGACTCTGACAATGACGAGAGGGAACCTGGCATGTTTGATGGAGAACTTGCCCAGCTGTTCATTTCGGATACAGAAGATGAGGACTTTGATGCATTTGTGGATGAGGATTGATCAAAAAATAACGTGAGTACATTGTTAAATACTTCAAGTACAACCGAACTCAGTTTTGCTCCCGCTGCCTTTTGAAAACATACGCTAGCATGCATGCTAGCGTATGTTTTAGCATGCCTGCGCCCAATAATACGGTGCGCCTTATGTATGTGTTAAATACAGAAATAGACCCCGTAACTGAGACTGCGCCTTTTAATACGGTGCACCTTATGGTCGTGAAAATACGGTACTTTGCCATTACAATTGCCCGTATTCCATAACATTTATTATCGTATGCAAACACCAAAAGGTGGGTTTAATGACTTAATACGGTTTGTGTAAAGTGCTAATGTGCATATTTGTTTGCCCATGTGTGATGTCACATCAGTTTGCGCAAGCTTGTTATTTAGGCTAGTAAGCTAGCTAATATTTTTGATGAGGCTCATGCGAAGGTGGCTTGTTTGTGTTGAATAATTCAAGTACCGAATGTGTTCGTGATTGTGTATACTGCTAGATGCATTGTGTTTATGCTTTATAATCTTCACCGTTTTAAGTACTTTGACATCATCTTGTGGCATCTATACGCAATTGCAAACCCCTTTTCAATTAGTTGTGGATTTTTGCTAATCGCCGAAGGACTCAGCCCCTATTCCCCATGAATAGCGGGCTTTCACTGTATTTATTGTGTGTGGAGTTCACATACCTAGTTCAGCATTAGAGCGCAATATCTGAGTAATTTTTTTTATGTGACTGAATGATTTGCTGGGGAAAAACTCAGGCAACGCAGGCAGGAATCTGAACACGGCAATCCCTACATGGCGCCCCTCTTTTATGGCTCACCATTGGAGGAGTAAGCCACATGACGGCACCGAGGGAAGTTGGAAAGATAAGCTTGGAGCTACACACAACTGTGATACTTAACTGGACAAAGGCTGTCCGCTTTGTGATAAGATTTAGAGAACGACTGTTATCCGAGAACCCTCATGAACGGTGGAGGAGGGGGCTGGGGGAGAGAGAGAGAGAGAGAGAGAGAGAGAGAGAGAGAGAGAGACTTCAGGTTGTCTCTTTTATGATACAAACAAAGAGCCAATAAAACAGCATAATGAGATGCTTTAACATGTGTACATCTGCCTAACAGTGGGGGGTAGTGAGCAAGGATGTTGGATGAAGATACAAAAGATGAAGGCAATGTGCACATGCAAACTGGTATTTCCCCCCCACTACAGGGTAAAATAATGGATTCAAACTGCATGCCAAATGTGCTGTAACCCTTTGACAGTGAGCCAGTCCACAAGCTGGAAGAAAGTCATGTTAGGAAAAGGCACAATTACAACTCCAATGACATTTAGTAGAGGGCAGATTTCTACCAATGTCAATCCTAAACTGAGTTTAATGAAAAAATAATTACGTCATTTGCACATGGTACATGCACCGCCACAAACGTTTTTGTGTTTTTTGTGGTTATGCTTGTGGTTTATGTAATTAAAAAAAATTGCAAATAAAAAAAAAAAAACTAACCAAAAAGCTAAGAAACAAACATCCTTATTTCTTAACGAATTAAGAAGCGATGAAACAAAGGAACAAACTTACTGGAAAGTTGATAAACAAACTAAGTCACTAAAAAAAATATAATAAAAATAAAAAAATGTACTTACGATCTAACGACCAAAAAGGCTACAAAACAAACTAAGGAAGAAACTATGAAACCATTTAACAACTTTACAAATCATTAAAACAAAAACAAATACACTATCTTACTAACTAAAGAAAAAAAATCAAGAAACTAACAACTACTAACAAACTACCAAGCAAACAAAAAGCTAACTAATTTACAATCTACATAAACAGCTAACACTGAAAATACAAGAAACTAAGGAACAAACTCACTTAACTCACTAACTATCCAGATAGCTAACTAAACTAAAGCTCGGTTAACTAACTAAAAAACTAAGAATCTAACAAACCAACAAACGAAGAAATACGACCAATTAACTACCTAAGAAGCTAACTAGCTAACAAAATAACTAAGAAATATGCTAATTAACCAAAGCAGCAACCTAAGAAAGGAAGAGATACTGTATGTTAAATAACAAACCAACAATATGTTTAACAAAATAAACGCTCATCGAGCTTAATTTTCCCGGAATGCTGCATCACAACCTGGACCTATACCAACCGACTTGGCTGGAGGCTATACTGTAAAAATGCTGAAAAATCTGATATATACTGAGGGCAAGAATGATGAACCGCGATATAGTGGGGGAACACTTTATCCTTCCAAATGTTCTCATGGACCTACAAATGCTGTAGTAGAATGCAGCTAAAAAGCAAAGCAAAAAAACATTTCTACTCACTTCCTTCCATGGAGCAGTGACCCAAGCGTAATGGGTGCATTCTGCAGCTTGGCACCGCTGGATGACGGTGGGCCGTGATGGAGCGTCACATAGATCTTCTCTGACCTTTCCACTGCCTTTGAGCCTGCAGTAGACGCCTCGGCTCTGGAGTCCCACTCCACATGTGACCGAGCACTGGCGAGACAAACACACAAAAAAGGTCTGCGTCACATGGACGAAGTCGGACCGTGGAACGATTTCTATCACTGTCAGTTGCTTTCATGCTCCTGAGCTATACACTTGAAAAGATAATATGTCGCAGCTCGCTGAGCCGTACAATCTGTTTCATGTGCTTTGAGGTGCGTACCTGAAGGAAGAGCACCAAGATGATTACACTGATTTTTACCAAGCTCAGAGAGACAAATTGAACAGTCTCCAGTGATTTATTATCGTTTGTGTGTGCGAGTGTGTGATGTGCATAGCTGTTTCTAATATTGTGGTTTATTCAGCTACATATAATGGGTGAAAAAAAATATTACAATGAGCTTTCTTTATGGCACCATAAACACAATAATGAATACTGGCACCAAGTTAAAACAAGCGTAAAATAAAAATAAGAACTAAGATTGAGCGTTTAGTTACTGTTTATACATTGTCATTTGTTGACTATTTTGTTAAGATTTAATTGCAGGATGGACAGACGGACAGCCAAACTGAAAGAGAGCTAAATCACAGTCACAATTTTTCTCCCAAAAATTACTGCAGTCCAAAAAAAAAAAAAATCTGGTTCACTATTTACAAATTCACCTATTCATGTTATTTTTATGTGGAACCTATCCTCAGCTATTCGTTGGAAAACTCACCCATTCACATTTTTAGTAGCCTGAACCTGCCAAATAGTGAGCAAACACATTTTTTCTCTTACAATGAGCTCGTAATGCCATAGCCAAGTTATAAGCTTTCAAAATAAATGGAATGGGTCCATACAGAAATTTTGTTATTGTTCCCCGGCCTAGAGCATCTAAACTTATCCATTAAACACAGTCAAAGGATCATAATGCCCCCTTTAAAGAGAGGTCAGCGAGAGGACTACGGTGCACAAAGGTGTCACATGCACAGATATGAAGACATAAAACATTTCTGCACACCGAGGATTTCATGCTTGCTGGTGGTTTGTAGAGGACGATGATTGCTTCCAGATCTAACACTGCGAGAGAGGAGGAGGAGATCCACCACAAAGAGTGGGGTGAGTGGGGTATATGGATCTTTGGGGATCCTTGTGGGGACTTTAAAGTGTTGGTGATGAGGTGGGGATAAAAATACTCTGCATGCATTCAGTCTATGGGCCATCACACTGCGTACTTGTTCTTAGAAGATAAAGACCGTGACACAGCGTTCTTGTTCAGACTTCTCTGTGATTCGCGATACATATATTGGACACAGAGCATTCTAATGGTCCCGGAAAGAACAGCAGGGGGACTCATTCATAAAAAATTTTGTTGTGTGTGGAAAAAGCTCAGGTAGAAAGTCTTCGTAATGTAAAGGATTACATTGCAAAAATGATTAGACAGTTGACTAATCATAATTTACAATGACATATTTAAGTTTGAATTCCCCAGAAGTTAAGAGTTCAATTCCAATTGTCAAAGTTAAAATCATTTTTAGGAACAGTCGTCATATCAACCGAGCCAAAGTGTACCTCACTAGAACAAATTGAACTGTTCTGGTATAAAAAGGCATACATGTCCACCGTAGTGAATGAATAAGCAGCTGAAGAAGACAGGTAAAAAAAGTGGACACACAGGTCCGGGATCTTATCAAGACTAATCAAACCAAAGCTCCAGAAAGAAGAAACAGCTCAAGTCCTGAAGCCTTTTTGGTTCCTTTGGCAAGCGTAGCAAGGCAATTGTCTTTGAACTTTGAACTAAAAACACAAGACATATGCTTCACTGTATTTTATCCTGATCTTGGAACTGATGTTGTGTTCATTTGTACTTTGTTTTCACAGTGTTAGATGACTGCACATTGTGTTTGATGGTATCAATCTGAAAATAAAGTGAAGAACCTGTCTGAAAATGTCTTGCCTGTCGTTTGAGCTGAGGGAGAGCTAAATAGAGTGTTACATTAGTCACATATATTATACATCATTGTTCACTTGTTATGTTTTCATGAAAAAAAAAAAAATACATTTAAAAAAAAAAAAGCGGAACAATCAGACTATTTTGTATACCTTGCTCCACCTGTTGGCTTTCCATGTGGGGCACCCGCGGGCCCGACAGACCTTCTCGGTCCGAGGGCGAGGAAGGGGACCGCAGTGTTCCTCTTCTATTTTGGTTCGGTTCTGGTCAACGCAGATGATATCCCGCTGCTTGATGCCCCGCCCACAAGTCACCGAACACTACAGAGAAAAGGAATACAATCAGATGATTTAGAAGAATTGATGACAAGTACACGCAAGCCCAAAGGGATTCACAATCTTATGTGAAGTCAGCTGGGATAGGCTCAAGCTCACCCACGACCCTAATAGGATAAGCGGTATATAAAATAGATGGATGCATAGTTGCGTCTCTGGAAGCTGTTTTAAGTTGTGAAAATAATGCACAATCAAATCATTGAGGCCAATAAGAGTGTAGCTGTGTGACAAACGACGGACGCTCGTTTCGGTCGGTGGGCTTCCTCACTGCATTTCACGGCCAAGCGACCGTGCTACAAACACATCGGCTCGGCTAAACAACCCAAATGGAACACTCATGCCCGTGGAATGCGTCTGGCTAGTCAACCTGTAAACAAGAAAATACTCATGGGAGCTCCTGTGAACTGCAGAAACGCAAAGCCAAACATGGACGTACGGCGAGACATTCCTCTGGTACCAATAAGAAACTCTGAAAAACTTCAGGAAAGAGGGACAAACAGACGAACAGTTACAAACCAGACGCACTGTCTTGGGTGCTCCCCTCGGGTGAGGCCAGACAGCAATTAGGGTGTCAGCTATTTTTTCCTCAACGACTGAGCGGGGTGCCCCTTTACAAACAGAGTTGAGGAGACACGGCGAAGCGCATTTTGTCTTGTTGTAATTTCCAGTCCAGATCATCCGCATAATATTGCATTGTCCCCTAATGATGATCTCAGAAGGTTGCGTAACACTGAACACAAGAGCACTCATTGAAAACCAGGAACTTTGGGGGTGGGGTACAAATACTGTACTTGGTTACTGTGATAAAGTCAGATAAAGATAGATAAATTCAAGATCTTGATTAATTGAGACTCCGTCAGGGAGGCGTGCTAGACCGGTTTTCCGTAATTTCGTAAAAGCGTCTGTAATGACGATCTAGCATGGAGACATCTCTGTGTGGAAGAGGACGCAGCGATCCGTGCGTAACTGCAGCACTGTCACTGCTCTGGCCATTGTGTGGCAACAGGCAATGTGAGCCGGGACCCTTATTAAATACAGAATAAACTGGTGATAACCGCTGGCGATTTAAAAATGTCTGTGGACCTCATGTACTGGGTTCTGTGCATAACTGACAGTAAACATGTATTTTTTACATGAGTATATTTAAGAGTGCTATACTTTTTTACTTTAACTTGTTGCCACTTTCGGCTTGGCCCCTCAGGGGTCGCCACAGCCCTCACTGGAATTGTTTTAAAGGAGTTGAATCGGTACTTTTGCCACCTCTGGTTTTAAGTACGCTTTCAAACAAACCGTTCTGTTAGTGTGGTTTAGTGGTTGACACTGCACACACATGCATCAAACACATTGTAATTACCGAGGCATTTTAAACACAGGGCGGACTCAGCTGACGCACAACATCAAAGCTGGCAGATTCACATACCGGCTGCACGCACAAAAAGATAACTCCCTCCAGCACCTCAAACGACTTTTTGTGGAAGGGGGATGTTGAGAGAAGAACAGGCCCCTCCTCGGTGGCGTAAAAGAAGGGAGGAAAAAGAAAATCGCAACCATACGGTTACACTCTCATGGCTGAACTTTATCTGCATTTTAATGGCGGGATGAGGAGGAGGAGGAGTGTGCGTGTGTGTTGGGGAGCGAGGGGGTAAAGACGGCTATACGTGCTCCTCCCTAGCGTCATATGTCAGCCATTTGTGCATCAGAGAACGCTGGCACAGTGCAGTGAAGTGTAGTGGACCGCTTCAACCTCTCAGACAAAAATGAGGGGAAACAGCGAAAAGAACAGCTGACAATTGGGACCCAAGAGCACCCCCTCAGGTAGGTCTCCCTTTCACTATTTTACTACTGAAATAATGTAACAACCAACCAGGCCGCTATGCTTGTACTATTGTAATTGTAATCTCAGTCTTAAATGTTGCTAATAATGTGTGAAAAGATTAACCCAAAAAATTGTGTCTCACATTGGAAACACTCTTGTGACCTTTTTTACCCTCCCACGTTGTCACGGCCATTAATTTCACAGGATTAGCCGTGACTGTGATTAATCTGCTGTAATCCGGGGGTGGGGAGAGGGGATTAAAGTGGAATCACTCATCCCCCGTGCATAAATGAGCGCAATAGCGGCCAAGGAAAACAAGCTACTCCCTGACATAACTGAGCGAGAAGCTCGGAATTATTTGGTTTAAGTATCTCCAGAGCAACATTCCACATTTTTACAGCAGATTAGTTAATTGAGTGCTAAACCAGACACACTTTGTTTAAAACGGGCCCGAGGAAAGTTAATCAAGAGAATAAAAATGGAGTTGTTACAGAGTAAATCAATACTTATAGCTGTCTTTTTTTTTTTTTGGGGGGGGGGGGGGATTTCTTTGTGCAGAGTTGACAACCTAAAGATAACCCTGCCCACTCGATTTCTGCCACCAAATAAGCCAATAGGATGCAAGGAAACTGTTTCACACCTGAGAGAAACTCGACGACAGGAAATATATGACACTAATCCCCTGGACTGCTAAATGTAATTTTTTTTCCCCCAATGAAACCAACTTAATACTTGTCTTAATGCATTTCTTGTAATTATTTATTAAAACATCACTTGCATGTTTTCAACACTGTTTGAGGCGGTGATTTTCTAGCTTTTAGCCACAAGATTTCAGTAAAATCGTGTACACTTTTGGCCAATTAAAACCTGACCCACCCAAAAAAAATTAATAACTTGAAAATAATTTAATATAGTAGAATATAGCTTTTTAAAATTAAATATGTACATAGATATTTTTATTTATTTATGTTCTTTACTAAACCTTTTCAGCACACCACCATTCAATTGTATTGTTCTTGCTGGTGTTTGTCTTTTTTGCTTATAAACGCAAAATTTGGCTGGAAACCCTATCTCTTTCTTCCATTTTGACAAAGTCGTGACAATTTTTTCTTCGAAAGACAGCTGACGGTGTTGTTTGAGCTGACCTTTTTATTGGAATTTGATTGCTTTCCTGCTTTGTAGACTAACAAATGGCTGTTTTTGGCTTGTTATAATTAGTCAGGGCTTTTAAGGGAGACCGCAGCCTAAAATGTGAGTGCCAAGGTTACATGTCAATCACACAGCTGGGTAATAGCGAACACATTTCCTAAAAATGGGTTAACCCCTTGGGCAATGTGCATGTTTAGACTAAGGGGGTAGGGCATCTAGTATCAGAATCTCATTGATGCCTTGTCAGGGACACCAGAGGGGAACCTCTGAAGTCGTACAAATCAGTACTTGTCAACCAAATCCTAGTTTGAATGCCGGCTACACACATGACGATTTGTAACATCTTAACCGATTTTTAAAACGTGAGAGATCTCCCACATAACTTGTACTCAGAATAACACCAACACAGCACACCACACTCAACCATGTTTCCACCGACCATTGTGGCTCTCTTCCGGCAAACCAGAGGCCTGTTGTAGTACCAAGATTGACCTATGAGAGGTAGCTTAGGCTAACCGTCACCTTATTTGCGGTGGCAAACGCTTCTCCTCGTCTTTATCGTGAATGACTCGTGAGACGTGTTATACAAAACCAACCAACAAAACCAGTTGCTCCTCTATTTGTGTCTGACAACAGTGCAAACTGCAGGTCGATTCCTGATCGGTTATCATTTCCTTTCACGCTAGTTGACCTCACGCATAAGGATTTGTTGTCGTAAATATTGAACACATTTAAGATTTACAATTGTTGGCTCATTTATATTAAAAGGGACAATTTGCAGTTAAAAACAGTCTGTATGACCTGACAGTAGAAAATTATTCATATTAAAATTATCTTTTGAAAAATCCCCAGTCTCTGGCCCCATCTAATGCCTCTAATTCAATTTTCATTATTATTTTACAACTGGTCACAGCAGGACAAGAACAGCCAATCAGAGAGTGTAGTGACAAGAGGCGTGACCGAATGGTCTGTCAATTATTTGCACGCCCACTGCGCACACGGAGGCTTTCTCTCAGCCTTACGCAGGGTAGACTATTATAGATTCTTGGCTGGATTATTTAATTCCGGTTGGCAAAACAAAAGTTAAAATGAAGGAATTGGACAGATGTCTACTCCAAATCAAGATTAAGCTATCCAATAGTGATGTCTGTCCTATACACGGACGACTCCATGGCTGAGCTAAGAAAACTACCACATACATACATAGTCTTATGTTTTATATGGCCTTTATATCATAGATTTTTACCTATTGCGGGTGGGTCTGGAACGTATCCCCCGCAATAAAGTGAGGTTCACTGTATTTGTGTAACATGCTTTCGAGGTTCCACTATATTTGGCTGATACTTCATCCCTGGCTTGTATTACTAATCAAACAGGAGGGCAAGTCAAACCACCCACGTATGTCTTTGTTTTCAACCAGTATCAGCACGTCTAAGCCTGATGAAGATAAAACACGACGGGGATGCGAGGGAGGACGATAAAGAGTCACAGGACATCCCGATCACGTTTGCAGGAAGTCAAAACAACACTCGGTGTGGGAGCAGCTGGTAAGAATGTTGTTACAGGAATGTCAAGAGGCATTGAGCTGTTATCCGGCCAAATGTGTTTGAAACAAAGTAGTGTGAAATCCTTACATAGTTGGACTTGGTATCAAGCTAAGCAGAGCTGAAATAAACAATTTTCTTCGCTTCATACACAAACGGCTGATGACTTTCAGATGTGCCAGTCACGTTTTGTCTTGATCAGGATCATTTAGACGGGTGGAAAAGATTTCCTGTCAACGTCCAATGCCGTTTCTGTCAAAACGTCAGCTAAAACCCAATGTCCTCTGTTTGACTATGATGTTGCCATCTCCAAATGAACAGCAGTGCGAGTATGCACATACAATTTCTTTTTAAGTCAACAGTACTCACAAAAGATATACCAGGCAGCCATAAGTCAAAGTGAAATGCCAAAACAGCACAGTTCCGGACTAAACATTCCACAGAGGGCTTCCCCCCCCCCTCCCGCCCCAAGGATATGCAACACAGATACGTAAATGAAAGAGCCTTGCACAAACAGCATATGTCTCGCATATATAAGAGCTTGGCGGTAATGTCACAAAGCGGTTGACCTTTGAGGTCGACAAAAAGCTGAACTACCTCTTCCTGCTAAGTATTAGCCAGCTGTGTTTCTACTCAGGCAGCAGTTCTTAGAAAACCAAGATCTCTACCCGCCGCTCTCAAAACACGGCCACAAACAAAGTGACGCAAGAGCGTGACAGCTTGCTTTTATGCCTGACATTCCTTTCTGGGCTTTGACCAGCCAAAATGTCTCCTTTTACACCACTGGAGGGATGTTTTCAGTCTTGTCTTAACTATAACTCTATTAAGCATACATACAAACTTTTTACTCTTGATTTTAAACTGAAGGCTGCTTTTTTGTGTTGCATATGAAAAAAACAGGGATGCTCCAGTTGACAAAAGTTTAGGTCCAAGGAAAAATGTCTAGACAAAGAGGGCTACAGAAGTCAGTGTACCAATTGTGTTAGTCCACATTAAACTCCATTCATATTCATATTCTTACAAGCAACAGATGCTTGCTAACTGTTAGGTCAATGTTGCCAATTGAAATTACGTGTGTCAAAAGGACAATAACCATGGCCAATTGAGTAAAATGGAAATCATGCATGTAGTTGCACTATAGTAGCTACTCCTTAATATCACACTTGAATATAAAGTTTTGAAACATCCCAAAAAACAAACAAAAAACAAAAAAACAACAACACGAACAAAAAGCCAATGTAAAGTAATCATGGCGAATTTGAAGTCTGTGGCTATTTGTTTTGCTATTGATGTTGCACTTTCTTTGAAAGAAAAGTTGTATTGTACACATTTAATCTTTAATTTATTGGATAATTTACTGCTAGCAGATTACATTTTATTATGTTTTATTTTAAATGTCATTAAATATATTCCTGTTTACAGAAAAAATGTTAAATTTCGTCCCAAATGTGAACTGAGACCTTTTAACCAAGGTACGTATCACACTATCATTTTTGGTGTCCCGTTACAGCCTTAGTTTCCATGTAGTAGTTCAGAACAATCTAGTCCAACTCCAAAACGTCCGTCTTGTTGAGAGCATGGACAGGCCTGAACAGGACCAGACTCTATGGAGTCTGAGGTGCTAGCTTCAAGAAGGGCTCCTGCGCGTTTAAAAGGCGCTGAGACGACGGACCTTGAGGAAAAGCAGACGTCCCGTACCCTTGGTCAAAGAGGAGCAGTGGACCCTCTTGTTCCATCAGGAACAACCTAACCGCTTCCAGACCTTCACGCACTGCCTCCTCTCATTTGTCATCTACGCTTGTGGCCTGAGATTGTCACTTATTTCCTTCTAACTAACTCTCTATACAACAATAAACAACAATCAAGTAAGCCTCATTACACATTGAGAGCCATGATTAACTGTGTAGTTTCAAATGCAATGTCTTTTGTCCTTTTAGGGCCACCATATGTTCCCTTCTGTCCGGCTACATGGAAACAAATGAGAATCTGCAGCCACATCACGTTTGTTGGTCGCATTGCACATCACTTTACACACATGCGTCATAAATGGAAAAATTACAACAAACAGAGAGGAAGCACATGGCAAAGTCCTCAGAATTTCGGTCTCCTTAGCCAAAGATTTCAGGCCACTGTGCTTTTAGGGGGGAAAAAAATCCATTTAATGGTTAGCACATCTGGCCCACTGTTCTGAAGTTCAGTGTTCAATATCTCAGCTCCTGTGTGGAGTTTGCATGTTCTCCCCTAAACCATACATGTTAGGGTAATTAAAGACCTAAATCAGGGGTTCTCCAACTGGGGGTCCCCGAGCTGTGGCTTGGGGATCCGCAAAACAATTTGCAATGAAGTAAAACAAACATAACAAACCAAATACTCCTCCCTACATTAACTTCGAGCCAATTAAAAGCTCTCATTATGATTGTGACGCATCATCATGTAAATGTAGCATCCTTGCATGAATAAAGTAATATTTTTTAAGAACAAAAGGCATTTTACAAGAATAAATTAAAAAATTTTTTTTGAGAACACACTTTTATCCAAGAACATGGAATATGGTCCCATTTTCAGAGAAAAGACCCCCGCCCCCAAAAAAATTTTTTAATTACTAATTCCCGTAACGCTTCGACTTTTTACTCTGACGAAATATTGTACGTCTTTGGATTAGATTAAAACTTTTGTTCTTGCAAAGATTAAAACTGTTTTTGTCTAAAAAATATGAATTTGTTATTCCTACATTACGACTTTTTCTTTTCTCGAAAGTAGGCAACTTGGTAATTGCTATTCTATTCTATTTTATTCCTTTTCTATTCAATTTTATTCCTTTTCCATTCTATTCTAGTCTATTCCATTCTAATGAGGACGTGCTATAGAAAATCGATGGCTATTGCTGCCAGATTGAAATGGAAGCCACTATAGGAAACAAGCAAGAGGATGCTGAGCAAGAAGGAAACATGAGCCTGATGATGTCACGGGCACTGGATTCAAGTGGGGTGTGTGTTAGAAAGAGTGTGTGTGTGTGACAGGTTTGAGGCACGTTCTACCCTCAGGCCAAAGTCAAGTATGTCAACGTTGTGCATGTGGATTTCATTTGGGATGAGTCCATCCATGGGAACGCACCTCACCAGGAAACGGTATGTTTTTATTAGAAGCCAGCAGCCCTTAAATGACTGAAATTGATCTTTTCCTGGCCAATTGATCCCACGTGGCCCCCCTACAGACACTGACGACTGCTTCCAAATTCGTTCACACTCACAACATTCTTCTTTTCTACTGTCTGTGTAATAAATATGCCAACTGTGTTGTGTCTTTTCTTTTGCACAAATGTGATTTAATGTGTGATGATAGGGGGAACAACAAGTATCCCCGAAGCAGTCACGCCCAATTAAGGTGATCAAAAAAAAATAAATCACTGCAAAAGTGTTGAAGTACAATCTACATAAACATATCCACCAAGTCCATCATTCATCCCCCAAAGGAGCAAAAAGAATTGCAGCTGACCGCTGTTCCATTTGAGTAACAACAGGTAACCACAGTGACAAGGACAAACAAGATTGCCATCACGCAAGGTAAGAATACATGAATATGATGCTATGATGAAGAAACAAGTGGCCTTCTTTAATAAAATAATGTGTTCAATGAGATTCTTCCCAGGAATCACTGTTTGTATGGTATGCACTGTTCTATAGCGTCTTTATTCAGATAAATATGCAATTTCTTTTTCCATTTGTACATACTATTGGATTATTAGTTGTCTTAGAGGTCTCCTCCACAAAACTATGATTATTATAATTCAATACGCACAGTACACGCATATATATATATATATATAGAGAGAGAGAGAGAGAGAGAGAGAGAGAGAGAGAGAGAGAGAGAGAGAGAGAGAGAGAGAGAGAGAGAGACGACACAGTGGACGACTGGTTAGCACATCTGCCTCACAGTTCTGAGGACCCGGGTTAAAATCCGCCCTCGCCTGTGTGGAGTTTGCATGCTCTCCCCGTGCCTGCGTGGGGTTTCTCCGGTACTCCGGTTTCCTCCCAAAAAAAACATGCATGGTAGGTTAATTGAAGACTATAAATTGCCCGTAGGTGTGAATGCGAATGGTTGTTTGTTTATATGTGCCCTGCGATTGGCTGGCGACCAGTTCAGAGGGTGTACCCCGCCTCTCGCCCAGAGTCAGCTGGGATAGGCTCCAGCACGGCCACAACCCTAGTGAGGATAAGTGGTATGGAAAATGGATATATATATATATATATATATATATACATATATATATACACATACATATACATTTGAATTTTTCAGTTTGTATGTGTATTATTTTACTATTTAATATTTTAGTTTAATAATACATTATAAAAAGTAATATGAATGAATTTATTATTATTATACCTTAAGATACAATATGAAATATTGACATGTACATATTTTTATTATTTAATATAAGCCATTAGCGTCAGTAGTAATAAACATTCAAATAGTTTATTATTTAATATCATTCATGATTTTTATTGCATAAAACAGCTGACACTGCACAAAATATATTTTTATTTTGTAATGGTTACAGGTATAGGACAGAATATTTTGTCTGTGTTTGTGAAAGTTATAGTAACCAATTAATTGTTAGCAATTATCGTTGGCATTATAATCATCTATTGTACATATTTTTACCAGCATAATAAAAAGTGTTTCAAATACTTCGTGTGTGGCCTTTAGATTTAATGTTCTCTTTTAATAATAAATCCTGTAAGCATGAGCCATATTTTGTGTGCATGGAGAAACAACACAAGCGTCACAGTTTGGGTTCTTTAATCAACTTTACAAAGGGGAAGGAGCTGACTGGAACATACAGTATATTTTTGTGTTTTTGTAATCCGTCTGAAATAAATAGCATCTTAGAACAATTAAGAAAAACATTGTAAAATACGCTGACTTTATGAATGTTATAAAGGAGCCATTTGTCTTGCGGCGACACGACGCGCATCTGCGGCGCGTCAATCCGAAATAAGCGCTGCAAACTTCTCCCCGTTGCCAAGATTCGCATCGTATTTTATGGCAGCTCGCGATTTGTTTGTTGTAAAGCGGCACGTCACAGCGCTGGATTCACGATGCACCTCTATGGGGACGTAAATAAGAGCACGCACACAAAAATAGAAATCCAGACACAAGCAATAAAAGCTTTAAGTGTCCCTTGTTTAACATTTTTATTATGAGCTGCTGCTTAAAATGATGCAGTGTTGCTTGATTCGGATATTGTTTCAAATCCATTAGTTTCTTAGTCAGAACAAATCATCGCTGAAAGTTTGGTTGAACCGGATGATGACAATTGCTTCCAACAAAGCCTGGAAATAACAACTCAATGCACTACTGACTACAGCAACCTCAGACTTCTTGTGTCAGGTAGCCTCAATTGACAAAATTCCACCTTTGACGAAAAATGAAATGACATGTAATGCAATGTTTAGGATTTAAGAGTCGAGTGAGAGAGCGAGTATTAGGGCCACACTGAAAAGAGGGGGGGAAAAAGGCAAATTTGAACAGAAAACCGTTTTATATAAATGTTTTTAAAAAGACAGAATTAAAAACATTATTAAAGTGAAATTGCAAAAAATGAAGGCTGTGTCGCTCTTTGGTGACACAGTTTATTAATTTAAAAAACTCAGGAAGAACAAGAATTTTTTTTGTTGTCAGAATAAAAAGAAAAATCTCATTACATACATACATATACCGGTATACATTTTTCTCGTTAAATGCTTTATTTTGAATGAAATCAAAATGTGACTTTTTTGTAATTAAAACTTTATTCTCAAACTTGTTTTTTCTCGCGAATAACTGTTTATTTCTCATGAAATACCAGGAATTGTTATTTTATTCTGGCAATTTTTTATCTTCATTCTAATAAAATTGTGCCCTTTTCCGACTGGATTCCAACTTTTCTTGTAATACTCAAACCTTATTCTCCTATTTATTATTACTTTATTATTGTAAAACAGTCCCTTTATTGTCTTAAGAACATCCATCCATCCATTTTCTGAGCCGCTTATCCTCACTAGGGTCGCGGGCGTGCTGGAGCTTTCCCAGCTGTCATCGGGCAGGAGGCGGGGTACACCCTGAACTGGTTGCCAGCCAATCACAGGGCACATACAAACAGACAACCATTCGCACTCACAGTCACACCTACGGGCAATTTAGAGTCTCCAATTTATGCATGTTTTTGGGATGTGGGAGGAAACCGGAGTGCCCGGAGAAAACCCACGCAGGCACGGGGAGAACATGCAAACTCCACACAGTCGGGGCCGGGGATTGAGCCCGGGTCCTCAAAACTGTGAGGCTGACGCCCACCGTGCCGCCCATCTTAAGAACATTATTTTATTATTTACATATAATTATACACTTTAGTCTCATAAAACTGAAAATGTATTGTCGTAAAATGCAACTTTATTATCATAATATTATGATTTTATTCAAGTAAATTTTTGACTTTATTCTTGAACAGTTGTGCCTTTCTCTCATAAAAGTATTACTTTGGTCTCTTAAAAAAACTGTCTTGTAAAAATTACTTTTTCCCCCCATGAATACAACTTTATTCTAGTCATATTAAGACCTTATTCTCGTGATGTTACTATTATATTCTTGTGATTTTTCAATTTTATCGTTGGTATTATTTTTGGAGAGCTGAAACTTTTGATCATAAAATTACAATCTTTAACCCTCTCCAAGTAACTAATTTATTTTGCTAAAATTATTTGCAAAATTTTAAATGTTTTTTTTTGTAATTTCAGCTTGATTTTCGTAGGGCTCTATTTTCGGAAACTAGTGCAAGTCCAGCACTGCTCTCTGTGTTACTGTGCGAGGAGGCGGGTTCGATCGGGTGTTTGTAATTTCGTAGCCGAGCGCAGGCTGCGTATTTCAAAAAGGGTCTGTCTGAGCCCTATGGGTGTGAAAAAAGCAGACTATTCGCTGCCAATCAAAGCGCCTTCTTTCATTGATTCCCTTTAAGTGAGGCGCAATGATGGTCTCGCGTAGAGTCTCCCGAACCGCCATAGCAATGTGCCGGCCAATACGTAGTATGGCTTAGAAAATTTAATAATGATGATAACAATAATGAGTTCAATTAATTGATTTCTACAATGATTAACAGGGTTGGATGCCTACTGTTGAAATAAATCTGTCATCCACCAGACGTCATGCAGGGCTGTCACTATCGAATCTTTTTCGAATCGATTCTACTATTGATTATTAATTAAATAAAAACATATTATTGCCTTTTTTTTTTACAACTATCATGCATTCTATTTTCATTCTTGAGGGATAGACTTCTATCCTTAAACTTTATATGTTGTATGATATAAATTCTGTGTACAAAATTGGAGACAACAAAATGCTGAATGCTAAATGGTTAGCAATCACTATTAGCATTATTGCGCTAGTAATTACCATTTTAGATTCAAAAAAACAGTAACTAACATTCAGCTCACTCATACATCATGGTATATGTAGATTACACATGTAACGATGTCTTAAAAAATCACTTACAAACGCTCCTCTGTCATTTTTGACAAAGTTTATCACTGGCCCAACACTGCATCCGTCTGCATTAAATGTCTGTGTGAAACATTCGTTACGGCAGCGCAGACAGAAATTTTGCGTAAACCTATTTTTTAAGTCGACTTAGCCGAATTATGAGATGTTTTTTCCCAGCCCTACTTGCGTGTCAGTGTGCATGCATGTACAGCGATCAGAGTCACCAAAATTGCGTTACCTCCCCTACGCCAAAACCTAGGCCTGGTATGAGAAGGCATAGGTTTAGACGGACTTTCTGACACCAAAATCTAACTCGGCCAAGCGCATCTCCCAAGGAACACCCTCACAACGAGTTTTGCGCTAGCACGATAATCAAGATGCGGCACTAAAAATAGAGCCCTCAGTCACCAAATTGTCACATGCGCGGGGCAGATGCCAAAGGACAAATTCGCCATCTTGGCGCAGACCGGTCTGTCAAATTGGCAAACACGCCAGCGAGCCTTGTGCTTGCACAAAAATCAAGATGCGCCACCATTTGTGCTCTGGCCAAGTTGCCTCTACAAATATAGCGCCCGTAGTATTTTTTTCACCTTTCCATGATGGCCCTAAAACTCTAAGTAACAAGAGTACAGGAATAAAACAGGTACTGTATTTGACCATTGAGACAACCTACTACGGTCATTTAGTGTTGGATATCGTTCAAAACCAGTCTGGTTCTTATCTATGTCTTGTATTGAGAATTTAAGTGTTTTAAGCAGGATTAAAATAATTAAAGTTGCAACATTTATTATTAGCTACTGTAGACAAATACATATTTGTTTATGCATGGGAAAAAAATCCTTCAGAAATAAAAATGAAAAAATAAATTGTCAAAAATAGAAAAAAAAAACAGATAACAGGGAGGATGTGTGTGCTGACACCCAATAAAAAGTTTTAAAATGATTTACTGTATGTTGGTCTAATTTTTTTTTCTTTTGCAAAAACAGACTTTTTATCTCCACTGTACTGAGTTTATTGAAAATTCTTGGCCACTTCCTCCCTAAAAAATTATCATTCATATTTTAGCATTCATTTTTCATTCTATGGTGTGAATATTACCTTTGAAATGTACTGACTGTCATGGATGACGTAAAAAAAATAAAATAAAAATAAAAAAATAATAAATGAAAATATTTTCCACTGTACAATACTGTATTTCTGTTGAAGAGATACAAGAGGTCTGATAAAGAGCACCGGCAAACTTTTTTTTTTTTTTTAAAATAATCAGTAACGAAAAATAAGCCACTTGGGAAAAACAAAACAAACATTCCTGTACAAAGATACATATACAAAATACCATAGCAGCCATTTGTCGCTGTTCGATAAAAGCCATAATATTAACTCTTATACACAAATATACACTTGTGTACTCAGGATACATGGTGGTGAAGGCAGCGAGAACAGCATACGTATAATATTACTGTATGTCTTGAGTGTAAAAAATGAGATCCATGTGTTTGTAATGAACACCTAAGAGAAGCACCATTGTGTCTTTGTGTGTTTTAGCTCTATTGTTTCTCCATTCTAATCAGCACCATGTCACTGCAGGGCCCCGACCGGGTGGGCCGGGGCCAGCGCACGTCAACCAGCGCACACGTGATAACCGGCACTCAGTTGAGTCTCCCGCAGCATTAGACTAAATACACATCAGGCTTATTTGCGGTGACGCACCAACGGCCGAAAAGGGTGATAAGCGTCAGGGAAGGGAACGCTATCGTACCGGCTTCCATGGTCTGCGGTGCCAGGAGGCGGAGCCTACGCAGGGCTGCAGGTTGCACTGCTCCATGTCCAGCGGCTTGTCCAGGATGTCGCAGTTGTAGTCATTGAGTTGTTCGCCGCTGGGCCTCTGGCACACCACCAGACGAGTTCGCCTTCCTCCTCCGCAGCTCTGAGTGCACTAAGGGAAGCCAGCAAAATGCACTTTAGGGATATACTGTAGGGCCCCCCCAAAAAAAAACACATTGTTGACGTCCTTTTTATTAGGAAAAATAGCACTCTACAGAATTGTGCTTTATAAGTAGAGGCCTTTTAACAATTCCTAAAATAAGAAGAAAAACACATGGTGAGGCAGCTTTTAATCATTGCGGTCCTCGCCTGTGGAACAGCCAACCTGAAGACCTGAGAGAAGCTGAGAGACGCTTAAGACATTTCATTTTTAGCCTAGCTATCAATTAAACTTTTAGGTTATAGTAGATTCTAATTTGTCTTGCATATTTATTGATTTTGACGTCATATTCTCATGTATTTCTTTTTTAAATCTGTTTTTGTTTGATTCTATTGTAGCTTGTTTAGTCTCAGTGTCAAATTTTCTAATCGCTTTTATTTACTTTATAGTGGTATTTCCTCACTACAAAGAGCTGATAGTAAGATAGTGCTTCTTTATTTTACTTATTCAGTTCTTTTCATTCCCATACATTTAAGCGTTCTGCGGGTGTGTAAATGCCCATATACAATAATGTGTGTGCATGCGTGTGTATGCTTTGAACAACATTTGTTCTCTTGTTCCTTTTTCTATTATGTACAGCACTTTGTGCTGTATTTCATATGCATGAAATTTACAGTCATAACATAATCAAATGGAGAAGAGTAAAGAATGAAACAGTTTGTGTGCCAAGATGTCATGCATACATTGTGAGGCTCCTTCTAGTGTGTGTGCCTTGGCCACCTGGGGGTAGTATAATAAGGCATATGTATACTGTATACACGAAGAATATATGTCATGTCACAATTGCTCAGTAAGCTGCAGTAATTTTGTCTTCTAAGATGATAATAAATATATGCCCGTGAGTATTGCTATATTGTCTGTCTACATGTGTTGTTACACTCTTTGTGTTCAAATATCATCCATCCATCCATTTTCTACCGCTTATCCGAGCTCGGGTCGTAGGGGCAGTAGCTTTATCAGGGATGCCCAGACTTCCCTCTCCCCAGCCACTTCATCCAGCTCTTCCGGGGGGATCCCGGGGCGTTCCCAGGCCAGCTGAAGGACGTAGTCTCTCCAGCGTATCCTGGGTCGTCCCCGGGGTCTCCTCCCGGTGGGACGTGCCCGGAACACCTCACCGGGGAGGCGTCCGGGAGGCATCCGAATCAGATGCCCCAGCCACCTCATCTGGCTCCTCTCGATGTGAAGGAGCAGCGGCTCTACTCTGAGATCCTCCCGGATGACCGAGCTTCTCACCCTATCTCTAAGGGAGAGCCCGGACACCCTGCGGAGGAAACTCATTTCGGTCACCCACAGCTCGTGACCATAGGTGAGGGTAGGAACGTAGATTGACCGGTAAATCGAGAGCTTTGTCTTTCGGCTTAGCTCCTTCTTCACCACAACGGATCGATACAAAGTCCGCATCACTGCAGACGCTGCACCAATCCGCCTGTCAATCTCCCGTTCCATTCTTCGTCCGGAAGTCTTTCTCCATGGCCTCACCAAACTCCACCCATGCCCGAGTTTTTGCTTCAAAGCTGCTTTCCGCTTGGCCAGCCGGTACCCATCAGCTGCCTTAGGAGTCCCACATGCTAAAAAGGCCCGATAGGACTCCTTCAGCTTTACGGCATCCCTCACAGTTGGTGTCCACCAACGGGTTTGGGGATTGCCGCCATGACAGGCACCGACCACCTTACGGCCACAGCTCCGGTCGGCCGCCTCAGCAATGGAGGCGCGGAACATGGTCCACTCGGACTCGATGTCCCCCGCCTCCCCCGGAGCATGAGCAAAGTTCTGTCGGAGGTGGGAGTTGAAACTCCTTCTGACAGGGGATTCCGCCAGACGTTCCCAGCAGACCCTCACAATACGTTTGGGCCTGCCACGTCGGACCGGCATCTTCCCCCACCATCGGAGCCAACTCACCACCAGGTGGTGATCAGTTGACAGCTCCGCCCCTCTCTTTACCCGAGTGTCCAAGACATGCGGCCGCAAGTCTGATGACACGACCACAAAGTCGATCATCGAACTGCGACCTAGGGTATCCGTGTGGACACCCTTATGCTTGAACATGGTGTTCGTTATGGACAATCCGTGGCGAGCACAGAAGTCCAATAACAGAACACCGCTCGGGTTCTGATCGGGGGGGCCGTTCCTCCCAATCACGCCCTTCCAGGTCTCACTGTCATTGCTCACGTGAGCATTGAAGTCCCCCAGCAGAACAATGGAGTCCCCAGCGGGAGCGCTCTCCAGCACCCCGTCCAAGGACTCCAAAAAGGGTGGGTACTCTTAACTGCTGTTTGGTGCATAGGCACAAACAACAGTCAGGACCCGTCCCCCCACCTGAAGGCAGAGGGAGGCTACCCTCTCGTCCACCAGGGTGAACCCCAACGTACAGGCGCCGAGCCGGGGAGCAATAAGTATACCCACACCTGCTCGGCGCCTCTCACCGTGGGCAACTCCAGAGTGGAAGAGAGTCCAACCCCTCTCGAGAGGACTGGTACCAGAGCCCAAGCTGTGCGTGGAGGCGAGTCCGACTATATCTAGTCGGAACTTCTCGACCTCACACACCAGCTCGGGCTCCTTCCCTGCCAGAGAGGTGACATTCCACGTCCCTAGAGCCAGCTTCTGTAGCCGGGGATCGGATCGCCAAGGTCCCCGCCTTCGGCCACCGCCATCGGCCACCGCCCAGCTCGCACTGCACCTGACCCCTATGGCCCCTCCCACAGGTGGTGAGCCCATGGGAAGGGGGACCCACGTTACCCTTTCAAGCTGTGCCCGGGCGGGCCCCATGGGTGCAGGCCCGGCCACCAGGCACTCGCCTTCGAGCCCCACCTCCGGGCCTGGCTCCAGAGGGGGGCCCCGGTGACCCGCGTCCGGGCAAGGGAAACCAGAATCCATTTATTGTACTCGTTAAAGAGGTTTTTGGATCCGTGCTTTGTCTGGTCCCTCACCTAGGACCTGTTTGTCATGGGTGACCCTGCCAGGGGCATAAAGCCCCAGACAACGTAGCACAATTTTGCATTGTGTGAAAGCATAAAACTAGCAGACTTTTGTCCTACTTATGTGGTGTTTGGTTAAATACACAAAGTGTAATTTTTTCATGTCTAGTATTCCAGTAAATGTCCAATGTATAAAAAAACATAATACAACATAATAAAAGAGAATGCAAAGAAATAAATGAGCATTATAAAGTCTCATTAAGCCAAAAGTCACACAAACACACTGTAGGTATTATTTGTAGGCTTTACATGATCAGGATTTTTGGGGCTGATCACCGATCATCAAGTTTAAAAAAAACGATAACCGATCACAAGATGGAGCAATGTGTCCATTTACATGACTTGTTCATTTATTGTATATACTTGTGTACTGTATACTATCTTAAAATTATTCTCTTGCATTTTAGACAAAAGTTAAAACATCAATGACCTCTCGGCATTCAAGGATTGGCCACTGACCTAAGATTAGGTCAAATCAACATTACAGAAATAATGGGTGCCAACTTACTGTAATTAAATTACTTTATTGCAATTAAATTATTTAAACAAATACTGTTAATGACATGCTTACTCTAACTTTCTCACTGTCCCGGCTATATGGACGGGTGTTGTCCAGAGTTTGCAACTGTTTAGGTTTTCCTTTTTTTCTCTCCCACACTGCGTTGCTTGAATGCGGCATGCTCCTCCTTGTGTACATTCTTCAGGTACCCGATCAAATTTGTTGTGTTGAAGCATTTAAATGACGTACCCCACGATGTACTTCAGTTGTACACAGACTGTAAATAACTTATGTGTTGATTGTCTGAGACGCAGCGTATTTTTTACTGACAAGATTGAAAACAACTTTATTGCCCGTCAGATAGTTACAGTACTACGCCACAAGACACGTGACAAGGCTAAAAATAAACTAGCTTTTGCCTAAATGCCTTTTGCGGAGCCGATCACTTGCGTCACTGATCGGATCGGCGAATTGTGACATGAAAGCCGATCGGCCGATCAGCAAAAAATGCTAATTATCGGCCAATACCGATCAAACAGATCAAATCGCTGTAAAGTCTAATTATTTGTGTGTTGATGTGTGCCTTTAAGGGGCGTGGCTTAGTGAGTGCCATCAGGAGCTGGAGCCAGTCGGGATGGCCGGCTATGTCAGTGTGAGGGTCTTTTACTTGTTCCTCGCGAGTGTTCTCATTTCACATTTACTGTATGTCTGCCTGTTTGTCCTGTTCAATAAACGTCTTAAAGTGGATGGGCGACTGTGGATCTCCTTGCCCACATGCAAGGGCATGAGAGTGCCTTAATTTCTCCATTTTTTTAATGTGCAAATTCGGGCCGATTGTTGGTGTGTGTGGACTTCTAAACACACCGAATGTAAGAAAGCACCCTGTTTGTTGTAAACAGATCTGATTCAAATCAATAGATTGACCCTCAGTCTTGTGCAAAACTCGATCCATGATATGCTTTTAAATCAGGATCTGGTGAACTCCCATGTTGGTGTGACACAACAGAGACACAATAGAGGATAAGGATGGAACAGCGGTGTGGAGAGTGTAGTAAGGTTCAGTGAAACAAAACAAAAACAACCAAAAAGATAAGCTCACCTCTCCCCAGACGCCGTAGTTCCACAGAGGACACGGCCCCGAGTTGCAGCTCTTGGACTCGGCCGGCTTAACCCTCTCGTCGCAGTAGCTGTTGCTGTGGCCGTCGGCGTTCTGGCAGACCACCACTCGCCTCTGAAAGCCCCCAGCACAGGTGCTGGAACACTGAGGAGCACACGGCAGGTGACGCACACGCGTAATTAATATACCAACATGCACAGCCAGGGAATGAGTCATCAAAATGTATTCTGTTATGCCAGGGATGATTAATATTTATATTTAGTGCCAGTAAACTATTTATGTATATATCATTTTGTGTGTCTCATGCATAAGCACGTGTTGTTTTGGACTGCATTACATTGAGAAACGATTCCAAATGTTTGACCACGGATGTTAAAGAGCGAGTGAGCATGAACAGAAGTTTTTACTCAGCGCCATCATCGGTGATATTTCAGAGTGGAGGGTTAGGTGGGGAAAATGTGGAAAAAATCAGCATCAAGATGAATTAAAAGCAGTACAAATTCCCTGACACAAACATACAGAGAGACATTAGGAAGGAAAAAGTGAAATTATTTTTAGCTCAGGCTTCCCCTACAGGGGATAGATTCTATTCAACAGGAGACTGTGGGTAACAAGAAAGCAGAGCACTGCAGCAAAGTGGAGACTGTGGAGAATAATACAGCAGCGTCAAGATCGAAGGGACAGCAACAGGGTTAGGTTATGATTGCATGGCTGGTTTTTGGGGGGTATTTGGGATTTTTTTTGAGACTGAGAGCAGTAAAAAATGAAGCACTGCATCAATGTGGGGACTGTGGAGTATCATGCAACAGTGCCCAAAGCTAAGGCACAGTCACAGGAGAAGCTAACATTAGGATATTTATGATAATTTTTGTTATTTCGGATTTTATTAGAGAGGAGACTAAGGGCAGTGGGAAAACGGAGCGCTTGAGTGGAGACTTGGGCTCGACCGAATAATCAGCTGGCCGATATTAGCCTTTTCAAATCAGCAAAAATCCTCAGATACTTTTACCGTTTTTTTTGTTTTTTTTTAACACATTAACACATTACAACATAAGACAAAGATACTGACATTCAAACAATCAAACAAACCAAAAAAATTGCCAAAGAAACCGTCCAATTTTCACAGATTTTTCTCTCAGTTATAAACAAATACTAATGTATTGAAAAACAGTCAAATGCTCTGCCTGTAATTCATATCTTTATTGCTGTAAGTGTTAAGGGACCCAAAAATAAGTTATTTTATTGATTATATATTGTTTAAATGAATTGGCCGATTAATTGGTTATCAGAATTTTATTCTGCCAAATATCGGAATCGGCATAAGCCTAAACAAAATCCATATAGGTCGGCTCCTAGTGGAGGCTCTGGAGTACACGGCAGCCTCTGGAGATAAGCCACAGCAAGCTTACATTAGCATACAGTATGCGTTTCTTTTCTGCCATTTCAGATTTTACATAAGAGACTGGGGGCAGCAAGAAAACGGAGAGCTGCAGCAAAGTAGAGAATGTGGAGTATACTGTATAGCCTCCAGCGCAGCAGGACAATCGTATCATATGAGTACAAGATGGCATCATTCAACCAAATACCGCAATTCCCAGGCTGTACATACTGCGCCCCAGGGTCCGGTCCTCCACTGGTTGTCCGTTGACGGCACGTTCCAGCTGTTGTGGCCGGGGTGGCGCCCCGGGTCCTTGGGGTATCCGTACGGCTGGTCGTTGATGCGTTGGCGGTGGTAGACCGAGGAGCAGGGCACAGTCATGCACTCCTGCTCCGTCGCAGGCCTCTCGTCTGGGTCGCAGAAAGACTGGTCCACAGGCTGGTGGTAGTTGGAGCACAGGATCTGTCGGGTGGACCTTCCGGTGGCGCATGTCGCTGAACACTGCAACAGAAAAGACCCAACTGTCAATTTTCCCTTTGTATCATTGATACTTGTTCAATACTGCGTAACCTGTTCTGGTTCTTGAGGGAACTGGAGCCTGCTGACTTTGGGCAAGCGGTGGGGTACATCCTGGTTAAGTCGACAGTGAATCGCAGGAAACATATAACCAAACAACTACCATTCACACTCAGTCACACCAACTGACAATCTGAGAAGTCAAATTCTTTAATAAACCTGAGGCCTAGTACACACACAAAGATAATCAAACTGTTTTTGTCCAGATTTTCCCCCTTCCCAACCACAGATAACAAATGCTAGATTATTTTTTGATTTATAAAAGAATCCTATAAAACTGAAATTATCCTATAAGACTATCCTGTGTTACGGGTGAATTTGTCCCAATAACTGAGCATGAAACGGGTCAGCGCCAATAATCTTAAATATGTGTAAACGTTTTCAATACCTACGACCAAAAGTGTTCATGTGTCTGGGGAAAGCCAATGACTGCGTGAATTGTGACGAGAAACAGAATGTAGCCAATCAAGAAGTGACCCGACTGAGGAGCAAGGAAAGGGACGTAAATAAAAACAAACATGTCCTACCTGAAATAAAAAGTCTGGTGGGCCTCAGGAATGGAGGACCAAGTCGAGGAGCTGTGGGAAGCCCAAGAATTCTTATTTAATGTCTCCACCCCAAAAAGTCTGCTATCACGCTGTCTCCGAGATTTTTTCCACAGTCTTTTCTTTTTTTTAGTTTGGGATTTTTCAGTAAAAAAAATTCCCTCCTCTCGTGTGTCCTCTTCCCTGTTGCGTCTTGTGTTTCCCATTTTTTGCTACGTTTCTTTGTTTTTGTTAGATCACGCCAAATTTCTGTCTTTGGAGGAATAGATTCTAGATCGGTTGTGGAACAGAATCTTGATGCTGTGTTCAGATTATCAAAAGACACCACATACAGTATGATCAAATGCCTGATTTTTCATCTTCATGTCTGGGGTCTTTAGAAGATGAACAATCTCTTAAGATTAAAAAAAAATCCTTAAGTGTGTACCAAGCTTAACATGTTGAAAGATTCAAACCAGGGACCTCTCTACTGTGAGCCATATTTGCACCTATGGACAATTTTAAAGTGTTCGATTAGCATAAAACACTCAGCTGATTCAAACACAGAACCTTTGACTGTGAAGCAGACGTGCTATACCACTGTACTGTCTACTGTCGACTGTAAATCCACATTTTAAAACCGTGGGTCAAATTTACGCGTTACTATGTCAGTTCTACATTGGATGGGCATTATTTTGATTTTTTTTTGATTTTGTAATCAGTATTGATTGGCCAGCTTCGGTATGTCAGCCAAGTAACCCGCTGCATTGGCAATGACAGTGACATGATTGCTCAAGGAGAAAGTCATCACTGTGCTGTTTGTGATTTCAATCAATTGTTCCCATGAGTCAGGAATCAACAGACCAAACCTTTTATATATAAAGTTGACTTCATCCCACATGAATCCTGACTGATTAGAAGACATCCCCAAAAAAGTCATCTCTACCAGTTAAACAAACACACCATTGGCCCTTTCACATCATCTAGACCTGATGTGAACAATGGGAGTGAGTAGTGCAAATCTCCATGGCAGAAAAAAAACATCTGTACTGATTGGACACAGCAAGCCGACGGATCACTCACGGGAGACCACTCCCCGGTCCGCCACTGGCCACATGGGCTGAAGCACGCAGAGGTCTCTGGTGGTCGGGGCAGGTGGGTGCAGTAGGACTCGTCAGCCACGCTGCCCTGGGCGTCTCTGCAGCTAACGTAGCGTTCCCGCTTCCCTTTGCCGCAGGTTGCAGAGCACTGGAGGGAAGACGCAGTCATTGTTACTATGTCGTGTTACGTCTTTAACAATAGCCGGTCTAAAAATGCACGATTTTATAGAAATTATACAACGGAAAAAATATATATATATTTTATAACTAAACAAATTAAAAGCAAAAATGGCTCCAACGAAATTGAAATTCTTACAGGTAGCATGCTAACATCTACCACGCCAACAACCTGGGTCTACAAAATGAGTTTTCCTTTAAAAAAAAAAAAAAGTTACAATCTCAAAATTGAATATATGGCTGCAAAGATGAGTTAAACAGCATTAGGGCTGCAACGAGTACCTGAATGTTTCAAGTATTTCGAGTAGAAAAAAATGCTTGACGATTTTTTTCTGCCTCAGGGATCCACTTATTTAACTCTTTCACTGCCAGACCTCCCAGTTTGATACTATTGGTATATACAGTAACTGCCTGTTAATGGCAGGAAAGAGTTAAATAGTGAAGCTGACGGACAAGCACAACGTGGTTACGTCATCGACGCGTGCGAAGGCGACGGAAGCAGAGCGTATGTGTTTTGATTCAAGAAGCGCTAAATTAAATTTGCAAGCCGCCAATTAACACAACAAAAGAAAAAGGAGAAGATGGCGACGACGACAGAGAAGACAAATGCAACAAAAGTGTCATTAACTGTGCCATGCAGTCCTTTAGCTGGAGCCTGTGTGGCGCTTTGCGCTCCTCTCGCTCCCTCCCTCTCTCTCTTCACAGTAATCAGCACCACCTCGGCCGCGCACCTGTCATCAATCACCCCTCATCATCACCTGCATTTAAGCCTGCCAGATCCCAGAAACTCTCGCCAGAGTATTGCAGCTTCTACTGCTGTACCACGGCTCCTCAGTCTCAAAGTAAGCTACTCTATTCCTTGCTATCGTTCTGACCTTCGTGTTTCTCCTTGTCCTCAGTGTATCCTCTGTGTCCCTCATCAAGTAGATCTCTATCACCTCACCGTCAAGCCAGCTGCCCGTCCTCGTCACTGCCTGCCACATATTCTCTGCCTCAACAACCCGCAAGCACATCTCAAGGACCATCCCCATTTCCCTTTCAATGGGGGGTACACAAGCAGACCCATGATTATAAAATTGTGGGAATAAGTGTGTTGTCCCAGCAAACTCAGTAGTAGTAGTTAATTAATAACAAATACTAAAGCATCTGTTTTGGGTAAAATTATTTAGACTCACTCAAAATATTCCAATAAGAAAATAGCAAAACATCAACACATGGCAAACTGATTTTTAACCTTCTGTGATTTCCAACCATTCCATTTGGTTTAAGGACAAATAGTACAATTTGCTCTACCGAGACGAATTATGAATTATCACTCACCGCTACGTTTGATTATTAGAAGCGCTCCATTAGAAGACATCTTTCAAAACATGTTAAGCATTTTGGCTTCATTATTTGTTTATTGGTCGGGTTCCCTGTGTTCTCCAAAACCGCCCAACCCAGCATTTATTAGCAAAGACTTACATTGAATTTATTGCTAAATTAACTCAAAAGTATTAGAAACAGCTCTCAGTAGGGTGCAGGGGCAGCGTGACGCCGCAACCCGCCAGTTGAACCCTCCAGCGTACGATGACAGCACTTCACGGTAAACATTTGCGAGGGCACGCATATCTCATGCAATCAAATGGCTCTGGCTAAAACAAGCGTGTTAAAATCCTTTGCATATCGGTGCCACTGCTTCGGAGAATGTGTGTGGTGTGGTGCAACGGTGAGACCACACAGTCAAGTGAGATTGACAGATGGCGTTCAATCTCAAATGTAGAAGACTGGCACTGAGTTGATGTGGTTTTCATTTGCGCCCACTAACATTGAGATGCTTCAAACTGTGTGAGACTTGAGTGAAAACAACAAGCCTTCTCTATTGATCATTGCAAAAAGAAAACAAGTTAATTAAATGAGCAAATATAAAATAGTACTGTGTAAAACATGCAATAATAAAATAGAATGTGAAAAAATTGTTTTAATCCCTTAATTGCGTTTTATTTTCACTTCACTTGCACTGACCTTAATCTTTCTTCTTTCACTGTTTTTGCCTTTTTCACCACACTTTAAACTCTTTCAGCTGCTTTTCCATGTTTTCATGGACAGCTTATACATTTTTGAACGTCCTTAGCTGGCATCAGGGCTGTTCATGAATGGGTGGCGACTTGAATTGGGATTCCAATGGGCGTGGAAAAGTGATCATCGAATGAGTATTTTCGGATTCCAGTCAGAACGAATCTTAGAATATCATACTACTTTATTCTGATAAGAGCAGCGATTGCTTCCACGCAGCAAATACCAAATATTTCACGCTTTTAGCCTTGGTTTATGGTCGACGCGATTTTGACTTACTGCGCATCGTTTCTGCACTAATGTGCAATTGTACAGTAGTATATTTCCTGTATTTGATCATGGATCATAGACGCAAATAGCCGTTGTCATCTCCACTGAGACGATTATCTCCCTGGAAGGAGGCAACCGATAGCTGCATGATGAACTGCACGGATGTTCGTGGCAGACAGCGACCGTGTCAGAATGAATGGGAGAAAGTTGTGCAAGAGCCAACACAGCAGCAGATGACAAGAGCTAGCTGGCTAGGTAGCTCTTGTCATGGACCGTGGATTAGTGCATTTTACGGCACAGATATAGGTGCAAAACCTGGAGTCTACTTTTGGCCATCATACGGCGAGGGATCCTGGTCAAAGTAAGCCATTTTAAACTAAAAATAAAAACTTTTCTGGAGGGAGAAGCGGCAGCCAAAACGCGTCGGCATACTCTCTTTCTGGTTGATGGACAGTTTTCAGATAATCAAATTGGATTTTTCATTTGTTGGACAATGACGTTTTTATTTTGATATAGTACAAGGAGTAATGATTCGATTCTGATTCTGAAGCCATTTTTTACTGTCAACACGACTAGCTAATGGGGATTGAGAGGGCGAGTCCTAGTTGGCATTATAGCCTTTATCGAATCTTCCTGCTTCAATATACAGTGGACCCCCACATTTTTGCTTCTCTGCATTCATGTATTCACTTAATCACAGAATCTTTGGGGAACCCTTGCTCCGTTTTTCACAGAAACCCCCACTTGTTCACTTTTTTTTTTTTTTTACTCAATCCCCCACATACTCAGTTTTGTTTTTACCTCACCCCCTCTTATTTGTGTTTTTTTTCAGATTTTGTTTTTATGGCAATTATAACGGAGTGTATATTCTTAAATTTTCACTGTTTGTGGTCAGGCTCAGTCCCTACTCCGTGCATATAGTTGGGGTCCAATATAGTACATATCGTAAAAGTACGACACTCGTACTACCTCGCCTAGTTGACTGCAGGCACACCTCACTCATGTTTTTCTATGACTTCAAGCTTTAATTCAATGGCCATCATCCAGGTCTTCTTCACAGCACTCACTTACTTAGGACACATCGCTAGAAAGAAGATATTTAGCAAACGATCTACAAAAAAAAAACTGAAAATGCGAGTACAAAACACAACAGACACCTGTACTTCCACTGCGAGGTAACCATGTGAACTGATGGTGGCCAGATGTTGTGGTGTTCCCTTTCACCATCTCGTGGTCTCTGAAGCTCACTCGCAACTAGTTAAATTTTTGCTCTCAACACAAAGAAAAAATGGGGGGTTCATAATTTAAAAATACTCGCAAATTGGGGCACTCGTACGTCAAAGTATTAAATTATACTTCTTGTAAGTACACTTGGCTTATACTGAGCGTATTTGTCATATGCCTTGTTACCGGAGAAACGCACCTTATTTGTAAAGGAGTGTTACCACAACACTAAATGTTATTCGTTAGAAGTATTACTTTGCTAGTCTGCGGGGGTGTGCCCATGATAAATCTGCCCGCAAGTGTGCGACAAATGATTGACACCTCGTACGGAATGGCCTCTGTCTCTGATTGGTTGTTTCTCCTCAGGCTCCGTGGCTTCTTGTGTATTAAATTAGAGGCGCAAGAATATTTATAATACTAATAATATATTAATATTTGTCCCACAGCCTTTTGATTCTATACAATCAAACTCAAGGCAAAAAGTGTGATTTGCGGTAAATGAGTGATATTTGCATCCTTACCACTGTCCAGGAGCCATATCTCCACTGTGTCCGGAGCTGAGCAGAGTTGTCAGGTGGTGGTGTGCTTTGGACTGGAGAGGCCCAAGGGCACGCCAGCATTTCGCAGTCCTTCAAACATATTATTATTATTATTATCCTCATACATCACTTTTCTTTTTTTTTTTTTTAACTGGAACATCAAACAAGAGTATGGTTGCCTTCCCAGACACACTAAGGGCTTACAATGATTTACTGTGGATTAAAAAATAAATACAATAAGAATAAAAAAGGGGTGAATTAAATCTTTGCTAATGTTAACTCTGTGTCAATCAAGTTTATGGAGAACAATGAAATTTGTATACAGGATGTCTGCTGCCCCCAAGTGGCAAAATAAGTCAATCTGAATGAGTTACAACGTTATCGCCACCATCATAAACTATTGCAAACTATATGTTAAGGAACATTTTAACATCACTACTCATCATGCAAGTAGAAGGAGAACTTTACTAGTTTACTAAACTCTCTTAACTTTAATAAGTTTACAGTGGTACCTTTACTTAGGAGTGCAGCGACTTACGAGTTTTACAAGGTACGAACCACTGCTCGGTTGATTTTTTTTTTTTTTTTTTTTGCTTTGTGTTGTGAGCAAAAATTTGAGATACAAGCAAGCTTAAATACGGCGCTGCTGGATAGTGGTAGAGAAAGCCGCAACATCCGCCCTGCGACTAAATCACAGTTCGAGATACAGTACAATTAATTTAAGTTAGGAGCTCAGTCTCGGAACGAATTTAACTCGTGAGTCAAGGGACCACTGAATATTTGTTTTAACCTAACTGTCACACAAGTCTAAAATGAGATCAACCATCAATGCCATGGAAAGTAACAAGTACTTGGCTAGCTAGCAAGCGGCTAGCGCAAGAAGCGAGCATAGCAGTCTACAGTGCACTTTATTGTTAACATCACAAACACATAATATCCACGAGAAATTCCTTTTAATTGGAATGGGACAAAAATAGGAAGTACAAACCTACCAAAATAAGACCGAAATCAGTGTGTTTGTGTGTCTTTACCCGACTGTCTCTGGGCCTGGCTGCAGCGTTGCACTCTCTGTCGTCCACTGTGTTGCCATAGTCCCCCGACACACACCTCACTGCTCTCATCTGGTAGCCATGGCCGCAGGTGACTGCACACTGGGGGACACAATTACACACACGCATGGCTGTGTTTACAGACACATATATGAAGCAAAAATATGAATGACGAAAGTGACTCATACAGGTTGCAGTCCGTTTGTGCTTTACCTCAATGGTGGTGTCGCTATGCAACAACTTGGAATGTATGGGAATATATTTGTGTGTGTGTGGCTCAGGTTTAGTCTGACAGGATATGAGGGCAAAGGGAAAGCGGCGTTTGAGGAAATGGCAGCTGGAGTCAGAGAACGCTGCGTAACTCTTTAGTGTATCACATTACGACACACACACACAACATCTTGAAGTATACACTGTCACGTGACGTCTACCCATGTTCCATCAGTGACCACACACACACAGAACAAGAGTCACTCCTGGATGTGTACATGATGTGCATGCTCAAATAAGTATGTTGCATTGTTTTCCACCAATCGTCCATTCACCATCGATCCACTCGTCAGTTTTCCATCCATCCATACAACCACCTATCCATCCACCAATCTAGCTTGCATCCAATAATTGATCTATCCATTCATCCATTGTCACAGTTATTTTTACATCAGCAACTCCCAACCAGAGTGCCGTGGGACACTAATGTGGTGTGACAGACTATCAGGGTGCCGCAGGAAATGATCCAACTTCAATTAATCTGTCAGAAAATTATTATTTATTAATTAAAAATACCTCTTTGTGAATCTATCTATGCCAGGGACATATAGTGACAGACATAAAATTACAGGAAGTCCTCGATTTACGACCGAGTTCCGTTACTACGCTGGCGACGTAACACGATTTTCCGCGTAAGTAGGATTTCACCGTTAAAGTCGAAATTTACGGCGAAATACTTCTGTTACGGGTATTGTCCCACGTGATTGTGACAGCAAGCTCAGTGTGTGTGGGCGTGTGCGTCGATGTGTGAGTGAGACGGGACTGCGCAGGCGTCGTCCGGCGGGACTGCGAAGGAGGAAGGAGTGCGCGCCGGTGCGAGTGTCTACAGTGGCAAGTGTAGTGAAGGTGACCGGGGAAGAGTAGCGATTAGCGCAGGACCTCTTGACGTCGAATGTGCAGAGGAGCTAATAAAGCCATTAAAGCAGCAAATCTGTGCTTCGTGCCTTTATTGTTGCCGCCACCCAGCTCAGCTGTGCAACGAGAGAAGGGTGTTAACCGATGCGTCGTAAAGTCGAAATGGCATTTGTGAGATCGTCATTATTTCAATATTCCTACTTTTTATGACATTTTTGGCTGGTGGTGTGCCGTGAGGTTTTTCTAATTTACAATGGGTGCCAATTTATGACTATATTGTGCAGCATTGCAATGCTTTTTTTATTCAATAAATAAAAAAATATCAAACTAAAAACATATGCTTGACTGCACTTTGACAATAAGTGAGATTTTACAAAGTGGGACCCATGTATGTGCATGTGTGCTGTTGTGGTCCATACGCAGACAGTTTTAAAGCATCTGGCTGCGAAACTGCGAGCCACACATGAAAACCATTTCCTCAGACAAGCCTTACACGTGTCTACCCACTGAGAGTGTGTGCATCTAACCTGTGTGTGCATACGCGTGTGTATGTACGTGTGTGCGTACTCACCACTCCCCACACGCCGACCTGCCAGGATGCGCATTCGGGCAGCTCACAGCTGCAGACGGAGGGTGGCTTGCTGGACGGGTCGCACAAGTGCTCACTCAGCTTTTCTTCTCTGGCCGCTGCGGTGCACGAGACCTGCCTGTGCCTCATCCCTTTACCACACGTCACCAGGCACTAGAGGCCCACGAGGATGGGTGATGTCATGATAGTGGAAGAGAATCAACATAACTGTGTCAATGAAAAATCTCCAGCTAAAATTACCATAGAGGTTTTATCAGAAATGTAACTAGCAATGGAGTGATCAGGACCAGCAAGGCCTAATCACTATCACAAGCACATTTACAGCCTACATTCTAATATTTCTTCTATGAAACTAATTAATTTCTAACTGTTTCTCTTGGCTGCAGACTGCTTCCAGTATGTGCATGTTTTATATTAGTCCAATCTGATTGTAGCCTTTATGTGTTGCTATGTCAATCTAATCTTCCCAGGGCCTTCAGAATTAATAGCACTGGCCGAGTCGGGCTGAAGGCCCAGGTACCAAATGCCCACCACTGAACTCTAGCTGCACCTTAATGGTAATGTCCCCACCTCGCTCCACTCGCTAACGGTCCACTTGGGACACGGCTGGTCATTGCAGGTTTCTGTGACCACTCTCTGGTGTTCGCCGCACTCCCTGTCCACCAGCCGCCGGCCCAGATTGTTCATGCAGTATGACTCTCGGCTGCGACCCCCTCGTCCACACGTCTTGGAGCACTTGTAAAAGAACACAACAAAAGACATGATTCTTGAGTATTTGATACAACAGACATACCTCTGCCAAGATAGAATGCTGTGAGGCGAAAAGAAGTTTTGAACACCGTTTTATTTGTTTGGTTTGTTAGCAGGATTACATAAAAATGATTGGACTGTAGATGATTTGTAGAGGGGTGGCACATGGGACAAGAATGAACCCATTAAATTTTGGTTCAGATCTGTTTGTCCATCCATCCACCAACTAACTAGCCAACCCTCTATCCCTTATCTATCTTGCCCTAATCTAGCTATCGCCCATCATTCACACATACTGTAAATCTATTAATCTATACAATGGTCAATTTATCCACCAATTTATCTATCCATCTGTTTATAATTACATCGATCTACTTCCATCTATCCCTGATCCATCCATCCATCCATCAATCCAATTTTTTTAGAGCAGATTGAGTGAAAGGTGCCAATTGTTCATTTTTTTATTTTCGTTACAACCTGTTAATGGGGCAAAATGTGGCAGTGACCCACCAGATCCAGTAGATCCAGTAGAGCTGTAGGGAAAAATAGATTCCTGTATGTATCAGTTGGCTTCCACTTTTTACCTGGAGCAGAATTGCCAAGCGCAGCATAATTTTTTCAGGTCAGGCAGATGTGTTTATGATTGTTTGGTCTTGAGGGAGAACCGTAGTTACTTTGCCCACCAATTTGATGTCCGTAAATTGTAATGGTAGTTGACGCAAAATAGCGTAAACCCTCTATATATTGTTGAAAGCAACAATATGTAACTGTTTTGCCCCAAATAACAGCTTCAATACTTGATAATATTACATTGGCTTATAATAAGGGGTTGTTATCATTGTAACTCTTTATCCCCTCTTTTACAAATACTGGTGGACCAAACAAATATTTGGTGTGACTGGAAATTCAAGTAAAGCATGGCACATTTTAAGTACAAGAAAGGACCAAATAGTCTTCTTCTTTTTGCTCCATGACAAATCCTACAGTTGTGGATGATATCTTATTTTTAAACTGTGATTACCAGTTAATATTAACTGGCAATGTCATTTTTATTGAAGTAGGTTAAGCTAATGAATGCTGAAAGCTAACAGAAGAGCATGTGTTGAAATAACTACTCTAATTATAGCGATCAGAAGCACACAACTTGCAGTAATATTGGCACCGATGCTAACCTAACACCAAACACTCGTCGTCTTTTTCTATTAACTACAGTCACTTAAAGGTAAACTACCATTTGTAATTGTGAGCAGGGAATCCTAGAGGGAAAAAAAGCTCAACTGTAATGTGTCATGATTTAATGGGAATTCCGCCCCCATTCTACTATACCTGTGACCAGGCACTGTACTGCCAGCTCTTGAGAAGACAATCGCCATGGCAGCTTTCTCGAGTCGGAGGTTTGACGACATCGACACAAGAACTGGCCTCTACCCTCTCGCTCTGCCTCTTCATCAGGTTGTACTTCATACACTGCACGTCCAGGCTGCGGTAACCTGCACCGCATTTAGCTGAGCATTCACTCTTCCCGGCAACATGCCACCTGTTGGAAAATATTAGTATTATTAAGTCATATAATTTGCTAAAAAGTCCCTACCTAGATATGGGGTATATGGTGCATCATTGATAAAACAAACACACTTCAAACAAACATAACACACCCTTCCAAAAAGGTTTATAATTGCCTAAATGACACAAGATGGTGGCAAAGAACTACTTTTGTCTGAATGACTAAATGTTCCTCAACTCACTTCAACATAGTTCCTTGGCACCAAGATGCCACAAGATGGTGGCAAAGCACTAATTTTGTCCAAATGAAGCTCCTCAATTTACTTTAACTTAGTTCCTTGGTACCAAACTGCCACAAGATGTCAGCAAAGCAATACTTTTATTGCTTTGGCCTTAGCACAAAAACAGTGAACAAGTGAGTTTTTCAGCAAATAAAGTATAGGGCCAAAAGAAAACTAAATTTGCGACTGCCTAAGCCTGAACATCCGGGGGTCACTGTAGAATTGTTTTTTTATGTGTGCGTGCGTGTGTATGTATGCATCACCTGACTTCACAATCGTTGTTGCAAGCCTCAGTGACACCGACGGGACGAGGTAAATGTTCGCATCGTTGGTCCGATACCTCGAGGTGATCGCTCTTCCGCATGCAGCCTGCCTTTCGCCGCCGCTCCCCTGTACCAAACGTGTGTGCACAAAAACATGCTAAAATCAAACACACTGTCAAATCAGTCGCCGGAATATCACATTTCTTCACCTAAAATTCATCAGGTAGCCTTGGGGGTCCTTGTCAGTCTCACACCTCATAATTACATCTCTTTACCAGATCCCACGGGGATCTTTGACCCACAGGAAGCCTGACTAACTGACCTTTAGAGGGAAACTTTGACAGGCTTAGTGCTTGAAGGCTCAGCTACGGTATACGTGTCGAGCGATGTGAGTGGCTCAGGTCAAAGGGGGTCAACAGGAGGTGGTATAGGGAATGACAATTATTTTTTTAAACGGTTCCAGACGTATTTGTGAGTGACGCTAATTTGTGCTGACACTTCAATCTGTGTACAGATTTTCACTGTAATAAGACACTTTATGGAAGGGTGTCCAAACTACGATCCCGGGGCCATTTGTGGCCCACCGTCCACTTTTTAGCGGCCTGCAGCAAATAGTAAAAAATAACATTTGACATGAAATAAAGTGTGAATGAGTCACTGATGGTGTAGTGGTACACTCGCCTGACTTTGGTGCAGGCAGCGTGGGTTCAGTTCCCACTCAGTGACGGTGAGTGCAAATGGTTGTCCGTGTCTATATGTGCCCTGCGACTGACTGGCGACCAGTTCAGGGTGTAGTCCGCCTTTCGCCTGAAGTCAGCTGGGATAGGCTCCAGCGTTCCATGACCCTAACCAGGATAAGCGGTGTTGGAAATGGATGGATAAAGTGTGAATGTGTAAAAAAGGGGGGTTTGCGACACCAACAACTACTACTAGTGATAATAATAAATTGGTTTTATATAGAGGTTTTCTAGATATGCTAAGATGTAAAGAAACTATTAACAACTAAGATAGTAACAAAACTTTTGGTTTTTTTTAACACCACGGTAAATAAACATAATTCAGTTTCAGAAGCAAAAATGGTTTCCTCCACGTTCTGCTCTATGTCAAGCTTCGATTTGTGAACATATCAGATTAAGGATCCAAAGTAACCGTTTTAAAAATGGTAATTTTACTACAGCTGGCTCTTGTTTTGATTCTGATGTGATTCAACTTTGGCTCAGCACAGGGGCGGATTTATTTTTGTGTGATACAGAGCTGCAGGCCACCCTTAACTATTTGCCTTATCACCTTTAACTGAAAGCTGTGACGCAGCAATGCTTCCAAAAATAACTATAATACATATCGTCACTCAGACGGAAAGCCCCTATGTCCAAATTTGGTCAAGTTCAGATTTTTTTCCACAAATCGATACGATTGGTCAGTCCCCACGTGGGTCTGTTATTTTTAGAATTTATTTGACTAATCTAAAGTGTTGAAAATGGACTGCTCTCTTTGACGATGCAATGGCAATGGCTCAACAAACATGCCATTTATTGGGTTTCCTGAAAAGTGTTAGACATACAAGGATTCCCTCCAATGGCAGCAATACATACACAATATATAACTGCTTGAACATTGCTTTTTTATTATGTTTCATAAATGAAAGTTGGAGAATTTCAAAGTGGGCCTTGTATCATTTGATTCGTATGTATGTGGTCCTCAAAGGAAGAAGTTAATAGTAATTTTTAGTCATCTCTCTTTCAATTATAATGGCATTTCCCCAAGTCAACAATATGGCTCAAATTGTACACTTTCATAAACACCTCATGCAAGTCAGAATTTTTCCATGAACATTCATGAATTATTTAATGAGAAATGTATTATTATATGGGAAAAATATAATGGGAAAAAGTCAGATCGCATGACAAATGACAAAAAACCCCGACAACAGGCATAAATGCCTCTGCCAAAGTTTAACAAATAACAAAAGTGGCGATGAAAAAAAATCATTTCCAAAGAACCACAGTTTCAGTTTCTACAAACAGCAGGGTGCCCTCACAAAAGAAAGAGGCAGTAGGAGGCAATGAATGTCCCTCAATGTGAAGCCACAAGCAAACAAAAAGGACAGCAATCTCAATAAGCCAAATTAGAGTAAACGGAGGATGATGTAAAATGACTGGACTGTAACATTTTGTCAATCATTTTGCATTTTCTGTTTATGAGGCCATTAGTTAAACTACAATCTTGTTCAGGGAGAATGACACTAGAAAACTAAAAAAGTAAAAACTAAAAAAAATAAAATAAATCACAGTTTTCTCATGGTTCTTTCTCAGCACTTGTGCAACCCCTCCAGGAGATTTTATGGAATTAAATTATGTTCTTTTGACATAACACTGCTAACCAATAGAGAAATGATGAAACGCTTGCCTATGAGCTTTTATGTCCAGGAGTGGTAATGAACACTTAACCTCCTTTGAAGATGAAATTACAGTAGATCTTTTTTATTTTTTCACTTTGAACCATGTCACATTTCATTTTTGGCCATCTCACACATATTTTGCTCAACCGCAAAACCGTTCAAGATTGAAAAAGGTGAGGACATCCAGTTGAAGTCGTACCCTGACAGATGCGGTTGCACTCCAGCCAAGGGCCCGAGAGATCCCACGCAAACTGCTCCCTGTGCTCCTCGATGGGTATGTTGAAGGAGTAGCGGACGTCTGGGTTGTAGAGGTTTCCCACACACAAAACCTGAAATAAAGGCAGCAAGAGTCAAGGTCACAAAAAAGCTCCCTTTTTTATTTTGTCTGCGCAGAAATTTAACCTTTAAAACAGATATCAGTTACAAAGTGTTGATAAATCAGAGGAAACATTAAATCAAGCTGTCTTCCACCAAGCGGTGCAGTTCGGTTCGATTCGGGTGCGACTATTGACAGTCAAGCAAACCATATGGCAATAGCACCAATTCTAGAAACAAGCACAGAAAGATAGTACAGTCTGAATATCAACACCAAGATTCCTACATTTGTTTTATTTTTTTTTAACTATTGTATTTGCATTGCTACTAAAGTAAAAGTGCATTCATTGGCACTCCTGTTATGTGTTAATGTTATATAATTTTACATTTGTTTCTGGGATTGTCTAATATTCAACCAGAAAATATATTTTTATGAGTAAAAAAACGAAATTGATTCCAGTAGTTACACTGAATATTGATAGACTTGTTATCACTATTATTATTATTATTATTATTTTAATGGCAAAACATGCAGCGGGTCACATTATCTCATGGACATTTTTGGTATAACAAAAAAAAAATTAAAAAAAATGTCACAATAGGTCAAGAAAAATGATATGAAGGAGCTTTGCTAAGTCTCGAGGGGGGTTCTATGAAATCAGCATTCACACGCAAAGTCGCTATGGTACATAAATAGAAATACCTAAAACAAATGTAAGGTGTCGTCACAAAAACAACTCAAGCAGCATCACTCCCCAAAGAAACTATGTGGAGTGCATATGGGATTGTACTCAGGGGCAAATGACTGTATTTTACGGGGGGGGGGGGGGGATAATGTATCCTCACAAGACATCTTCATCACAGACCAGCTCTGTTTGGAATCCATCATATTTTCAAGTACATAAACGATGACGTCACAGCGAATTTACGTCAAGACAGAGCATGCGCAGACAGAAATCCGCCTGGCAGCCGATTGACCATTTATGACTTGTGATCGGTTTCGGGAAAGGATACGGAGCATTTTTATTCGGTTTGGGCTTCTAACCCAATTCTAATCGGAATATAAGGCTCCATGTAAACCATTACACAACTCATTAGTTGAGAGGCATGCTACACCCTAGACTGGTGGCAAGCAAATTGCAGGACACAGAAACATTGCACCCCACAAACTGAACCAAAACGCTTGGTGAAAGCAGTTTTCAACGTGACGGCGACCTGCAGAACGAGCTCCTCCTCGATGCGATCGGTGCAGTTGATGCGCTCCACTTTGGTGTCGGAGCCGCTGTACTCGATGACCGTTCCCTTGAAGGTGATCTCCCTTTTAAACATGGCCACCACAAAGTTCCCGTTCAGTAGGAAGTTGGACTGGCTGTCGGATAGTGCTGGAAAAAAACGACAACAATCCACTTGAGCAGAAAAACAGAGGAATAGTGTGCTGTTGTAAACAGTCGGCCTGTTGCCAGCTCATTGTTCTGGAAAACCACACTTGCGGCACGTGGGGACACTGGCGGTCATAGATAGCTTGTATTTTGAGACAAGACTATGTGACACACATCAGTGGTTGATGCTGCAGTTCAAACATTGACTGTGAAATGAGACAATAACTCATGAGAACACACCGTTCATCACTGTAGCAAGTATATACAACTAAGACCTTTTTCTGCGCTGGTTCTAAGAACCATGCAGCTAATTACAATGTCTGCATGCCAAAAGTATGGCACGATGAACACACTCCACTTTGTTTACATTCGAGTTTGCACGTTGTTGGAGCCCAAAGCTAGTCATCCTTAGTTTAAATATGATTACGGGTTTGGGACAATGTGCGACTAAGAGGAAAATGTGTTAAACATGAGCATTTAAATACAAGTACAGTGGTGTGACCAAGCTCATAACTCAGTTTACTTTTATATAAAAACAATATTCTCCATTGAAATAAAATCAAATTCCATTAATTTGTTCCATTCCCCGAAAACCACCTCATTTTTTCCGTGTTTTTTTAAATACAGAAAAATGGCACTGTATTGTATAGACTCATAACTTGAAAAACTCCAAAGTTGTAAGGCAAGGCACCACTGTACTGTATTGAGCTCATATGTGTGTTTTGGACATACTTGGCAAATAAAGATGATTCTGATTCTGATTCTGATTCTGATGTATTTGATTAATCGGACAAAACATTAGGTACACCTCCGGGTTTATTATCATGGTTATCGTTTAGAGTAGTGTGGAACTAGCGCTGATTGGCGCCTTTCATGTAGCTCATCAAAATATTGGGAAAAGAAAAACAGTACCAAAGTCTGACCTTGTCAATCATAAGTGATCATTATTACCTTTGTGAAGCCAAATTTGTTTCTCATTCGATTATCACTTAGATTAGGGCGCTGTACCTAAAGGCGTGGCCGGGGAGTGCTGACCTTATGATTCAAATTATTACTACTGTACTTCATTACTTTTATTTATTATTACAATTTTTAGGTATATGTTTTATATACAGTATATTTTAACTTACAATTGGTTGCTTTGTTGAACAGTATAGACAGAAAAAAATATGATCAAAAATAAAATATGTACAGTATACTATATGTACATGAAATATTTATTTTCAGACCCCCAAATATGTAAATTATGTCTCTTTTTTTCCACAAGTGAAAATATAAAGCATAATAAATAATTGTATTATTGTATTACTATTATTATCCATCCATCCATTTTTTTTATCCTCACTTGAGTCGCGGGCGTGCTGGAGCCCATCCCAGCTATTTTTAGGCGGGAGGCAGGGTCCACTCTGAACCGGTTACTATTATTATTATTATTAGTTTGAGTACATTTTAATACATTTTATATACTTGTATCATACAAATAATTATTTTTTATGTTGAACATTTACATTTTACATTTGATAAAATACCAACTAAAAACATATTTACAGTATCTCGCAAAAATGAGTACGTCCCATACAGTTTCATAAATGTTACCATCCATCCATCCATCCATAGTCTTACGCTTATCCGAGGTCGGGTCGCGGGGGCAGCAGCCTCAGCAGCCTCAGCAGGGGAGCCCAGGCTTCCCTCTCCCCAGCCACTTCCTCTAGCTCTTCCGAGGGGATCCCGAGGCGTTCCCAGGCAAGCCGAGAGACGTAGTCTCTCCAGCGTGTCCTGGGTCGTCCCCGGGGTCTCCTACCGGTGGGACGTGCCCGGAACACCTCACCAGGGAGGCGTCGAGGAGGCATCCTAAACAAATGCCCAAGCCACCTCATCTAGCTCCTCTCAATGCAGAGGAGCAGCGGCTCCACTCTGAACCCTCCCGGATGACCGAGCTTCTCACCCTATCTCTAAGGGAGAGCCCGGACACCCTGCGGAGGGAACTCATTTCGGCCGCTTGTATCCGGGATCTTGTTCTTTCAGTCACAACCCACAGCTCGTGACCATAGGTGAGGGTAGGAACGTAGATCGACCGGTAAATCGAGAGCGTCGCCTTTCGGCTTAGCTCCTTCTTCACCACAACGGAAGAAAGTTGCATCACTGCAGACGTTGCACAAATCCGCCTGTCGATCTCCCCTTCCATTCTTCCATTCAGACCCCAAGATACTTGAACTCCTCCACTTGGGGCAGGATCTCATCCCCAACCCAGAGAGGGCACTCCACCCTTATGCGACTGAGGACCATGGTCTCAGATTTGTAGGTGCTGATTTTCATCCCAGCTGCTTCACACTCGGCTGCGAACCGCTCCAGTGAGAGTTGGAGATCACGGCTTTATGAAGCCAACAGAACCACATCATCTGCAAAAAGCAGAGATGCAATTCTGAGGCCACCAAACCGTACCCCCTCTACGCCTCGGCTGCGTCTAGAAATTCTGTCCATAAAAGTTATGAACAGAATCGGTGACAAAGGGCAGCCTTGGCGGAGTCCAACCCTCACCGGAAACGAGTCCGACTTACTGCCGGCAATGCGGACCAAACTCTGACTCCAGTCGTACAGGGACCGAACAGCCCGAACGCCTTCTCCAAGTCCACAAAATACATGTAGACTGGTTGGGCCAGTCTACACCTCCTTTAACCACCTCGGTGACCTCAACTCCAGAGATAGGAGAGCCCGCCACAGAGAACCCAGACTGTGCTTCCTCAAGCAAAGGCATGTCGGTGGAATTGAGGAGGTCTTCGAAGTATTCTCCCCACCGATTCACAACGTCCTGAGTCGAGGTCAGCAGCGCCCCATCACCACTATACACAGTGTTGATGGTGCACTGCTTCCCCCTCCTGAGACACCGGATGGTGGACCAGAATTTCCTCGAAGCTGCCCAGAAGTCGTTCTCCATTGCCTCACTGAACTCCTCCCATGCCCGGGTTTTTGCCTCAGCGACAACCAAAGCCGCATTCCGCTTGGCCAGCCAGTACCCATCAGGAGTCCCACAGGCCAAAAAGCCCCGATAGGACTCCTTCTTCAGCTTGACGGCATCCCTCACCACTGGTGTCCACCAACGGGTTCGGGGATTGCTGCCACGACAGGCACCGACTACCTTACGGCCACAACTCAGGTCGGCCGCCTCGGCAATAGAGGCACGGAACATGGTCCACTCGGACTCAATGTCTGCCGGAGGTGGGAGTTCAAACTCCTTCTGACAGGGGATTCTGCCAGACGTTCCTAGCAGACCCTCACAATACATTTGGGCCTGCCACATCGGACTGGCATCTTCCCCCACCATCGGAGCCAACTCACCACCAGGTGGTGATCAGTTGACAGCTCCGCCGCTCTCTTCACCCGAGTGTCCAAGACATGCGGCCGCAAGTCCGATGACACGACCACAAAGTCGATCATCGAACAGCGACCTATGGTGTCCTGGTGCCAAGTGCACGTGTGGACACCCTTATGCTTGAACATGGTGTTCGTTATGGACAATCCGTGGTGAGCACAGAAGTCCACCACTCGGGTTCTGATCGGGGGGCCGTTCCTCCCAATCACGCCCTTGCAGGTCTCACTGTCATTGCCCACATAAATGTTATTTTATCATATTTCTTTCTTTTCAAGGGACAACACTGAAGAAATTATACTTTGCTCCAATGTAAAATAGGCAGTGTACAGCTTGTATAACAATAAATTAACTGTCCCCTCAAAACAACTCAACACACAGCCATTAATGTATAAACAAAATCAAATATCAGCGTTAAGTTGGAATTGGACATTTGGGCCCGCAGTGTAAATCCAGCCATGTTGTGCTTATGGAATCACCTGGAGGGACAAATGTGACACGGCTTTGCAAACCACCATATGTTTTTTTTCAGCCACATGTGTTTTCTGACTGACTGGAGAAAGTCCTGAACCTCACTTGAACTAAAACGTTTTCATTTTCTTGCCCGCCTCCGTGCCGAGCTATCCGCTTTCACCCACATGCATCTAATTAGCACCTAGCGCTGCCTCATTTATCTTTCTCCAGGGCGGCTGACACTCCATTTGCTTTCCCAAGCGGTGGCCCTCGTTGCCTTGACCAGACGACAATGTCTCCTGCCCGTGTTTCCGCCACATACACTAAGCGCAAAAGACACTTATCGAGTACCTTTTTATATCTCCTTCACTGACAGCTTTCCTCCTCGACTGCGTGGGTCACCACAACAGGACGTTTTTGTGGAGGGGGCCCAGGGCGTAATGGCACTGACCTAACTAACTGAGAGGGATCTAATGTAAACGTACTTGCCTGCTTGTTCAAGAGGCAATCCCAGCTGTAACTAAAAGTGGACAAATAAGACCATTAAAACATCATCCTCTCTCTCCAACTGGTTGAATACTAACTATACAGTGAAAGCTCCAAAGTCGAACACAGTTTTTGTAATTTCAACTTTTTTTCCATAGAGTAAAATAATGTGTACATATAAAACCGTTATTAACCCTCCAGGTTATGTTTTAAGTTTCACTTTAACAATCCTAACTGATTTTGACTAAAAAGTAAAATTATTCGTTTGTTGACAACGCCTAGGAACTGGAAGGTGTTTGAAAAATTATACTGTCACCTAGTGGTGTTTTATAAGTATTGCCTGAATTTAAAAAATTGACAGTCAATAGGTGACTTTTTCACCAGGGAAAGGTTCTACAGAATATGAATATGTGAATAATTAATTATTGTTTTTGTGCTCTTTCTGAAATGCCTAAGCCCTGTCTAAATAGAAATTGGTCTCAAGGAAGTATGTTGAAGTGATACATCTTGGCCATAGGGTTTGTATGTCAGGGAGGAGCTAAATTTAAGACTTGTTAGGGGAAGTTACAGAGAGTCTTTTAACACATGAGCATGTTCAGTGAACCCCCACTTTCCATGAGGGATAGGGACTGACCCATGCTGTGAATTTGGCCAACTTGTCTAAATGAAGCTCCTAAACTCACTTTAACCATAGTTCCTACTTCTCATGATGCGGAAAAGCAACACTTTCATTGCTTTGGCTTTAGCACAAAAACAGAGAATAAGTGAGGTTTTCAGTGGATAACAGAGGGTAGGTTCCAAAAGAAAATCAGCAAATATGTTAATATGCGAACGTGAAACCGCAAATATGCAGTGGTTTACTGTACATGCACAATTCCAGTGCATTTTTGCAAACTCAAATAATCTGTGAACCATTTACTTTTAAGGGGAATGTTGTTAGATAAATTTAAAATTATGTCAAATGTTTTTGGGACCACAGTTTGTGGTAAATTAAAATTTTAAACTATTACTATAGAGAATTATTTACATTTTTAGGGTGACGCCAATTCATCTTGAGCAGGCCTCGGTCTAAATAAAGGGAGATTAGAATATGTCGGTCTGACCAAATTATTATTTAACATTCACTGCGGTGAAGAGTTACACAATTTGCTTAGTCACGCATGACCATGGTTTGAACATTTAAGGCTTAATTTTCCCCAAAACTTTGCGTTAACTCCAAGTTGTGTTGAGAGATATGGTTATTAAAAAATAGCGAATATTTTGGAGTTTATGTGTATAGCGGTAGTCTTTGGAGAACAGTATAATTTCAATATTATAAGTGGTTAGTTAATTTATATACTTTTATGACAGTAAATAATGTTATAATTAAAAATTGGCCTGTTCAATTAATAAAGATTGTTTCATGATAGCAACAGATTGAACTTGAGACGGATTAATTTATGTGTCATTATCTGCTATGGGGAGAATTAATTTAAAATCCAAACAAACTGAACATTGAACAACTATCAGAGATGGATTGTTTTGGATTACCTCATCTATTGGTGCATTAAAGACCTGATAATCATTAACATCACAACTTTGAAGTGTTTGTGCACGCATTTGTGTTGTTCCGGGAAAAGAACCACGCGGATTCTGGTGATATTGGCCTTCTAAATCACGGGGTGTCAAACTCACTGCCCGGGGGCCAGATCCCGTCTGCCACATCATCTTATGTGGCCCGCAAGAGCAAATCATGTGCGTCGACTTCATGTTTCTTGCTAAAATACCAAAATTTCAAATTGTCTTCACTTTTTATAACATTGAGATATTCTAAGCATTTTTTTGTTCCCAACCTTTTAAAATACATAAAATATAGGTGAGCAAACTGTTTTTAACTGGCTTCTGATTTCAAAAGTAGTTATCCATCATTTTGTTTCACAGTCATAAACGCCCTTAGAGGGAAACCATAACTATGACATGGCCCACAACAAAAATTTAACATCTGTTGAAAATACACCTTTTCTTGTTGAATTATCACTTTATTCTCCAACTTGTATACCCTTTTCTGCTTAAAACTATGACCTTTTTAATATTAAAACTCTAATATATCTTTAAAGCCCTTACAACTTTTGCAAATACAACTTTGAAATGAATGACTTTTCCTTGTGGCCCGAATTTCCCTTCTTCCGCGACAACTGGACTTCATCATCCCCATAAAGGAGGATTTATTACAAGCGTGACGTTGCCGACTGTTTTCTGTATTTTATTCAGCTCTGCTCCTAATAAATTGTTAAGCGAGCCGCCAGCTTCAATTTTGGATCGGTGCTTTCAAGAAAACTTGATATTGCTCAAAAACCTCATCCCCGCTCTGACTCACCGAGGTAGTTGTCATCTTCTGGCTTTCCGGAGTAGCTGACCTGCTTAATATCAATGTTGGTAGCACCAGCTGGGATGCGGACCACTGTGTTGTAGCCTGAAGAGAAAAAACAGACATAAAGCATGAAGAGAACAGATGCATTTTGATGATTTTTAATAGTTTCACCATGCTCCAAAAGGGATGTCTGCTCTCAACCACTGGGGACTTGCACACTTGAAAAAATACCCCCCCAAAAAACTACTTGTCTCAAATAACCTGCAGGAAGGCTCGTTCAAGTCTCAGAGGCCCGGTCGTGAAATGGCATGTAATTATTCCGTGGACCTACTTTTGGCCTGTAATTACCACACTGAGCCTGTTGTCCTGCCATAAACTAACAAGGAGAACAAGCGGGCACGACAGAAGGAATAACCCAAAAAGGACACCATTGACAAGCAAAAGCATAGTGTAAATAAATTGTAAAATAAAAATAATATATAAATGTTCATATAATGGCGGCACGGTGAACGACTGGTTAGAGCGTCAGCCTCACAGTTCTGGGGATCGGGGTGCAATTCCCGGCCCCGCCTGTGTGGAGTTTGCATGTTCTCCCCGTGCCTGCGTGGGTTTTCTCCGGGCACTTCGGTTTCCTCCCACATCCCAAAAACATGCATGGTAGGTTAATTGAAAACTCTAAATTGCGCGTAGGTGTGAATGTGAGTGCGAATGGTTGTTTGTTTGTATGTGCCCTGCGATTGGCTGGCAACCAGTTCAGGGTGTACCCCGCCACCTGCCCGATGACAGCTGGGATAGGCTCCAGCACGCCCGCGACCCTAGTGAGGAGAAGCGGCTCAGAAAATGGATGGATGGATGGATGTTCTTATAATCCACTTGTTTGATATGGGTGGGGATAGGATAAGATATCACAATATTTTTTACAGAGAATCACAATACATCGATTATGTGATACTGTATTTTGGAAGAAAGTCAGTCGTGATACGTCGCATGAAGGGGGAATAATTTTTAGACATATGGATCACACAAATAAAATATAAAAATACAGGGGGCATGGGTCGTTAGCATGTTGGCCTCATATTCGAGTTAAAATCAGATATTTTGCATATTCCCCCTGTACTTGCGAAGGTTTTCCAGAAGTACTTCGGCTTCCCCCCACACGCCAAAAATATTTGGTTCATTAAAGACCATAAATATGACTGTGAACGGTTGTTTGTCTAAGCGACTGCTTGACAATCAGCCCTGGGTGCACCCGGCCTTTCACCCTAAGTCAACTAGGATAGGCGCTGTATAATCACTGTATATGGATAAAAATAAAACTAGATCGCATATTTCCGTAATTTAATATCCATTATTATAATTTGGCGGATGAAACGAAATTATTAAGATAAGTATCACATAAAAAAACGAGAGTTAATTGCCGGTTGCAGGAGCAGAAATCCAAGGGAGGGCCCAAGCTGAGTTTTGTACCCAGAACCTCTTGACTGTGAGTCACATACTAGTCCACCATGGTGCCTACTGTTTTGCATTCCGTTCCAAAATGAGAGCAGAGGGGAAAAAGTGTTGGCGTGCCTTCCCTAACACCTCCAGCCACAGGGGGGCAGCACTTGGTTTGCACATCATCCAGCTATCATCCACACAAGTCATGCCAGCCTCACCTTAACAAAACAAATGAGCACCTCTTACGTATTTATCCCTGGAGCTTCCCATGCAGAATTTTTATTAGACTTAATGACAATGATCATTAAGTCATAAATGCACCAGACATCCATTTTCTATACCTCTTGTCCTCATTAAGGTTGCGGGTGAGCTGGAGCTGATCCCATTTGACTTTAAGTGAGAGACGGGATACATCCTGGAGTGGATGTATCCAGTTGACTGCCAGTCAATTGCAGGGCACATACAGTCAAACAACCATTCACACTCTCATACAAACAACAAATCCAGACCCATCAGCACATTGTATTCTTGGGTACAGAGATACAAAACCATGCATGCCCTACTAAACAAAAGAAGAAAGAAAAGAAGAACAAACCTGATGAAGCTTAGATTGGACACAATCAGAATTTGTCCCTACATGAACCTCCGCATCACATCGGTTTGTTTAAAAATGGTGAGGTCAGGACTGTCAAACGAACATTTGACAGCTTTAGACAATGATCGGTCCCTAAATTTGGCTGAGGCCCGACAAATCTTTCTGAACAATCTCTGAAAGCATTTAAACGACAACAGACATGACATCAGTACGCCGTTAGCTCAGTCAAGACGGTTTTCATTGCCATGTGTGTGCTTGTTTGTCAAAGGAGATACGAAAAACTACTCTATCAAGGGCATGAGCCAAGTACGAACCCTGTAAGATTGGATGTAGGCCTATGCTGGGTCTTCACCTTAAAACATTTGGGGAAACTTCCACTAAATAAGAATGAAATGAAGTCAGAAGTACATTTCCATTCCATTTTCCACTTGTATTTTTTTTTTACATTCAAATGGATGTTTCAAATTTCAGCTCAAGCCTTTCTGTGTGGAATTCTCTCTGTGCGTGTGTTGGTTTTCTCCGGGTATGCCGACTTCCTCCCACATTCCAAAAACGTTTGAAGATAATTGCTGAAAATTGTGCAAAGATGGAAAATAATGCAGTACTCAGTCGTGGAGATATAGCATTAAAAAGTATTTTAAAAAACGGTGCCGAATGACAACTTCGGCTTGGGCATGAGTTCCCCCTCCTCCACTATTTAAGAACTTCACCATCTTTGTTCTCATCAGTGGTTATTGCGAAGTGCCGTTAGCTTCCTAGCTAGGCCTACACCCCAAAAATAGATTTTCCCATTGGCTAGTCCAGTGGCATTGCTGCTTTAGAGTGCCTCATTGTTGGCTCTGAGTGCATGCACATCATGCAGCGAAAGGAGGAAGGGAGGAAGGGGGGAGCATGTGGACTGGGGCTTCGTGCTGGTGTAGCAGCTTTAGAGTGCCTCGTTGTAAGCTGCAACAACTGTTAGGGACATTGAGGAACGTGACTCACCGTACTGAGCATCGTTGAACGTCCCTGCCTGGGTTTTGCATGAGGAGTTATCTCCCCCACACACGCCACACTTGTCATTCCTGGCCTTTGAGTTCAGGACGTGATCGCAGCCCGCTTGCTGGAGACGAAAAGTTTGTATTGTGCTGATACTGACTAGTCTTACAGCATATTGATATTGTGAGCAGGGGTTGGGCGAGCAAACCGACGGACCCTGCAGAGGCCTTGAACGCAAATGTCGTAGGTGTCCGTGCCACACGGTGTGCCGTCAATGACGCGGTCCTTCAGCTGGTAATACGCCGTCGTCCCGGCAACACGGCAGAAGAGCTTGCAGCGATCGTTCAATTGTACTAAACAGAAAAAAATCATTACTTTCAATAGGAGACAGTTTATTAGAGAGGAGACGGAGTGCAGCAACTAAAATGCAACAAAGTGGACACTGCAAAGAAGCAGGTTACGTTCAAAAGTTAAACAAATGGCAAAACTTCTCTACCAACAAGCGACCCGCCAATGGTTTACATCAGCTGTATGGTATATTTAGTGCTTGGCACACATGGAACCTCGGCTAACAGGTACTAAAAAGTACCCGGTTTTGTGGGTTGAAAAGAATCGGTATGCAATCTTCTTGTAGCCAAATGCATCTTTATGTAGCGCAACAATTGATTTTTTTTGGATCCTCATTGCAGTTGCCATGAGGTGCCATATTGAACTTCCAGTGACCAGTACGAGAGAGTTTGAGAATCATAACACTAAATTTACCACACCTGCTCCCATTTACATCTGAGACCTAATGAGTCACTTAGACAAGCTCTACGCGGACTACTTTAGATTGTGGGAAAGTGTAATTTCTTCAGTCTTGTCTGATTAAAAGACATACAGTAATAGAATATATCAAACATGAGGGGTTTACTCTTCACTTTTGAGTGATACTTTAATGTATATGAAAAAATGACCAGAATATGTAACCAAGAACTTGTTCAATGTTGTAGCTTTAGAAAGACAAGTTTTCACAGTCTTGGATCTTAACCAACCTTAACCATCTACCGTACATTGAAGTGGCTCAAGTCCACAATGATTGACTTGAGACACGAATAAGAACATCTGAGATATCTATAGACATCATTGTGCATACAAAACAGATATACTACCTTAACAAGCCAAAGGTTAACGCCCAAGAATTCAGACTTGTCTTTTGGACTCAAAAAACATACAAATGCATCCCCAAATTTGAAAGACGACCACAATCAGGCTGTAAGAAGGTCCTAAAAGTCTTCCGAATATTACGTTGACTTACTGCCGCTGTATTTGGGAACCCAGCGGACGGTTGGAGGTAGACCGTTGATGTTGAAGTGCTTGCCGTCGAACTGAGAGCACTGATCTTCTCGAAAGTCTTTTCGTCCTCGCGGACAGGGCTCAGTGTTGCAGGAGCGGAACTTCATCCGTCGTCCCACGCAGAACTTACCGCCATTCCTAGGCCTAGAATGAAACCCAGGAGCAAAAGATGACAGAAAGCCCTTGTACTGATCTTGTCTGTTGGTCTCAACCAACATTTGAGTTTTGATTCCACTCCTGTTTCATACGGCTAGAACTTCCAGTCATGGTCTAACAATGTTACATTCTTTACAAGTTCTTACTCTGGCTTGTTGCAGTCTCTGGTGGTGCTCCGTGTCCCTCCGCCGCAGGACCTGGAGCAAACGCTGTAGGGCCCCCAGGCACCCCATTCCCCGTGGACAGGCTGTAAGTGCAGTTCCTTGTTGACACACATCCCGTGCCTGCAGTACTGCAAGAATATAATCACAAAAACACGTGCATATTCCGTTAAGAGACAGCGGCATTGAGATGTAGTACACGTACACCTGGGAGAGGTGATCCTCTTTGACTTCAAAATTCTCTGTTTACATCAAACTGTGTTTGAAAAGAAACCCTAAATTCCTGTTTGCCCTTGGGGAATGTATCCAATTCTTGTAACTATTTAAAGGGAGGACACACACAGAAATGATGATGTCTGCCTAAACTAAAATATACAGTGGACTTCCACTGGAATTTAATCAGATATTAGCCATTATTATTGGCCAGACAGGGGGTATTATGTTATTAGCCTGGCCGTTACATAACAGTGGGGTGTAAATGGATAACGGCTCACTCACAAAAACAGTTTCAGGATTAGGCAGATAACATAAGATTTAGTTAATTGTCTAATTTCACACTTGATGGGTGGGCAGGAACTCTAGAGACCCAAGTACTTCTATACAAGCGATAAAATGGTCAATTTTCCATAAAAGGTCCCCTCCAAAACATTAAGAGGGTGAGACAGAGAAGAAGAACATACTAAGGAAGCTACCTACCTGGATTGTGAATGGAAAAGCTCCCCAATTGGGCTGCAAAGGGGGGGATATTTTTCAGTAAGAACCCCAACTCTTTCAAAAAATAATAGAAATGCATACTCCCATCCAAAAATAAATCTCACTTATAATGTTAAATGAAAAAGTATCTTTCCTTAAGATGTTCAAATCTCCCGCCACCCGCCCGCAGTGAGCTGGGATAGGCTCCAGCATACCCGCAACCCTAGTGAGGATAAGCAGTGTAGAAAATGGATGTGCAAATCTAGCCTCTGCAGTTTTGGTAAACCCTTTCAGGTATTGGGCTGTACTTATTCAACTGTACTTGCATGAAATCTAGTTGTTTTAGTCAAGATTATGCTTAACTAGTTTCCCCACCTCCATTTAAATTTCCTATTATCTAATTCACTGCCAGCCGTTTTAGAGCATTTTGACTGATGACCCACATAATACTGTGTACTGTGACAATATAAGCACCGAACGTACCATAGAAAGAGTTGACGCTCTTCTTTCACCAGCCAAAAAAAGTTAATTTCTAGTTTCTTTTTGTTCTTTTGTAATCAGCAGTGGAACATGGGTTGGTTCTACCAAAAACACCAGTCTCTTACCAATGCTTGCTTTTATGACACCTTAAACTATAAAACAACAAAAACAAGACTGAAAAAGGGCTTTTGATGGCAAAATTATTTATTTACACATATTAAACTGAGGGGCGGCATGGTGGGCGACTGGTTAACACATCTGCCTCACAGTTCTGAGGACCCGTGTTCAAATGTGGCCTTGCCTGTGTTGGAGTTTGCATGTTCTCTCTATGCCTGCGTGGGTTTTCTCCGGGTACTCCGGTTTCCTCCCACATCCCAAAAACATGTATGTTAGGTTAATTGAAGACTCTAAATGACCAGTAGTTGTGAATGTGAGCGCAAACGGTTCTTTGTTTACTTCATATGTGCCCTGTGATTGGCTGGAGACCAGTTCTTTTCGTTGGTGGGAGTAAACATTCAGATTCCAGTTGACGAATAAAAACATCCACAGCAGTAAATTAGTGAAGAGCGACTCTTCAATTGTATAAATTACTGGTTTATTCCAGTCAATTGACATAAAGTCCCATTAATTCCCTTAGAAAGTTTCCAACTTTGAAAATTTTGCAAGCCTATTCCCAACAGAGGACCAAGAGGGACTAAAGAACCAATGTGTTTGCTATCAAGCATGTGAGCCCACCTATAGCAAGAAGTAATAACAGCTCTCTTTGGTGCGTAACCGAACCCCATTCTTTTGCTAAGTTGCATATGTGACGGGTTCTGTTCACTGGACGAATGCGGGACATGATGCCGTCTGTCTGCACAAAGAGCCCGCCATCCAGCAGCACCATGATAAGGAATCCCAAAAGTTGTGATAAGACGAGAAACTCAAGTTCCTAGCCGTTACTCCTTCCAGATGAGAAATCTACTGTGGCCGATATAATTTCCACTGGCCGGCCTCCCAACACACTGCAATACAATCAATCCTTGGCTTTGGATGAGAGTTGCTTCCGTGATTAATATGGAAGGGGGGGGGGAAGAGCCCACGGGAGGCTCTGATGCAAAGTAATCTCCGGGGCGACGGCTAATCTGCAATATACTGTAAATGCACAGTTATCACGAGAGGCGAACGACCTGCACACAAACACAATCTGGCCCCTCTCCGCTTGGCTTGTTTGTGTGTTTCCCACACTTGGAATACGCATACATTTTATTCTCATTTATGAGGGATGGACTTCAATCCTTAAACTGCATATGCTGGTAATGAGTGTATGGTATAAATTTGGTGTACAGAATTTGAGACAGCAAAATGCTAATGCTAAATGGTTAACAATTGCAAGCATTAGAATTAGCATGCTAGCGATTACCATTGGACTACCATTCAGCTCACTCATACTTTACATACTGTAATATGTACATTAAAAATCACTTACAAACGCTCCTTTATCATTTTTGGCCCAACACTGCGTCCATCTGCAATAAATGTCAGTGTGAAACATGGCGTAAACATCATTCTGGGCAGAATTTATTTTTGGCGGGGGAGCTTCGAGACAGACATTTTGTGTTCACCTACTTTTGATGTCGATTTGGTAAATTATTTGAATTTTTTCCCCCCTGCCCTATCTTTCATATTTGCTAAACTCGTTGTGACATCATGCAGGGTGGCAGAACTCTGACTTAAGAGGCCTATTTTCCATGAAATTTGGGCTTGAATACTACTCTGGGGAATTTGACTTCAGAGGATCAAATTTACTGTAGTTGTCAGTATTTAGCCTTGATAAGCCGGTGATGCTGCACCAAGTTTTCATAAAGACTGCATTGTGTGTTCAGCGAAAGTGATTGATTGGACCCCCGGCTTCTCATGGGGGAGGATTTGGGCACACTCAATTCCAATTAGCTATCAGTAGAGGGGGAATGCTGAGGTGAAAGGCGTGTATCGAGTTGACTTTTCCTAGAAAGGTTGTCAAAACTTGGGAATCCGGTGAGACGTTTGAAGGTCTTGTGAGAGGAGCCTGTCCAGCTGTGACGAGAGTATGTTTCAAATTAGGAAAACACACATTGACTGGCCAACAACATGTGCACACATCCACCACACGGCTGGCCCTTTAAGCATGCCCTGTGTAAAGTCTGGTACACACATACAGATTTTTAACATCTTAACCGATTTTCAAAATGTGAGCGACCCTACACTTGAACAAAAAATAGACGTGTGTGCTTACTGCTCTCATAGTGTATTCAAATTGACAACCACACACATAACTATGAGAAGGAGCATGGTGCGAGAAGGCATCCGGACTTCCAGAAAATACATAGAATAAGTGAGAGTAGTAGCAGAATAAGAAGTAGAGACGCTTGGCTAACTGTTAGCTAATCGGATAACTTGATTGCCGTGGAAAACTATTTTTTATTGTGGTGTGTGACTTGTCGGAGGCATTATAAAAACACTCAACCCAACCAGTTGTACATCTATGTGTGAAGTCCTCACTCCACTACTGTTCACAGCAATGTGTATAGCATAGAGTAAACCTCCGTTATTAGCAGGGGATCTGGAACGATCCTTGCCACAAATAATAATAATGAAACTATGTTACTATATACTAAACCAATATTAATAACACCGTAAATATACCAAAAACTATGATCTCAAAACACTAACAGAAACTCTTATTCAACAATTACCATAAAAAATACAAGTAAATAACAATTGAAGAAATGCAACGGAACTGCCCATGCAGATGGAAGACTTTCGTAACTTCCACACATAACCCAGGCTTAACTTAGCTTCTCCATGACATACAAAGATGTTAGTGTCTCAGTCGAGATGTATTACTCCAACATACTTCCTTGACACCAATTAATACTTTCCTATTAAACAGGGCTTTGGCACCAGCATTATAGCCATAGTGTGAAAATTCAGAAAAGATGAGTTTCCAGCAAATAGCTGAGGATAAGTTCCATAAAAATAATGAAAAAATAGGTGACTTTGTGAAAAGCAAACCACAAATAGGCAGGGGTTGACTGTAGAAGATACCTCGCGTTCTATATAAATAAAATATTCATTGATTGAATATTGATTAATTAAGCGAGCTTCAGGTCACTTTCTAATTGCCTATTGTTCAGGTTTCACATCACAATCACCGCGCCCGTGGCCCGGCCCAACTCACATTTGCGATCATAAATACTGAACAGTTTAACATTTACGATTGATCAGGGAATAAAAACCTCTCTTGACACACCCTACACCACAGGATAAACTCCAAGAGACATCCAATAATCGGGCCATTGGTGACTTTGATCGGATGAGGGAAAAAAAAAAAGATAAAATTTGGCCCGATTATGGGTATGTTTGTATCCAGCTGTGAAACGCATGCATGCCGCCTTTGCTCTCACTGTAAATATACTGAATGAAGTCGAACCAAGTAACCTGTGCGGCCACAGGAGTGGAGCCTAACTCAAGGACATCGGGAACGGTGTCTGAGGACGGCAGCAGCTGCACGGAGCTCCTCGGCTGGCTGCTTTGGACGCTCACGCCCTGTAATTGACAGGAAACTGTTGCACAGAGCACCCCATTTGTGCACCTAAGCCATACATCACCGAAGGAATGAGAAGGTGGGCGATTGATTTGAAAAGCCCTCCACTCTTTCATTTGGCCCTTTGCGACAAGGCATCGCCTTTCATGTCGCACCGTCTTTATCTCATGGCGTTCTGAGTTCAGAACAGGAGCACGGAGGGATTTGCAACTTGTACGCCCCACAACCAAAAAACCTTGTGTGAGTAACAATGCACGTTGACAACACAGAGAAAAAAAGCATCTGGAGTCACTTGTCAAGACACGGACGACCACTGTAGATTTTCAATAAGGCGTTCTGCTTTATTGCACTGCTAAAAAATTTACCTGAAGGTGTGACACGATAAAGAAAGGCTTTATACTTATTTTGCAGGCATTTGGTGCATAAATTGTCCACGTAAGACATCTCCTCCTTGCACTGTAATGAAAGGATGTGGACACAAAAGATGAGAAAGCGCAGCAGATAGCAACCATCACCTGAGAGAACCTTTTGTGGTTTTAGATATTGGCACTCTTTTAACTGAAAAACAATGCCGTTTAAATGAAACATCGTTCTGGAGCCTGAAAATGCAGGAAAACCGATCTCAAATTCAAAGTTTTTTAATCCATTTAGCTGGTTTTGCTACCATTTCCTGAGATTGGAAGTACTAACTCAGTTGTGAACCGAGGACATTTTAACATTCTTAACGGCCATCCAAGTGTAAAAATAAGTTATGGCTGTTTGTAGTAAACAGTCATTGGTAATGTTAACGACCAGCAACGAGGTCTTAATGGGTTGGCTGCTCATGTCGCAGCTACAGGTCTCTTTCCTAACTGTCATAAAAATGTAAAAATAAGTTAGTTACTGCTTAGAGTAAAATGTAAAATCAACAGTCTTAACTTATATGATGTTGACGTAATGCAAAGGTAGTGTGCAATGCAAAGGCATCTCTTTTTTCATGTTCTTAAGAACATAAGAAGCTCACTCCTAACTACATCCTCATGGAACATGGAGTTTTCCTGAGACTTGAGGATGCCATAGGAATCCATTTGGAAAATATAGGACAGTTTAAATCTGAAATTAACTTCCGTACAGATATATGTCATCGCCAGTGAGACACACCGCTTTGACTAACACCCGACACGTTGAAGGAACTGCACAGCTCATGGCGCTCCCAGGACTACATGCAGATGACCCGAGTGGAATACCACAGCCTGGTCCAAATGGAGGATGATAAAATGGCAGATGAACGAGCAGAGAGGCAGCAACTGGAAGATTTCCACCGGTTCGTTAGCGACACATTGACCAGCACGGATAGGAGTCTGACTGATGTACATTAGTACTGTATGTCACTAAAGGAGCTGGTGGAGCTCATGCGCTCAACTTTTAGTGCGGATGTCACTTTCGGATTCAGCGGTGCAAAATTGTCCTTAACCATCCATCCATCCATTTTCTGAGCCGCTTCTCCTCACTAGGGCCGCGGGCGTGCTGGAGCCTATCCCAGCTGTCATCTGGCAGGAGGCGGGGTACACCCTGAACTGGTTGCCAGCCAATCGCAGGGCACATACAAACAAACAACCATTCGCACTCACAGTCACACCGATGGGCAATTAAGAGTCTCCAATTCATGCACGTGGGAGGAAACCGGAGTGCCCGGAGAAAACCCACGCAGGCACGGGGAGAACATGCAAACTCCACACAGGCGCGGCCGGGGATTGAACCCGGGTCCTCAGAACTGTGAGGCTGACGCTCTAACCAGTCGGCCACCGTGCCCCCCTGTCCTTAACCAGTTTAAAAAAAACAGACAACTTACAATTTTTTTTAAACCCAGTGTTATGATTTCAAAACCATAAATACATAAATACAAGACTGATTATTGGTCGTAAAAGAAACATCCTATTCAGAGAAACTGATAGCACCGCCTCAATTCCAATTTACAGAAGACACACGCCGTTCCACCACAGTGTGTCATGCTGCCAGGAGGCTCGGACCACTCGCTGCTTCTTACGCCAACAGAGTTCACTCTGGCTTGGCTTCGCTCGTCAAGAAGGCTGTCTCACTCTAATTGGTCAAACAAAAGCAGGTTGTCATTCTTCCCCCCGACGGAATGCTCTGGAAATATACAACGACTCCCCGTTTTAGTCGTCACCCAATTGAGCACCCATCAAGAGGCTCTGGGAGTGCTATACGACGGATAAATAGAAACATTCAAACAGTCTAGCTTGAGCTATTCAAGGGCCTTTCGGACGACAAAACATGACTCGTATATCAAGTGCCACTGTCTGCCTCCGCCACCCACTGTGCGGCTACGTGATCAGAAGCGGGACCTTCAAAAGGGCCGTCATGTGGATGCAGGGGCTGAGCAGACCCTGGCTTTGGCTTGACAGGCCACTATTGAGCATGCTTGCTGGCCCTTTAACTCCACACATTCACACACACACTCATATGTAAAGAGGACCACCACATGCACGTACACGCAAAAAAAAACAAAAAACAAGATCAAAACAGACCCACAGGCCGTATACTTTTGAAGGGGGCTGTGAAGATGAAGAGAAGATAGAGGAGGGTTGGGGTGTGGGGCTTAATAGAGAGAGGGTGGCGGCGGTATTTATAGGCAACAAGTGATGGGATGCCCTCATTAATGCACGGCCCAGTGAGCCAGATGACAGACACGACACCAAGAGGTCATGTGACCGCATTACTCATTGCAGCACCCTATGAGGGGGGCTTGATGAGGGAGAGAGAGGGGTAGGGGAGACAGAGTGCCCCATTTCAACTAAACTGTGTAGAAACAATGTATGGAATACATGCCGCAGCTCGGTACCCCAATTACCCGACGCGGGTTGTTTCGTAACCCGACATTACAAACAACTGAGGTTGACAACGTAACAGTTGAGCTGAGAAGGCTTTGGCCAAAAAATGAAGCTAGAGTTGGGCTTGTGAAGCTTTTACCTGCTGCCTTCAATCCCCACCACAGGCTTCTCGACACATAGGGCCTGATTTACTAAACATTTGTGTGTGCAAAAACGGACACAAACTTGATTGCTCTGATTTGGAAGCTGATCTACTTGTGCCTAGATCAGACTACAGGATTTTATATTGGCCCGATTAGCTATCGTAGCCTGAAATCTTTTGTCGGGAACGACAAAACTTTTTATTTGTCGATCAACAATTTGACCCTACGATAGTCCTCCGACATCAAAATGAAAAGTTTAGCATGTTTGATTTTTTGGGATATCTTCCGTGTAGGCGGCACGGTGAACGACTGGTTAGCACATCTGCCTTACAGTTCTGAGGACCGGGGTTCAAATCCCGGCCCCGCCTGTGTGGAGTTTGTATGTTCTCCTCGTGTCTGCGTGGGTTTTCTCCGGGTACTCCGGTTTCCTCTCACATCCCCAAAACATGCATGGTAAGTTGATTGAAGACTCTAAATTGCTCGTAGGTGTGAATGTGAGTTCGAATGGTTGTTTTATTTGTATGTGCCCTGTGACTGGCTGGCGACCTGTTCAGGGTGTACCCCACCTCTCACCCGAAGATAGCTGGGATAGGCTCCAACACGCCCGTGACCCTAGTGATGATAAGCGGTACAGAAAATGGATGTATGGATGGATGGATCTTCCGTGTAGTATGACATATCGATGACAACTCTCTGACAGCACACCTTGACGTCGACCAATGGGATTGTGTATCGTGACCAGCGTTTTGCCTCCCGCGCTTGCCGTTGTCAACATAATTGGTCGCCGGTGTCAACATTTATTCACACGCACAAACCAATGTTTACCGAAGCCTTAGAGCATGATTCGACAGAACGGCAGCATGTTTACATACAAACGTTAGTGCTAGCACTAGCTTGCTAGGCTACATAACGTTTTGTTGCCTGCTTGCAGAGGCCGTATCACATTAAAAGTATGTGAATATACCACAAGCAAGCCCTGAATGGATTGCCCAAATCGTCATCTCCCGAGCACCCGGTGACATCGCACGTTTTTTCGCCCCCCCTCTTTTTTCTTTTTTCCACAACATTGCTTCAGCGATCCATTGTTTGATAACAACTTGGTTTCGCCATGGTAATAATGGTTGTATCCAGTTGAGGGCAAAGGTGACACGTTTTCTGGTCACGCCTCCCCAACAGTGTTTAATTGGACAAGATAAGGCATAACCGGACATGCAAAATTACCACGCAGTTCATTTTGGCATTTTGCGAGGAATATATGTAAATAGATTAACTTAGTATGTGCAATGTGATTAACCAAGAATGATTGCACTGATTCATTTTGCCTCTTTAAATACCTGTCTGAAAAGCAGGTGCAAACGGCACCGTTGTGCGTAATGATTATTGCGTTATTGTGGGGAGGAGGAAATGCAGGCAAAAGCAGAGGCAACAGGGAGATCGGATTATTGTAGCTCTTGTGAACATTTTTGAAATGCCAGAAACAAAACACGTCAAACAATTAACACGTCTACCAACAGTGCGCGAAATCTGAGTGAACACGCAATTTAGCACCCGATATTTGGTTTCTTAGTAAATCAGCACCATAGAGGCTACGGCTGTAATCTTCCTGGCCCTCTAGCCCCCTTCAAGTCCACACAGACACCTCCGAGCCAAAAGCATGACCCATGTCCCCGCACCGCCTTAGACCTGAACCTCAGGACTTGTTGTAGGAAGACAAAGAAAAGACGTGAACACCCGCCAGTTTAAATCTCTTCTTTCCATTCATGCCCAATACTTTTGTCATGATCAGGGGAGATTTATAATTTTGTGTTTCAATGGCTCCAGAAGAATCTAACAACTTTCGCAATTTAGCATGGCCCATTTGTCTAGCACAGTATTTCCAAACCTTTATTGAGCCAAGGCACATATTTTAGATGAGAAAAATCTCACGGTTTACCATATATGAAAACGTCACAAATGATCTTGTCTCAATTTACTGACAAATTTGAAATCTGGGCCTGTTGAGTTGATCACAAAGCTATTATTCTGTTGTATAAATGACAACAGGTGGATATATAGGTTCATTGTATTTTCTGCCACTTAATAGTTGTGCCTGACACTACAAGTTGCTGGCATAGACAGATGAACAGCGATTTTACATTATTTGTAGTAAATAATAATTTTCAGATCAATGAAGTCAAAGTGGATAATTTATAGCATATTAAAAATGGTTAATGGTTTGGGAATCACTTGCCTACTATACCGGCATCAACCTTTGTGGTGATCAGGTGAATTCCCCTGCAAACAGTCCAAATCTTGTTTATTAAAAAAAAATAAAATAAAATAAAATAAAAAACAAGACAGTTTCAAACCAAATAGACTGACTACATGTGAGTTTCATAGCATAAGTGCTTCATTGCTTTTGTTTCATTCTGTCATGATGAACATGCTGGCCAGATTTCAGATCAATTGGATGTACTGGTGGGGGGTGCTAATATTATCAAACACTACTAAGAGTGGAAGTACGTAAATTGTTTTGCCATGATAGAAGCGTTAGTAAAAGGTTTTGAGACTATTAAAGGCCCCAAAAAGTGATTTAGTGATAAGCAAAAAAAACTATTTCAATAGGGTCCCCACAAATCCATGCTCAAGCCCTAAATATTGAATGAACTTAAGGTACAAGCAGCGAAGAACAGGTCCCTGCACCCGCTTTTTTGTGGCGAATAGTCAAAATGATCATCAAACTTTGATGCCGTGCTCCATCTACCTACATGAAATGGTGTAGGCAGAGAACCGTAGCAATTTAGGGAGACCCATCTGTCTGGGATACCAGCTTGAAATTTGGGTTCAGTTGGGCGAATTCCCTAGTAAGAGCTTGTCAAAATACGAGCAATGGAATTCGGTCAAAAGGAGATTCATTCGTTGCCTGCTCGCTGATAAAACACCATCTATATTTGACCTTTCAAAATGTCATATTTTTATTGTTGGCGGCACGGTGGACGACTGGTTAGAGCGTCAGTCTCACAGTTCTGAGGACCCGGGTTCAATCCCCGGCCCCGCCTGTGTGGAGTTTGCATGTTCTCCCCGTGCCTGCGTGGGTTTTCTCCGGGCACTCCGGTTTCCTCCCACATCCCAAAAACATGCATTAATTGGAGACTCTAAATTGCCCATAGGCATGACTGTGAGTGTGAATGGTTGTTTGTTTCGATGTTTCCTCCCACATCCCAAAAACATGCATGGTAGGTTAATTGAAAACTCTAAATTGCGCGTAGGTGTGAATGTGAGTGCGAATGGTTGTTTGTTTGTATGTGCCCTGCGATTGGCTGGCAACCAGTTCAGGGTGTACCCCGCCTCCTGCCCGATGACAGCTGGGATAGGCTCCAGCACGGCCGCGACCCGAGTGAGGAGAAGCGGCTCAGAAAATGGATGGATGGATATTTTTATTGTCGCCCCCACCCTACTTTTTAGCCACATGTGAGAGTTTGTCATAGCAAGCGCGTGTAAATTCCTGAATCCTGGCCAAAAACATGTGGTCAAAGTGACCTTTGCGGGCCAAATGATAATTAGCTCATCCATGCCACGTGTGGAAATCCCCTGAATAGGCCCAAAAATATTATCGCAGTGGATCATATCAGAAACACTGGAAGGAACATTTACTATTTATCGTTTATAGCAAACCCACTATCACTTACAAAATATCTTCGACTAAATCATGAGTTCCCATTCCCACTAGTCAGTTCCTATTTCTTCTTCGTCTCTGATCTACATTTCTAATCTAGGTATTCCTTATATATGGTGCCCCAAGTGTTCAGACTGAGAGACCACAGTTGCGTAAACCTGGGCCTTCAGAACAAGCTGACAAACTTGCGTCCCTAATACTTAACCTCTGAAACACTGCATTTATGATCACTTTTATTGGTTAAATGGTAAGCATACTTGAATGTTACTTGAAGCACTTCGTCATTGTTATTGTCCATCCATCCATTTTCTGAGCCGCTTCTCCTCACTAGGGTCGCGGGAGTGCTGGAGCCTATCCCAGCTATCATAGGGCAGGAGGCGGGGTACACCCTGAACTGGTTGCCAGCCAATCGCAGGGCACATACAAACAAACAACATTCGCACTCACATTCACACCTACGGGCAATTTAGAGTCCCCAATTAATGCATGTTTTTGGGATGTGGGAGGAAACCGGAGTGCCCGGAGAAAACCCACTCAGGCACGGGGAGAACATGCAAACTCCACACAGGCGGGGCCGTGGATTGAACCCCGCTCCTCAGAACTGTGAGGCTGACGCTCTAACCAGTCGTCCACCGTGCCGCCCACTTTATTTCAAAGCTTGAAAACTGGTTGAACGACCAGATATTTTGAATGGTATTTATTTGGCCACTGGATATTTGTGTTTTATTTTATTCATAATAATCTTTCAGTCATTGCGTTGATGCATGATGATGCCAGCGTGAATAGTCAGTTCTCGAGGTGATTGTACTAAATGTCACACGGTTTCAACCCAATCAATGTTTAGACAGTCCCAATGAAGTTTAATCATCCATTGGACTGAGTTGGGTGGAAGCTGGGTCAAGGAGGTTTGATTAAAGTCAAGTTTCTTCAATGAGAGCAGTGCACTGCAGGGCCATTACTTTTTAGTGCAGTTGTTGTAGTTGGATTAAGATGTTAGCCATCAACGGTTATCCTCGAGCAGGATATGCATTGAAGACGAAGAAGAAGGCGGACATGATACGCAGACAGTGCGTGGAGTCGAGTTGGAAAAAGATTCCGGGAGGGTAGGAGGTTAAGGAGGGAAGAGAATCCTCCCCTCCCTCGCTCCCTCCCTCTTTCAAGCACGTCCTGAATACTAAACTCCATATTGCGCCTCCTCCTGGCTCTCCTCCCGCAGGAGTGAGCTCCTTTGTGAGGGGTGCCGGCAGGCTCTGTCACAGCCCTGACCGCTGACCCGCTCAGCCGCTGCTTAAAGAAGGTTTGGGGGTCACGGGTTCACCACAAGGTGACTCAACTGTGAATGGCCGGGCTGGCGTCCCCTTTCAAAGTCTTTACCTTTCCCTCGCTTTTTTTTCTTTCAATCTTTCTCTCATTTTCTGCAACCTTCCCTCCTCCTCCCCCTCCTTCTTTTTTGCACGTAACCTCAGCAACTGACCCGCCGTCTCAGCCCTAATTAGCATAGCACCCCAGGGTGAGGAGAACATGAAGGCTAATGGGGGTTGGGGCCTCCTGACAACATGGAGGGGAAAAGACTCAAGTTTCTAACAAGGGGTGGTCACCTGACTGGTTCACATAGAATTTTTCATCCAGAAACATGATCAAATGTGCATTTTTTACCTTCGAGGATCGGGAAATATTAAAAAAAAATTACTTTTTAATAGTTTGTATACCAATAGCTGGGTCAGGGAATATCTGCCCACCAATCTTAAATCTTTAGTTATCTGCCTAGTTCTGAAAACGTGTCTGTGAGCGAACCGTTATCGACTTCCGCCCCACTGTTAGGTAACATTGTGGCTAATTTGCATTGCAACTTCCACCTGCGCTGAGTTTCGTCGCCCATGACATTATCAGCTAGACTGGTTGAAGATCCAGAGACACTTTCAAGCAATTTCCAGAGGGGGATATGGTTAAATTAGCAAGTGGTGGCCAGGAACATCACTTAGCTGGCCTTCTTCCCCAAAGTGTTACCACAAAGTCAGACTGGCACAATCGTCCAAAATGGCTCAGCGTCTAGTTTTGATAAAGCTGAGGCCATGGCAGCATCCATGTTAATCTCAGATGCTGATTTGTGACATTACACACTTATTCTCAATTAAGTCTAACCGCACATGACCCAACTTAAATGCTCATTCAAAAACGTCCTTATTTGTTGTTGTTGTTTTTTACACTCACCATTCCATGTCCACATTCAGTCCCATCAGCCAGCGGCATGTGTTGTGTGCGACATCCTTTGTGGTCCCCCTCTGCACTTGTACACCACAGCCTTTTACATTGTTTCTGGGTGAAAGAAATGATATTTAAAAAAAACACACACACACACAAGCAATGAATCATGTTTAATTTGCCAGGTTTCCAACACAACTCAAAAAGCATTTCACCCATGATTAGATTCTCTTAATTAAAAATCACAGGCAGTAGAGTCAAACTGTGCCTTTAAAAGGTTTTGCTCTCATGTGATTAGAAGTAGCCTCTGGTTGTCCTCAGATGCAAAACTAATGTCCAAAAATCTGAGTTTTAATTAGCACTGGTGCCACTAACACCAGGGAGTGTACAACAGATTTTTCGGAAAATGAAATTTAAAAGCACAATTACATCTACCCATTAATTTTCCAAACCGCTTATCCTCACTCGGGCCGCAGGCATGCTGGAGCCTATCCCAGCTATCTTCGGGCGAAAGGCGGGGTACACCCTGAACTGCCAGCCAATCACAGTGCACATATAAACAAACAACCATTCGCACTCACATTCTCACCTATCGGCAATTCTGTTATGTTTCTAAGATCCCTGATCAAATGCCATTACCCTACTTGCTTTCAAGTACAAGCCCACTTACCATGTAGGGACAAATTTGGGAACCGGGTCCAAACATGAGTTCACACTGTCTGTTGGCATTATAGATTTGACCAGGGAGGAGGGTGGGCAGCTCATACGTCCTTCCTATGGGCTCGTCCAGAAGGCACTCCCCATAGCCAGTGCTGCATTAAATAAAAACAAGAACTAAAGTGAATGAATAGTAAATTAGAAAAGTATCCATGAGCATGGGTGGATATGGAGTCAGGTGCAACGGAGACTGTAGAACATCACAGTGGACTGAAAGGGATCCGCAATACTGGACGTATTTTCTGTGTTGAAGGCAAACAAGAGAATTTGGACTTGTAAAGCACCTCGATTAAATTGCCTCAATCCTCAACAGAGCTTGGATTATATCATAATGATAGACTACTCTCTGTATGAACCCCTCCCTAAAACCACCAGTGTACAAACACAGCTGGTGTGAATGTATGCCGCCGCATCTAAAATCATCACTTGGCACTCGTGAAAAGGCCAAAGTCAAACATGTTAGGCTGTGGGGATCTGCGCTTTTTGTGGCCAAGTCTCAAAAAAGGAAACGAGGTGGATGAGGCTTGTTATTACACGTGTCCAACATGACAAAAACCTCATCCTGAATGGAGAAGCTAGAGCACCTGTGAGCACAAAGCAAAGACTGCAGTGACAGGCCAGTGATTACACAGGATTATCCTCAGTTAACATCAGTTTCTGTCGGTCCCCTTTCATTTCTGTCCTTTACTACCTGTGCCAAGAAGGCTGTATTTTTTACATTTGTAGCACAAAACGACCTAAAAGGAGACATACTGTATAACTCCATTTGGAGACATATAAGGCCATTCGTTAACAAATTAAAGGGGATATACATCATCTTCCGTTCCGCTTATCCTCACTAGGGTCACAGGCGTGCTGGAGCCTATCCCAGCTATCTTCGGGCGAGAGGCGGGATACACCCTGAACTGGTCGCCAGCCACTCGCAGGGCACATACAAATAAAAAAAACATTCGCACTCACATTCACAATTTAGAGTCTTCAATCAACTTAAATGAACTTAAATGATTTTAGCAAATGGCTGCAATTGAAAAAAGAGTGAACATTTTAAGGTGGTCTGAATACTATCCGTACCCACTGTATATGCCATACCTTGACAGCCGGTCCGTGAAAAAAAAAATGCCTACTCTAAACTGGTCGTGCTGAAAAAAAGGTTGGGGACCACTGACATAAAGCATTTTAAAAAAATATTTTTTTTCATCGTATGTCCCCTTTACATTTTTCCCATGCAACTTTGTAGGGTCAAGGAAGAACCCCTTAAAGTTGGTCACAATGTACGGTTGTAGAGCAGGGATCACCTAACCGTAGTGCACGCAGCCCTGGGAGTGAGGGTTACGTTTACATAACTAGCGCTTATGTCATGTTTCATTATTTATCATTATTTATCAGCTATGAACAGCTTTGTGTTGTTTTTTGAGGATGTGTCTGGGGAAGAGAGAGTGTGGCAATTCTGTTAGGATGTTGAAAAGGGTGCATGGTTCATAAAGGTTAACAAAGACAGTTTAGTTCCCTTGAGCCAAGGTGCATATAGTATTATAGTTACTTTAGAAAAAAGTCATGACACCACCTGAGAAAAAGTGGATACACAGGTTAATTATTCTGCCTGTCACTGTACATCAGTGGCATAGATTGATAAACAAAGATACATTATTTGGTTAAAAAAATAAGAATTTTCTGACCTATTACAGTAGGGTTAAGGGTTTCTCAGTCACTTTGGCACATTTCTCAGATAAAAAATTTAAATTCTCAGAACTACAGTACTTGTACAATCTTCACATTATAGTGTGACTTGTCAATAAAAAAAGCAATTTCTAATTTTTTTTTAACAACTTACAAAAGTTTTGGTTCATCCATGCAAATCATTGACAATTCTCTGTTGTTTCCTACATTATCAATTGCTTTTGTCATGTTGCTCAAAATGTGCTATAATGGGTCTCTATTGAATCGTCTCACCCCACACAACATTTAGGTATTAGTTCATTGCACAAGTCTTTACATGTAAAGTGAATGAACACGTTTATAATATATAATATTTTTAATAATTTGTCAAGGATATTTCTATACATTTCCACTAGACTTCTTTCCCCGGTGAACCTTGACTTTCTCAAACGAAGGGAAATGTGTGAATATCAACCAGTTTTATGAAATAGCTCATCACAAGAGAAAATATTCGATTTGTTGTGGATGAGAATTTGTGGCCCAAAAGCCAGGAACTTCAGGTGAAGGAATACTGCACTGTAATTCCGACAGCACAGCATGTACACTTTTTTGTGCTATGCAGGGCTATCCTTCATTTCTGTTTTGCAATGACATGGTCTGTCAACGAATTACAGTACAAACAGTAAAAGTGTAAATCTTGTCCCATCTCTTGGAATCAATCTCCCACATACATCAAGGTTTAACTTACAATTTACAAAAATTGTCATCAAAACATTAACCAGTTTAAATCAGAACATCCCTGTACACTGTTATTTTGACATGACACAAATACTTGTCATTCTGATAACACTGACAAGTTCATTGAAACAGATTTATTTTGAGAGATGACCTAAGGATTCTGAGCGAGAGACGGGTTTTTGCAGGTAATTCATGGCGTTTTTCTACAAATACTTGTATGAATTGTTTTGAGCGATGTACTTACTATTTTGCAAATGTCAAGGATGATTCAAGGGATGTACCAAAGTGACTGAGAAAACGTGACACTGGGTCATTTTCCGCAGCACACGAATGTGAATTACTGAGTTAGAGCAAATAAAACTGTTAACAGTCTCTTGATTTATGCTGGAAAGTGGTGTCGTTTTTTAAATCTCTCACACTCAATTTCAGTAGAAGTGCAAAAGATGCAAAAGTGTGTGTAGCAATATAACATTAGTAGTTTGAATGTCAGGGAATCATACAGACGGTTCCTTATTACCACATCTCTCAGCAGTTGTCAAACTGAATTAATATTATTACTATAAAGGCCGAGACAGATAGAGGGTCCATTTGGTCACTTCTTAATTTTGACGTACATTTTTTGGAAGACTATCATCAGTAACTCTGTTCTTGGAGTCCACACCTGGCAGCCGTCGGGAGACATGAAAGTGGGTTGACTGTCATCTTATCACTTTTTAGATGATGGATGTGTGTATAAGTTCTACATAAGACGTTGGTTGTTGCACTGGAAGTCGTGCATGGCTGTTGGTAGTGCAGCAGTTGATGTAGCTGCATGATGTACAGAAACCTGCATCTGGTGTAAAATAAAATTACATTCAGATGACTAGATTTTTTTTCTTAGTTTTTAGTTTGTTTTTTCATGTATTTTTCGTTTGTAGTGTAAGTGTTAATACATAGCTGGCAGAGGTTCCATCCCATTCAATGCGAATGCTAGTGAATAATCCCTGGAAGTTTGACTTGAAAACTACACTTGGAATAAAATACTAAAATAATCTGAAATAAAAATGCAAATGAATATTTATTCATTTATATATTTATTTTAGTTTAACCATTATCTAACCAGGTTGGTCTCATTGAGATTAAAACCCTCTTTTTCAAGAGGGACCTGGCCAAAACAGGCAGCACCAAAAAATACAGTTACAGACAAAGGAAAGACACAGTATAAATTAAGCTAACATTTTGTATTTAACTATCTATGAGTAATTCCTACAAATCTATTGTTCAAGCAGCTGAGCTAAAACAGCGACATTCTAAACAAACTGTCACTGTGAAGATGATTTGAAATCCGTATTTGGTTAGTGATAAAATGGGATCAAATTAAGATTAGGGCCAACTAGATTTTTTTTTGTAGCTTTGAGTTGTTGTTTTTGTTTCTTAAAACTGGAATTTACAGGTAAGAAAACCACACTTTTTGTAATTTATGTTAAATGACCTGAGAGCAGAATATTATTAAAATGATCCCTCTTTGGCCCCATCTAAGGCCTATAATTTAATCTTAATAAAACAAAATTTTAAACCGATTGAGTGTGAGGAGAACTAGCCAATCAGTGGCTGAAGAAACAGGAGGCGTGACCCAATAGTCTGTCAATTATTTGCCCATGCGCATCATTGTGCTCATGAGTCTCACGGGGAGACACTGCAGCCTCTCGCAAAGGAGACTATTATAGTTTCATGGCCGGATTTTTTTAAGTCCGGTTAGCAGCAAAGGAACTGGACAGCTCTCTACTTCAAATCAAGGGTCAACATCTATCACGGTGGGAGGGGGGGGGGGGGTGTCATATACACAAAGGCTGAATTTGGAAAACCACCACATAAATTATGTCATCATTGTCACCGAGTTGTTGGGTAAATTGATCACCTCTCTTATGCTTTCAATTGATTTTACATTCCCAAACATACAGCATCAAACTTGTAACATAACATTGCACACGCAGTGCACTCCGAGTGAGCCTGCCGCAGGTGAGCGGGATGCAGGTCTCATCCTCGGAGTGCAGACACGTGAGGTGGTGGGGTGGGGGCGGGAGCGGGGGCTGCGGCGGGACATGAAATGAAGCTAGATTAAAATCTTGCTAGCATTTTGAAAACTTGCATACCCTGCATTTTAAATTAATTTTTTATACTTTTTTTGGGGTGTGGCTATTTACATAGCAGATTTTCCTACAGCTGGCGTGGGATCCATTTCCATTTGATGCGAATGAATATCTGTGAAAGTTTATTGGTAATAAAAATCTGATATGATTAAATTATTTATTTGTTTACTTATTTTTCTTTCTGTAAAACATGTTTACAAGGAAGTACTCATTTACATTCATCTACAGTACACCGAGACCAATATGGGCCACTACCTGTATGGAGAATTACGTATTTCCACATCCAACTTACCAATTGACCACTTTGCATCAGCTGCTCTCTGTTGTTCGCTGTCATTGTTCTTTGTATATTTAAAAAGGATTAGAGACTGGTCGCACACATTGTTGACGACTGCGTGGTTTGTCACTGAAGGCCTTTTTAAGACTTTTACATCCATAATTGGATTCAATCAATCAGCATCCAGCCAGGAACGGAATGAATAGTTTCTTTATGTCCTGTTGGACTCTAAATGACACTGCAGGGTTTTTTTTGGTCCAGAAACACTGATGTCAAAAAGAGGACATTTGAGAGGTCTTTGTGGGGGCTGCGGATTGAATTTGGGGCGATAACGTGCAGTCAAAACACGGACGTACTCGAACCAGGTGGACTCACAGAAGAAGTCTGAATCAATACTCGTCATTGTTAGCTTGAGAGCAACTTCAAAAAACACTCTCAAGGGCATTTCACTCCCAGCTCGCACACTCAAGCCGTCGCTACACAAGGGCGTATGCTGACTATTTAACAGACTCACATTGTTGTGGGGGCTGCACAGAAAACATAGAAACACAACAGATTCATGAAGACTTTCATCTACGCCGGAATGTTCCATGTCATCAAACTGCAACCAAATGGGATGCTAAACCTTATAACTGTAAATGAGGCCTCGCCTAAAAACCCATTCCCAAGATTCAACTGGTCAAAAAGGCCATCTTTTGTGAATATTTATACAATTGACCGCCCCTTGGTTATTATTGTCCCTGGAGAAATATATTTTTTTTTTCTATTTATAATCATAATCATGTATCCCCTTTAGCAAAGTTTGCTAGCGCCATGGAGAGTAGCTAGGCCTCATATATGCAGTAGAACATCTTGGTTATCGAGATAATGGAATAGCATTAATATACGGCTAATACAATGTCAGTCAGCGTTAGCACCTAATTAGTGGTCGACTCGCTAGCTGCTTTTTGTGTCGTCACTTGTTATCTAATAAGTACTTTGTGATTTTCAAATCCGGGCAGTGGGGTAAACTGCTAATGAATAGGCACTAGTATTAGCTACTAATGAGCTAGCGGTTGACTAGCTATGCAATGGGGTCGTCTGCTAATATTATATAGCGTACGTACTCAAGGAACTCTGTGATGTACTTGCGGCTGCACTTGGACCACGACCAGGGGTTGGTGTCGTGGTTGAGGGTGGGAGCCATGACGTGATATTGGTGTTTCATGCCGGCCTCCCGACATTTGGGGTTATCGTCGTGGGGCATGTTGAACCTGGGAGACAAAGAGAAAGAGAGAGTAAGGGATTGAGAGGGTTGATGTAGACCTCATTTCAAACAGCATCAAAGGATGAAATCTGCGTACACATTTGCTTTTGGATTTGTCTTTTTATGACACTTTTTCTGCTTCTATTCCTACGTCCTGCTAAGGTCAGCCACTAGAATTTGCTGCTAACTAGCTAGTGTGGACCAGCTAGCTGCTTATTATCAAGTAAGCAGTTTCTGAGTCTGAAGTACAGGCAGTGGGGGTCGGCCACTAATGTTGGCAGCTTGGATTACCCGCTAACTAGCTGCTTTTTGCTTCACTACTTGTAATCAATTGAGCAGTTCGTGAGTCTGGCATTGCGATTAGGATGAACTTTGCTGCCAGAGGCAAATTTGCTTGGAGCGCTACAACTTCACTGCATTTGTATACAATCTGTCATACAGGGGAATAGTACAAACTTTAAAACACTACAGACAACATAACCTGCAGGCACTGCTAGCAGACATACAGTAATAGAGCCGCTGATATTAATTTTAAAATATGCATCAAAGTATGAACAGGCACTAAAACAGAGTAGAATAGTAAAACCCATAAAAACAATAAAATAGAAGAATAAATCATAAATATTAGATGATGGTGAACAAATCTCGCAATGAAATAATTTGAGTCTGAAGTCCAAGCACAGGGGTCGACTGCTGACGTCGGCCGCTTGTAACTCGGTAGCTGCTTGGGGTCACCTGACCACATACTGTAAATTATACTTTTCGTTGATTTTGACAACATTGGTTTTTTGGGTGTGAGTCTCAGAACAAACGGCTTTGATTTTGAATGATCTATGACATGAATTAGAAGCCATGTGTTTGTGAAATTTAAATAAGAACAAGCACCGAGTGATGATGTTGACTCCTAGAATAGCTTCTCGTGCTTGCCACCGAATGGCTAGCTCGCTTCCCTATACTTTACTTGTGATCAAAAGGTAGCGTGATGTGTGCATGTGTGTTATATTTTAACGTTTTACGTAGATCAATCGAATGAAGTTGGACCAATCTGTTGCCGTGATGCTTGTCGTAGAATTGTGCGGAACACACACATGCCCACAACGCCGATTAGTGGCTAAGTCGCGGCCCTTGAGGATAAGCATCACAAAAAAGTTTCCAACGGACACAAAAGTCGTGCCACACACACACACACACACACACACACACACACACACACCGCTCAAGGGCCACATTTGATTTTTGAAATTTGAAAAATTTGAAAAATGGGCCAATGGGCCATAGATGAGGTTAAAAAGTATATGTAAAAGGAATAATAATGTAGAAGTATATTTATCAAAACAATTAAAAAGTGTATGTAAAATACTTTATTTTAATATCAAAATAATAATTTAGTCTCATTCTTAATTGTATTTATTACTTTGATCATAATTAAACAATTATTTTATCTAATCGAAAAATGCAATTAAATTGTATATTTGACAATTCATTTTATCTTAAATAAATAATTTGACAATTGATTTATTTCCAATAATTGATTTATTTGCAATAAATCAATTATAAAATTGTTTAAGGAGATGAAATAAATAACAAGAAATACAGTACGTTTTAATGAACCATATTTAAGAACAGCTGCTTAAACAAATTAATGGCAACAAATAAAACAATGTATTTTAATAATACAGAAAATTATACTTACCAACTCCTCATTAACTGTATTATATATAATGAATTCAAGTCTAAAATTGTTGAATATACATAAGAAATATTTTGTTAGTACATTTTTCTATTTTAGAATTAACTAACTGTATAATGTGATACAGGGAATACAAAATAAAGAGCAAATGAATAAATACATTTTAATTAAATAATTTAGGAGGAAAACAGTTAACTTAATGTAAAAAAAAAAAGATTTGAGGACTTTTGATAAAGTAAATGATCGGTGAGCAAGATTAGAGAAAGAATGGAGCACGCTATATGTTGCTCGCGGGCCATATTTTGCCCACTTCTGCCCTAAAGAGTCAATGAAAGTCTAAACACAAGAACCTCCATCAGGCCTTTCCCTGCTGGTTAAAGCCACCTCCAGCTCACTCATTAAGGGGCAAAGTTTGCCATCTTACATTCTCAAACAGCTTAATGAAGAGAATAAAGGAGGGCACGCAAAACACTGCGCACGCTCGTCAGCTTCATCTTGTTGTTTCCTGGCCCTCTCGTATGAGTCTGTTTTTCTTCTCCAAGCTACTCTGTCGGTGGTGTCGGGGGTGAGTGGGGAGCTTTGCGCCCTGTGGCCTGTTCCGAGTGGCCGGTTTCGGGCCGCCTCAGTGCTCCACCCTGGGTTCCTCGGTGTGCATGATGTCCTGTCCACTGGGCCGCTCTCGGGAGGGTCTCCTGGGCCCGACCCCGCTCTCGGCTAGGTGGGGTCCTCAACCCCTGTGGCGCAGGCGACGCAATTACAGATCACTTCTGAACTTGTTGTGCATCCGAGACGGTGTCAATTCACTTGCACATGTCCGCAGATACTCACCTCCGGGACTTATCCGCTTGGTGTCGGGCCACTCACTCATTGCGATAAATAACTCATAACTATGGGAACTTCCTGGGTACCCCCCTCACTTGCACTCTAATTCTAAAGATGTTTAGAATCTACATAGCTACTCCAACCACACTCAGTTGTACAGCCGGGTCCACTACCTCTGTCCTGGATAATTCCCCTCCTGTCCTTGTCCTGTCCTATATTATCCTCTCCTTCCTTCACAGGATGTAGCACTACTGCCACAAACAACACTTCAATCTAATGTGTCATTGTACTAGGCATACTGTATAATGATTTACTTTCCTTTGTCTTCTCTTCCTATATTATTTAGTTATATTTTCACTGTCTCTCCCCTTTGTTGTTTTCTTTCGCTCCTCTTTAAAACTTTGTTCTGTCCGACTGCAATTTTCAATAAAATCCATCAGAATACAAAGAACCACAGTGGCATCTTAAAGTAGATACAGATCCTCCTTTCTGTTTGACCTAACAGCCGAACAGGACGAAATAAATACATAAATAGATACATAAATAAATAAATAATAAAATACAGGCAGTCGGGGTGAGTCGGAAGCTAGAACTGTAGCCTATAACCACCAACAAGCTCACAGTCAATTAGCCAGCTGCTGATCCATCGTCTTCACTTGTTATCAAATGAGAAGTCTGTATTGAAGTCTGGGCAAAGGGGTCGACTGTTAACGTTGGCTGCTAGCATTAGCCGCTAACTTGCCTGTACAGTTTAACAGCGATATTTTAACTCTGAATATTCATTCTATATCAGTTCATTCTTATAGTAAGTAGTTGAATAATCACAATATAACATGCTTACAATCAATGTAATTGTACATATGCAGATTAAATGGAATTGGAAAGCGATCATACCACATATAATCTTGCATAATGACCAAATTATCTGATATTTCTTTTCTGTTGATTGACTAGTTGTAGCTAATCCATTGAAACTTATTGGTCCTGCCGGAGCAAAACATATGCCTCTAATGACAGAAAAGAAAAGAAAGATAGTGTACTTTCCCTGCCTGCTAATAAACAAAACCAGAGCCAATGTATATAAAACGAAAGGCGCCGCCGTGCATCTGCAAATTAATGAGTTCATCTGGCTTGTCTGCTATTTGGCAAGCTCATAAAGTCCATTTTATTGATGATGTGCAGAACGACGACCGGTCGCACTGCTTTTCGCATGTACGTGTGTGTGTGCGCGTGCGTGCGTGTGTGCGTTTGTGTGTGTGTGGGTATGCGCCGCCGTTAGGGACATTATTCTGGATTAGCTCTCACACTTACTATTCAAATGCTTTCAGACACACACAAACTACTGAAAGGCTCTCATTAACACTACCCAAACACTCTCATACTCACAAGTCTTGCTCTCATAAGGACTACTCAAACACTCTTATTAACACTACTCAAACACTCTCATTCACAAGAGTCTTGCTCTCATAAGACTACTCACTCTCATTATCATGCGTGAGCATGTGACTCGAAACTCGTATCATATAGATATGCCCTACAGACTACACACACTCAGAGTCAAATATTTCATGACTTTTTAATATAGGTAAATAAATAATAAATTAGAATATAGTTTAAAAGTTTTTCTTCAGTACTCATAGTGATTAAACAATGAAGTAATTTTCAGAGGGAAAATTCCAGCCTAATTTCTACATTAAAAATCACTTTATTTCTTAAATTAATTCACTATTTCGTTTGATGTTATATTTTAGATTCTGAATATGGGGAATTTTTTTTATTTGCTATGTGCGATAATCATCAGAATAATACATATTTTAAATATGAAATACTTCAGTCTTGAGTGTGTGTAGTGTGCAGTGCATCTCTATAATTTCACTTTTTGAATTGAACTACCTAATAAAAGATTTACACTATTCATGTGTGAGCATTATCGACGTGTGCCTGAGCATGATTGACATGAACTTGTGAATGCCAGTGACATTTGCGAGAATGTGATTGAAGTGCTTGCGTGAACGCATTTGAGTAGTGTTAATGAGAGTGAGTAGTCTTTGTGAGAGCAAGACACTTGTGTATGACAGTGTTTGAGTAGTGTTAATGAGAGTGTTTGAGTAGTCCTTATGAGAGCAAGACTTGTGCGTATGAGAGTGTTTGGGTAGTGTTAATGATAGTGTTTGAGTAGTGTTAATGAGAGTGTTTGAGTAGTCCTTATGAGAGCAAGACTCATGCGTATGAGATTGTTTGAGTAGTCTTTATGAGAGCCTTCCAGTAGTTTGTGTGCATGTGAAAGCATTTGAATAGTAAGTGTGAGAGCTAAACCTGAATAATGTCCCTAACGGCCCCTCATATGTGGGTGTGGGTGTATTTACACACAGCAGCCCCATGCAGCTGTATGATGTCCGATGTTTACAACATGATGTGGGTTAGCACTGGCTGCAGTGTCAGAGCGTACACACACACACACACACGCACTCACACACACACACACACACACACACACACACACACACACACACAAGCTCACAAACCTGAAGCATGGTTGGCAGGACGCCTCTGGCCCCGAAAAGTTGGCCTAAAACCCAGGAAACAATTGAGCCTTTGCCACCGAATTAACTTGAGCACATAAATTATTCTTTTGGCTGATTCTGACAACATTCACACCATCGCTGAAGTTCATGTGCAGCCGAGCGGTGCAGGCCGGGCACACACGCATGCACGCACGCGCGCACACACACACACACACACACAAACTTGATGTGATCTCCCGGTGTGTGTGTGTGTGTGTGTCAATGTCGATTTACTTGACATGGATTTACAGCTCGAATAAGCATACAGTCTTGAAGGCCTGGAAGAGATAAGGCCAGATAAGATAATGAGGCCAGAAATCAGTCAGTTTTGTGCCCCCTCAGGGGTCGCATCAGTTACAAGAATCAATTGCAGCGGCATGGTAGGCATTCACTTGGAAGCATCACCTTGTAATTAGCACAAGTATGCGTCTGAAATGCCCACTGAGGCTACCTGGAATGTCTGTGAGTTTCAACCTTCCAATAGGTGTGCCATTCGGAAAGTTTGAATTACAAGAGACATTATGCCATTTTTCCACAAATTAAAAAGATCCAGAGCCACTTCCAAACACCGTTTGAAACAATATCATGAACAGGCACTATCATGCACAAACATCCATACGTCAAAGCCGCAACAAAAAGCAGAGCTGCATTGAGTTTTGTAAGCACAGATTAGCGTCACCTGGGATAAGCAGCGCAAACTTCATTGCTCCACGCAGTGAAAGTGGGGGCGGGGATATTTGTATTTGGTGATGTACCTACAGTATGCGCGAGGGGATGAACGACTAAAAAATTTTTGTAGAGACATTGATATAATGAAAGTCGAGTTGAAGTTGATTAATTGATTTCATCTATTTTTTTTTCAGCACAGTACAAGCGGTCGCCAACCACAGACTGGTTTCATGTAATGACATAATGTATTTGGACAGTCCGACATAGAAACAAATAACAACAAATGATTAAAAATGCATAGAAAATATACCCAATGATAGTTTGATGATTTGATAGAGCAGGGGTCACCAACATGGTGCCCGCGGGCAATACATAGCCCCCAAGACTAAAAATAACTCACCAGTGATGGCACATTGTGATTTCCTAGTAATGTTGTAGCAGTGATTTGAAAATGACAACACTTGCCAAGATGCATAGAAATAAATAGTTGCATATTGATATTTATGTTTCCTACCTTGTTAATATATTGTTGATAATTAGTTAGAAATCATGATCAGTGTCTTCTCATACAGTAGATGATCATTAATGATTACAAATAACATCCTTCCATCCATTTTCTGAACCGCTTTGTCCTCACAAGGGTTGGGGGCGTGCTGGAGCCTATCCCAGCTATCTTCGGGCGAGAGGCGGGGTACACCCTGAACTGGTCGCCAGCCAATCGCAGGGCACACATAAACAAACAACCATTCGCGCACACATTCAAACCTAAGGGAAATTTAGAGTCTCCAATCAACCTACATGCATGTTTTTGGGATGTGGGAGGAAACCGCAGTGCCTGGAGAAAACCCACGCAGGCACAGGGAGAACACGCAAACTCCACACAGGCGGGGCCGGGATTTGAACCCCGGTCCTCAGAACTGTGAGGCAGATGTGCTAACCAGTCGTCACCGTGTCACCTACAAATAACATAACTAAAGGTAATTTGAGCAAATTGGTTATTTCAGAAGACTATCAAACTAGTAGCCCCTCACATATCACATAATCAGTACCCAAGAAGTAGCTCTCAGTTTCAAAAAGATGGGTGACCCCTATGAAAGAGTTTCTGTGTAGTCCGGCTCTCATTTGAAAATGGCGGCTCTTTGCTCAGGTAGCTGCCATTTACAGGTGGAGAAATTTGGTGCGAGGGCGGCACTATTTAAATTAGCCCGACTATGAAATCACAGGAGGACCAACGTCTTAGAGGCTGGCGCATTGTCTGGCAGCTCACAAAATTATTTACTTTGTTTGTGTTATTTCACATTTGATGGGTGGGCAGGCGCTCTAGCGATCCAATAAGTAATTAAAAAGCCAATTTTCCATATTATGTTCATCACACTATATGCACGTAGCCAAATGTATTCTGACACATGGCCATTACACCAAAACAGGGATTGAAAATGGAATGTGGAGTTCCTCCCCCCAGTATCCTTAACCCTCCTCTTTAATCCTTTGACACATATGACAATACGTTTGTTAAATGACTACAAAGCCAATGTATCACAATACCATATAACTGATTGCCTTTTGTCCGTTTTATGTATTTACAATGCAAGACATTTGACCTCAAATCTGATTAAGATGGACTATCAGCGCTGGGGGTCCTTTCTGCCATCTGAGAACATCCTCCAATCCATTAGTGCAAATTGGGTCTCTAATCCTATTCATTGCTGTTGAGTGGCTCCCACTACCTGACACTGGCTTTCCCAGGCCCGCTAAACAGTCACGCCTGTGAATGTGGCGATTAAACACGCTGAGAGGACCGCGCCAACTGACCCGACAGCTGCTGAAACTTTAGCATAAACAGATATGCAGAAAAACATGGCTGCAGATTCTTTAGCACCTCTTTCTACCAACCAACAAGGACACGCAGATTTGCACGAACTAAAAACTGACTAGATAAATGTGTCCATGTTTTCCACCTGGGCTTTTGGATACAGATGATATATGGAAGTACTTTTCTACTTCACACATCTGGCAAAACTTGGAAGTTGGAAGAATCTTTCAGAAACAGGATAATTGTCCAGAAAATTAAAGTAAAATAGAATTAACCGAGCCGTCACTATCATACAATATTTAAATACTATACAGTAAGGATCGACAACTTGATTGTCCAATTGTCGAAAATGTCTTGTTACGTTACGTATCCTAACATATTATCTTCTGGAGTTTCTCATGCTTTCTAAGATGCATGTGGATGACCACAAAATGTACACAAAACTTGAAAAACGAGTGCTTCTGCGATTCTATAGTGAGTCATTTGTTTATTATTGAGCCACACATGAGCAGCTGTTCTCCAAGATGTGGTTTCCACCTTTAGCACTAACATCATATGCTGACAGGTTACACTCTCTCACTCTGGTCTCATACTGTGTAGCGTGAGAAATTGACTTGTCTTTTTCACAAGTGGGGAACATAACTTGTAAGTACCCAGTAGGTAGAAAATCACAATGTTAGCGCAAATGGAATTATTCGTTCGGACCAACTGTATGTACCGTATTTTCACAACCATAAGGCACACTGAAAAGTCTTAAATTTTCTCCAAAATGGACGCGGCGCCTTATAATGCGGCGCGCCTTATGTGTGCACCGAGTTCCAAAATCTATAAATGTTGTTGTGTGATGAGCGCTCCGCTTGACTGACTGGGAGCATTTCCTGCCAACACGCTGCTTATACAGAGGAAAAGCGGACGTGGCTGAGGACAGCATGCGGCCGTTAAAGGGGGAAGGGTGCGTGTGAAGGAGGACGCTAAAGGCACGGCCCCAGTAGGTATATAGCGCCGGTATGTGCATTGTGCAAAACAACAAATGTTTGGCTAAGGACCCCCGAAAATGGCACCTACGAAGAGACAAGCTTACGAAGCACAGTTTAAACTGCAAGCTATCAGTTACGCGGAGGAACATGGGAATCAAGCAGCTGCGAGAGAATTCAAGATCAACGAATCCATGGTTCGCAAGTGGAGGAAGCAGGAAAATGAGCTTCGCCAAGAAGACGAAGCTGAGTTTCCGCGGAAACAAGGCGAGGTGGCCCGAGTTGGAAGACCAACTCGAGCAATGGATTAATGATCAAAGAACAGCCGGGAGAAGTGTCTCTACAGTCACCATTCGACTGAGTGCAATAACTCGGAGCTTGCCATCATGCCATAGGGCTTGACGAAGGAACTCCAACCGCTGGACATCGGTGTAAACAGGGCGTTCAAAGTGAAGTTGTGAGCGGCGTGGGAGCCATGAATGACAGATGGCAAACACAGCTTTAATAAGACTAGAAGGCAGCGCCGGGCGAGTTACGCCACAATTTGTGAATGGATTGTGGATGCTTGGGCTAACGTGTCTGCTTGCACTGTTGTTCGAGCTTTCGTAAAAGCCGGCATCATTTCTGAGGAGCCGCACGGCAACGAGACTGACTCAGACAATGACGAGAGGGAACCTGGCGTGTTTGATGGAGAACTTGCCCAGCTGTTCATTTCGGATACAGAAGATGAGGACTTCGATGGATTTGTGGATGAGGATTGATCAAAAAATAACGTGAGTTCATTGTTAAATACTTGAATAAAGTACAACCGTACTCACTTTTGCTCCCGCTGCCTTTTTAAAAACATTGTTTTAGCGTGCATGCATGCTACCGTATGTTTTAAGCTAGCATATGTTTTACCATGCCTCCGCCCAATAATACGGTGCGCCTTATGTATGCGTTAAATACAGAAATAGACCCCGTAACTGAGACTGCGCCTTTTAATACAGTACGCCTTCTGGTCGTGAAAATAGTCTTGATAAGAAGGCTTTTGTTGCCACTGTGTGTGCATATACAGTATGTGTGTGTGTTCGGGTGTGTGCATGTGCAACTTACACATGGCCCAGCTCGTGAGCGATGGTGAAGGAGGCGCTAATTCCGTTTTCTTCGCTGATAGAACAGCTGCGGTACTGGTCGCACATGGTCCCCAGTTCTGCGAGCCCTGTAAACGTGTAACACCATATTGACGTGCATCTATTTGGGGCTGAACACCCGCTCCTTATAGGTGGTTAAACTATTAAAATGTTTGTTCCGTTATGTGAGATTAGCCTCACTTTCTACCAGTCTGTCCCGTCACCGTCCCGTTATCAGCCAGCTTCCCATAAACGCATTACTGCACAATTTATGAGCTTGGAGCGGAAAGTTAATTTTTTGGGGGAAAAAAGGAGAAAAGTCTTACCGAGAGTGTCACACTTGTCTTTTGCGCGGCAGATATCTTCCCTGAGGAACAAAAAAAATATCTAAATAATATTTGTTCTAGAGGAAAATTAGTGATTCTTAGAGGCGAGCATACCTGGTGATGAGGAGGGCGGTGTCGTGGTGAGAGGGGTGGCTGTCGTCCTTGACGTTTTGCTTCTGCTGCCATGTGCAGAAGTTGTGCAAAGTGGTGGCGGCGTTGAAACTCACTGTGGGCCCATCCTGTTTGGAGGGAAATCCCATGAAGTAGCTTTTAGGGCTGCTATAGAATCTCTATGAGGACCACTCTTTACAACTACACCTCCTCCCTTGACTATGTATTGGATTCACCTCCAAAGAAACAAAAGCCAATCGCTATCACTTTGTTTTAAAATGTCCCGTATTTTGCCTATTTAGACCTTCATAGAGTGACTCTCTAACACTGACAGTATAAGTGTCAATTTCATTTGAAAAACACCTTGATTTTGTTATACAAGTGTCCAGAAAAGGCCCCTCTTACAGCTACTTCTGTTTGACCCAATTTTGTATCCACTTTGTCCATATTTTGCTAAGACCGCCCCCCCCTTTCCTCTGATTGGTTTTCTCCGTGTAGAAGACCCACTTGTGAGCGACACGTTTGTTATGTTGACAGCGCTGGCTCGGGAGTGGAAAGGGAAGGTGGAGATCTTTCCTAGTGACGTAGATAAGCTCAAGACATTTGAATGATCTGATTTCAGGCCTCTCGGCAGAAAAACATCTGTAACTCAGCTCAGGAATGCGTGGAAGATTTTAATTCATATTTCACATGTTTACTGAGTCACCATAGAGACAATATTACATCCCAAATATTAGAAAAACTAGGTTTGGCAAACTACTGTATGTCCCCTTTAATAAACCAAGAGCTCGATTTTAATAGACAGCGCATCTGTGGTGGAGCACAAATGCTGGCGTATCCTGATTTTTGTGCACGCACAAGGCTCACTGCGCGTGCTTGCCAATTTGGCAGCCCGGCGTGCGACAAGCTGGGCATTCCGGTGCAGCGAGGGTCAGATGTATTCCATTCATAAATATGTGAACAGCGGGTATCAAAGCCTTTGAAACATTGCATGAATAAATTAATTGAAAACATTATTCTCATTATTATTCTTATATTTTTAAATCATCCCAAAGGAACAATCGGGGGTGAGGGGCAGTCTCCAAGTGCCCACTTCATGGCGCAGATATCTGTGATCTCATCCCAAGCCAACTTTAGATCATCCACCCGTGGAGGTCTGCTTGCAGTTCCGTATAAACGTACAGTATTTTGCATGTTTCCACTCGAGCAAATCAGTTTCTTCTTGGGAAACATTTGGTTGTCTGCACTCCGTCATGTCAAAGACTCTCAGTGCGCCACTAGCACGCCACATTTAAAGGGAACGAGAGAGAGTTTGGCTGTAAACACACCCACGGTGGCGATCACTCTCGGATCTGCAGGGGGGTACTGATTCTAACCCGCCCCTGTCGTACAGTTGAGGTGCCTGCCGTGCCTGATTTACGCCGGTCATTAAAATAGGGCCCTAAGTGTCTACCTTGGATTATGAATGTGATGTTGTAAGCAGATGACTGACAGCAAGCTTGTTGTCTGGTCCTGATAAAACTTATGTCATGGATACATCCACGTTCATATCATGTTCTAAAAGGATGGATTCACTAAAAAGGTGCCTCGAGTCATCTCCTGTGCAAATGGCTGGCTGCTACACTATAGCGTGACTTGTTCTACTCTCCAGAGGCTTGGACACTACAAAGCGGGCGTTGTCCACATCTACGGACACCTGCACGAACATCACAGCCTGCGAAGTTCAGGGCCTACCTGTTCATTGTGGATGACGATCAGCTTGACAATCATGATGTTGATGAGGTTTCCCACGCTGGGGTCTTTGTACACCGCTGCTACCTGTAACAAAGACAAGGCACAGACAAAAAAAAATGCAAACCTGCATAAACTTGAGCCGTTGTGCGCTTGGAATGTGAATAATAAAGTGGTAACTAGTGGTGGTAATTCATTGGAGGCCACATAAAGAGGCCAAATATGTAATAACTAGGGTCTTAAAAGCTAATTTCATCACCCCCAACAGATGCCATGAACACAGCGGCCAACTTAAAGCTCAGCAAAACTCGCCAGCCAAACATTCCCTCGCTTGTGTTCCCCTCCACTTCCCTCGCTCTACCAGTGCACCCCTGTCACGGTCAACCAGCGGTCTTCTGAGGCCGTGTGCAGCCTCCTGACAGGAACTCATTAGTACACTATAAACATTTAGCTCGTCTCAGCCCTGAGGGGGGGACGTAAACATGGTACATGTCTTTGCTCGCTCTTTATCCAACTATACCACGAGTCCTCGTATTGCTTGCCCCACCACATGTGTGTACATACAATGGATCCTCCAAGGTTGATTTATATTTGGTCAGATTTTAAATTATTTTTTTTAAACAGCATTCTTAGATGTCTTACAAGTGTTAAAAAATAAAAATAAAAAAAAAAAACACAAAACACATTTTGCTCTGTTTTTCTTTTTGCAATCTGGGATTTGCTTTTCTTTCTCATGATACCGAGTTGATAAATCACTGCAATGTATAAATAGGCAACATGTCACCAGGTTGTAAGTTTCTTAGCAGGGTTTTTTAAAGTAAACTGTAGTAATGGCACTTAAAGCCAAAGAATAAGCTAAACATGCGCCTCCTAGCATTTATGAACAATCTCTGTTAAAAAAAAAAAAACATTTAGCAAACCCTCGAATGACACATCCAAGTACAGTACCGTAGTCAGCAGCTAAAAGTCTTCCTGGATAATCCCCAATGAGCGATTGTTTAATGGCTCCACAGGAGAGCATGTGTCTCTATTGTTGGTCCACTTGCATAAACACTGGCAGGAGTAATGTTGGGACATCGAACTTTATCATGTTTGCTGTACAGTGTCCGCTGTACCCGACTGGACCTTCTTTAGGGACAACGCAGCGCTGACAATCATTACTCGTTCGCTCAAGTGAATAAGGGGACGTTCTGCTTTGACCGGGGATCAGCCATCTGCCAGTCAATTTTAACGTTACTCAGCTCGATTAGCAGCTGGCCTCTTGTCACATGTCAAGCACTGAAGTCCTGAGTCAGGGAGAATGGCTGTTTGTCTAAATTTACTTGATTAACGCTAGCTTCCTGTGTGATGTTTGCGTGTTGTCCTTGTGCTTCCTCCCATAGTCCATAGAAATTCATGTTAGGTGACTCTAGGTGTAATTTTGAATGGTTGTTTGTCTGCCGGCGGCACGGTGTCCGACTGGTTAGCACATCTGCCTCACAGTTCTGAGGACTGGGGTTCAAATCCTGGCCCCGCCTGTGTGGAGTTTGCATGTTCTGCCTGTGCCTGCGTGGGATTTCTCCGGGCACTCCGGTTTCCTCCCACATCCCAAAAACATGCGTGGTAGGTTGATTGAAGACTCTAAATTGCCCATAGGTGTGAATGTGAGTGCAAATGGTTGTTTGTTTCTATGTGCCCTGCGATTGGCTGGCGACCGGTTCGGGGTGTACCCCGCCTACCCCCCGAAGATAGCTGGGATAGGCTCCAGTGAGGATAAGCGGTAAAGAAAATGGATGGATGGATGGATGTTTGTCTGCCTTGGCGACCAACTCACCCTTGACTCTAAAGAGGATAAGCACTAAAAAAATGGATGGCCACACCATTATCCCTGCCACTACAACACAGCCACCTCCCAACCCACCCCAAAACAATCTAAATAAACCCTGCTTTGCATACAGTGAGATTTTCCCAAATATTTTAAGTCATACACCCCATTTCTGCACACCTAACCCCAGAACTACAACAAATCCAACCCCCCCAAACTCACACATAAAAATCTAAACAAACCCCACTTAGTGTAGTTATACTGATTTTGTGTCATAGAACAGTCTTCTGCAAATGTTATAAGTTGTGCACACCCCCTTATTACACCCCAACACAGTTGACACACCCCTATCACCCATCACCACAACACATCTAACCGGGCCACAAAAAATCTAAAGAAACCCCATTTACGAACCCTATCAATCGTAGTGGCTGTACCCCCATCACACAGTCCCATAACATCCCTGACCCGCCCCAAAAAAGCCAAACAAATGCGGGTTAGCATATAATTCCGATGACTTTACCCAGTAGAACAGTGTTTCCCAAACCTTTTAGGTTACGTACCCCTTTTCACACCCCAACAGAGTTGCTACACCTCACCACCCGGCACCACAACACACTCACCCCTCACAAATTTGTTTTAATCAAACCTAGCTTCATATATGGCTGTTGATTTTACATACTATAATAATTATTATTTTTAGAAACATTATTTTACTTACTACTGACATGATTGTTAGGATGTAGTGCTCCAGGTTGCGCCCGTGGTGACGTGCCATCTTGGCGTCGACCGTCACCATCAGCTCGACGTAGCGCGGGTAGGAGAGGAAGCGCTTGCGTCTGCGTGGGTGCCTTGGCTGCGTTCCGTTAGAAGAGTTGGCGTTCCGCTCGTCAATGGCAGCTCGGAGAGAGTCCAGCTCGTCGCCCATGTTCCCTCGACCCTCCAAAGACGCTGTCCTTACGCCGTCGTCTGAGTGGAGACAGAAATTAAATGAAGAAGGGCATACCTCTGCCAAGGCCTGATAACAATGCAACGCAGTATAGTGGAAAGTTGAATGACCCTGAGGTTGTACAATCTGGAATATTTTCAGGGAAAGTGTAATAATGCTTGAGCGTGGTTGTAAAATGAGGCAAACAAGAATCCTGGTCGATGTGGTTCCACTCCAGTCCTGTAGGTGGAAACCTCCTGAAAGCTCTCATGAAGGTGAAACATTTTGATGAAGCGTTAAAGAATCAACATTGTTGTTGTTTTTTTGGTTTTTTTGTTTTGTTTTTTTGGTGACACTTGTTCAAAAAAGAATAAGGGGTCTTCAGAGAAGAAGAACATACACATGCTCTGTAAAGTATCAGACACCACATACGTCGTCACTTCTGAAACTTCGGACCAAATCACAGGTCGACCAATTTGTTTGCCCGCAGAGGATCCACTATACATTCTAGCCACATAGTTTAGCGTCTAGCACAAAAACATAGGTTTTGAGATTACGAACTTCATCGAGTGAAGACAATTTGTTTACGCAGCAACGTAAGAATACACAGGAAAACACCCTCGGTTTCTGTACTTACTGTTTTTTTATTTAATGGTTTTACATTATGGCCTGGAAGTGTTTTTCCGACAAATATTTACCCTAATTATGATAATACAGCATTAGTGTAGCTTAGTGATCAATTGACTTACAGTGTTCCCTCGCCACTTCGCGCGTCACGTTACTGTATAAGGTTTTATAATTAAAGATTTAAGTAAATACGTGTACTGTTGTAATCTTTGTCTCAAATATGTAAAGTATAAATACTGTTTACATATTTTAAACATTCTGGTACCCACATACAAAATTCCTAGGGGGGGCAAATCCTACTTCGCAATTTTGCACCTTTCGCGGGGGGTTCTGGTCCCCATTAACTGCGAAATACGAGGGAACACTGTATACGTATAAATCTCGGTTACAGTACTTTGTTGCCATAAGAACGGAACTCTGTTGTGAATCATGGACCTCCTGTAATAAAATTCATAATAAAAACAGAACAAGAAACCTAGTAGATTGAACACAGACAAGTCATTTGTAAACATCTCCATTTTAAAGTAGTAAAGTATTTTATGACCCCCCGTTTTCAGTGGCAATATTAAAGCGTAATGGGAACTAACGATCAAACACAGCCTAAAAAGCATAATACCTTTACAGTAGTGTATTAGCCAGGAGGATTTAGCTTATCAGAATTCCAGTGAGATAACAGAGGCGAGCTGCAGACCTCTACAGCAAAGAAGCGCTATAAATTCTTGTGTCATATTGGGAACAAAAAAAGGAAAGTGCTTGCATCAAGAGGCATGAGCTTTCAGGCTGAGGCCCAACTAGGTTGCGCTCCAAAAAAGGGGAATATAAAATGACTCAGAAAGCTCATGCTAATCTTGAAATCTTGATGTAGGTTATGCAATTGAAAGCCAATCCATCATGTACATTTAACAGCAGATTTCCGTGCTTAGCAGTGGGTGGGGGGAACGATGCCTTCGACAACAACATCCCAGCATCTTGGCACACTTTCAGCTGAAGTGCACGTGTTGACCTGACGATGAGGGATGCATTCCTTCACCATGACACAGTGAAGCTCAAATACAGAGACAGTGAGGCTAGAAAAGAGGAAGGGGACATCTACAAAGCGTATTTGATTAAACATGCACATAATGTCATTTCCTTCTCTGTTTCCAGGTAGAGTTTGCAAAGGGGGTAACATGGACGCCAACCACACAAAAATGCATCTTGTTTAGGGGATCCAGATGAAAATAACCTCAAAGACAAAAGCCCAGAGGACAAAAGTGGCCACATAATGCCCATAATCAGCAGCGAGGGAAAACCTATTTGAATGTGATAAAACAGATGAGACGAGCTATACAAGAACTTAGCACAAAAAAAATATATATATATATATATATCTTTATTGAAGTATCAAATGTATGTTTATTTGAACTAACTTGGTGATCTGCAATATTGTTGACTGGCCAGGACATCTCTTGGGTTAGCGCTAACATTACTTACTGCTAAAATATTGTTTTCGTGCACTAACATCGGATTTTTTTTTTCCCATTTCATTTTAGATGAGACAAATGATGCTAACAGATGGCATAAAAATAGTCTTAGAAAATATAGGTAAGTAGGCCGATAAACTGATTTAGTAATTTACAACATTGGTGGACAGCATAATGTTATTTTAGCACTAATATTAGCCCTAGCACAACTATTTTGTACACTAAAATCAGAAAGCAAATCACAACTTTGTTTCTAGGTCAAATCTGTTCCAAAATTGCTAATTGTCGTCACTTTTAAAAATGTTGAGATTCCAAGGATGTTCTTTTACCAACACACTTTATATTACATATTTATATATATACATATTAAGAAATTAAAAAAAGAAGTTATACGTTTTCCTTGACTTTGTATTTCAAAACTACTTATCCAACATGTTTTTTGTTTATACTGTATGTAATATGATGAAGCGATTATACATTTGTATACATTTGTGTGGTTTCAGTCATAACGGCCCTCTAAGAGAAACCATAACTATTGTGTGGCCCGCCACAAAAATGAGTTTGACAACACTGGGCTAGGACATCACATCTCTTCAACAAATGAGCGGCTATGCTCTGACTGTGGCTGTCATTGCCCACATGCGAGGACATTACACTAACTTAACTGTTCCATTTTTTTATTTTTTTTGGTTCACTTCACTGCTCCTTTTTTTTTTTTTTTTTGTTCATTTCACTTGAGTGGCATCGTATCTGAAGCTCCCTCTTGAACTTGAATTTTGCCTCGCGACAAGCAATAAAAAATTGACCAAGCGACAAATTGAGACACTCATATCACTTTAGTTTGGACCAGCCAGTACACCTCTTTGCTTTGTTAACTTAGGGCAAGGTTGTATGCCGTCCGGAGCAACATTGAGAAATTTTGCTGTGGGGTTTGTAATGCAAAAAAAAAAAAAAAAGGCATAGAGAATCCAAATGAAACATAAACAGACATTCATGGAGCATTTTATGACTCTCAGCGCACATGCACTGTGCATAGTTTGGAGTCCATTGACCTCACCAACCTCTTCAACTTTGAGTGAAGTGTCCCTTTGTCTTGTCCGTGGTCAATCTTTCCAGACAGTCAGACAGAGAGACATTGTGTGAAACTGTTAGCTCAGTGAAAAGCCAAAAAAAAGAAATAAAGAACTTGTTGGGATTATTCAAGCGATGCCCCCAGCGGGCACGCGAGGCAGAGCGTGACTCCCTGGCACAATGGCCGCATAGCCCCTCGCTGCCGTGAGGCCGACTCTCATGCCAGCGCCTGTTTCAGAGGCAGCGCCAAGCCCGCCTATGCCCATGCACACAGCCAGAACAGAGCTTTGTATTTTCCAGGGGAAAAAAAAGAAAAAAAAAATCTCTGGAGGCTTCGCTAAAGCCCTTAAACAGACTCATCTCTGCAAGATAGTCTGACTTCAAAGGGATAAGCATGCATGTAAGGAGAAGCTAAAAGAAATTGGCTTTAAGTCGAGATAAAAAAAAAAAAAAATCAGAAGAGTGGGAGGTGAAAATGTGGTCAGTGTTATAATAGCTTCGGAATCAGTGCAGATTAGCCGTACACAACCTCTCCAAAAGCGCATTAGCTTCAAATCCGCCTCTCGCTGGGTCCTGAGCTGCTACTTACACCATGACAGGACAGAGGTGACTGCCCTGACTCGCCCCGAGACCAGGCGTCATTCACCATTAACAGCAACTCGGCATCCACCGATATCAGTCTACATTGTGGCTTGCAAAAGAAGCAACAAAGCATTCAAAAACTGCCCAAAACACTGAAGCACTGAACACCTTGCTTCCATTTCCAACAGCTTATCTTTGTGAAGCGCAATTTTCTGCATTGTTGGCGACCAAAACAAAATTACAGAGTAGAATCCACATAGGTAACACACTTCGGCTGTCATTGTGTCCCTTCTCGTTGAAGAGAAACAAGCGGAGGGCTCCCACTTAGTACAACAACTATATTCAGCGTAATGGTGTGTTGTATTTTTTCTTATTTGTTTTATTTGCTTCTATGCCGTACGACAAATTATTGCTTTACAATACATGAAACCGGTCCGTGGCGCAAACAACGTTGGGGACTGCTGCCTTAAAGCACTGATTCCCGTGGTTCGACAGTATGGCAAAAACAACTGTCCAGTGAAAGACCCCTTCAGTTAAGATGAGCAAAAATGTTGTGATAGCAGATTAATTCTTTTCAACAAAAAGGCAACTCATCATCAGCGTGATTCAAAATTGTATTTCAATCCAACAAAATGCCTTTGGCCATACTTGCTGTGTGACGATCTTACGCTTTTGATCCGCTGAAGCTAAGTAGATTTGATTTGGCGGTAACTGATAGGCCAGACAGAGCCGAGCAACGTCTTGGCGGCTATACTCTCGGCTAAAGTCTATAACTTTAATAGCCGCCATGTGTCAGCGCCTATTGAAGCCGACGTGTCGTCTCAGGAGATCCCGTGACAGATTCCAGCTGGGGTTATTTTCTACCACTGTCAACTGTCTAGGGCATTCTTAAACAGACGGAGCCCTGCGGAGGAATGGCTGGCGGTGTCTTGAGTGACAGCCACTGACTGCGTGGCGGCGTGAGTGACGGTCAGAGGTAAGGAGGGCCGACAGGTGAGCGACAGTTCCTCACCGACATGGACTGGGGCCAGTGGTACATCAGTGTCTCAGTGTCATCGCTTATCGATCGGTTGTCATCGGAGACGGCAAACATCAACCTGAACTACTGACCTGCTATTTCAGTCAGTTCGTTCTGTTAACATGAGCTCTTAATATTGCTGGGTTTACCAAGGTCTCACTCAGTGACGATGTGGATGTGAGGGTGAATGGTTGTCTGTCTCTAAATGTGTTCTGTGATTGACTGGCAACCAGTCAAGGATGGATTCTACCTTTGGCCCGACATCAGCAACTGAATATCGATGGAACGTTAATTGATTGTAACGTTTTACAACAGTCAATCAAGGAAATTTAATGAAATGTCCATCTCTGATTGGGAATCATGGTAAACGCATAGAGGATACTGAATCTTATTATATGGGAACCGGATCAGTACTTCTGCTAAAACATTGCCTAGGTTTCAACACCTTGGCACACAGAACTACAAAATAATTTGCTTTTATTGAGTACATTTTTTGAGGAAAAAAAAAAAAAAATACATATATATATATATATATATGTATATACTGTATATATTCAAGATTAAAGTTGCACACGCACAAGAAAATAAGCTTTAGCGAAAAAAGGCCACTATTTTATAGAGGCCCCGCCTCTTAAAGGTACACGTACAGTATGGTCACACAGACACTACAGTATGTATAGTATGTATACAGTGCATGTATACCGTATGTATTTTAAGCTTGCAATTTTTTGGTGATGTCTTCAAAACCATTTAAAATGGGTTTGCATCTGGATGGTATCCCCGGCAATTAACGTTGGCTCACTCTATATTAAAAGGGGGAAAAAAGGAGTATCGTTTTGAGAATAGTCGTAAACTGTATTTTCGCTACACGCAAGAGATGACTTTTTTTAAATATATGAATTTGTTCTTGGAAATAGATATTATAATATACAACCTTTTTGTATCAAATGTACAACTTATTCTTCAAAATATACAACTACTATTATCTTAATAGATTATAATAATAGTACTATTAATAATAATAATATTTTGCTCCCACTGCATTTTTAAAAACATTGTTTTAGCATGCATGCATGCTACCGTATGTTTTACCATGCCTGTACCCAATAATACGGTGCGCCTTATGTATGTGCTAAATACAGAAATAGACCCCGTAACTGAGACTGCGCCTTTTAATACGGTGCGCCCAATGGTCGTGAAAATACGGTAATTAAAAAAAATTGTGTGACCCTAATACTCCTTTTTACCAAACTTCTAGATTGCTCTCCCATAATTCCACATTTCTGGGCATGTGTGTTACGATATGCTGTTACGATGGAATTAGTTTCTTAAATCTCAATGTCACATGACTCCCACCTGCAAATGACACCAGAGAAACAGCACGGTCTCCTTGCCAACGTTTGTCGTCCACATCCATCAGAAGTATTTGGTCTGTTCCTCCAAACACATTCTTCAACAGACCACCGCTGAGCTGTTTTCAACATGTCTCCAAATCACAACTGTAAGTGCACAAAGGCCTTCCAAAGGAGGACAAAGGTTGTGTCGTTTCCCTTTTTAAAAAAAAAAAAAAAAAAAGCCTTCTTCAGCAGTGGACAATTGTCCGCCCCTTCTTTCGTCTAGCCACCAAGATTGCACTTAATCGTGCTCCGTCTGCAGCATTTTCCTCGTAATGGATGATAAGCAGAGTATCTGGCCTTGTGTGGACGCAAAGCACTAACCTACACTCAGTGTAAGGAACACTGTCCAATTAATTGGCACCCTGGGACGGAGTGCTTCGACTCTCAGCGGGCCATTGTAAAAGAATGTTAATTAGTTCAACAACGAGATGTGTGTTTGCCATTGTCGGCCTCTCGGCATTGATACTCTTGACTTGGAACTGAGGCAGAGTCAAAGAGCAAGGCTTTGATGTGGAGGGGAAATCATTTGAGATGAACGACTGACCCGCGCCCGCGGAAAACGAATAACCCATGTAATGCTTTTGTTTATTGGCTTCTTGAGCTTGTTTTCAGATGAGGTTTTGGTGAAGAAGACAAGCGGACGACTGGGGTTCAGCTGGAGCCAAATAAATGACAACATTTATGAAAGGATACACACTGTGCAGGATTCTTGCTGTTGTTCTCGGCTCTGTGGAGAACTGCCAGGACCATTGGGTCGACTGGCTCATTGAGAAGACAGTCACAGTTTCTGTCAACTTCTTATAGCTGACATCGTTGTCTTCTTTAGACATCAATCTAGCCACGAGTGAACCAAGTGAACACATTAAAAAGTACCACGTACAGTGGTACCTTGACTTTCAAGTGCATCGACCTCTGGGTTTCATGAGTTTAAAGCCATCGTTGGATCGATTTTTTGATTTGTGTCGCGAGCCCAAATTTGAATTACGAGCAAGCTTCAGATACGTAGTCGCTGGAATGAAGAGAGAAAAAAAGAAACGCAACAGTCGCCGATGCAATTTCAGCCATTGATTTAACAGGAAAAAAAACATCAAACGCACAAATACAAAATGAAAACACTCACAATGAGAATGGAGAAGACATTAACCCTGAACTAACCGCATTGATGTCACGTAGTGCGTGCATATGTGACTTTCCACTTAAAACAGCTACTATATAAAATCAGTTTATTTCTTTACCTTCTCTTTTATTATGTTTTTATATTGGGGGGCACGGTGAACGACTGATTAGCACATCAGCCTCACAGTTCTGTGGATCTGGGTTCAAATCCGGCCTCGCTTGTGTGGAGTTTGCATGTTCTCCCTTCTGCGGGTAATCAGGTTTCCTCCCACATCCCAAAAACACGCATGGTAGGTTAATTGAAGACTTTCAATTGTCCATAGGTGTGAATGTGAGTCTTCAATGTTGTTTGTTTCTATGTGCCCTCCAATTGCCTGGGATGGAATGGATTAATGGCATTTCAATTCATTTTAATGTTTTTTTGTTATGCGAGTAAATTGAGTTATAAGCTTTGTCACAGAACAAATTAAACTCATAAGTCAAAGTACCACTGCATATATGATTTTCAGCTTTGATCCGGAGCGGCCATTGTACTGTATGTGTGAACGCGCTAAGATACAACAACAAGCTCACGTTCAGAGATGTACTATAGATGCATTTCTTTTCCAAGCCTTCAATATTCAGACACCCCATCTAACACCACACACATGCTAAAAACAAAAAACTAAAGAAGGAATAAGTAAAGGAATTCTGCTTAGTCATGGATACATGCAAAATAAACTAAAAGACTATGTCGAAGGTTCACTATATTTGCTCGTGCACCCCCGGGGGGTGTGGTTCAAAATTGAGCCTTTCTAAAAGAAAGGTAAAATGTTTTTAAGATATAGCCACTATTAATCACATGCACCTGAGTCGACACATTTTTAGCTCATTCTACTGGTATGTGTGCACATTTTTGGCCAGTTATCATAAGACCTTGTATTACTCTGCTGCATTTTCATGATGACAAAGTGATTATCATGAGGATACCAAATGCACAATTTGGGAATCCCTTACAGGACACACAAGCCTCGGATGAGACACACCAGAAGGACACTTAAGGCTTCAGTATGCAGACGAAAGCTCGCAAGACAAAAATTTTGACCATCAATGATGAGTGTTTGCCAGAGTCAGGGAGAGTCCTGTCACTCTGAGAGGGGGCCTGGGGGCTGGAATGACAGGATGACTAAAGTTCCTGGAGGCAGCTGACGTTTACCTATGGCTAAAGGAGATAAAGGTCGTACGTACAGCTTTCACAACGTATTTGTCATCGGTCCATCATGACCCTCAAGAGCCACTTTCCCTGACCTCCGTACCACAGTGTTGAGTGAGGCCCAGCTTTGCAAACCAGCTGCCGACTGCATACGAAAAAGAAAAAAAAAAAAAACACGTCAGCCCGTCCTGTGAGTGACAAACAAAGCGGGAAGTGAGGTTACCAACAACAAGTGGCTCCTTTCACATACATGAAAGCGCAAGGGGAGAGCGAGGCAGTGATTCAACCGACCGACCCCAGGCGAGGGAGGGCCCTTTTTCCATTTAAATGAACCCATTGAGCAAAAAAAAACAAAAAAAACAAAACCTTGATGCTGGCATTTGAACTTGCTTTACACAGTAGTATACACTGCAGTGATGCGGACTTTGTATCGATCCGTTGCGGTAAAGAAGGAGCTAAACCGAATGGGCAGCGGTAAGTCTGGGCGTCCCTGCTAAAGCTACTGCTAAAGCTACTGCTACCGCGACCCGACCTCGGATAAGGGGTAGAAAATGGATGGATGTGTACACAGTGGGCACTGAGGGGGGAATCCCATATAGTGATTATGTTGAGGGTCAGGGGCCACAGATGTCATGCGGGCCAAGTATTGCCCCATCAAAGGCGGTCACACAACACAACAAAATGGGGATGAAAGACCCCCGTCACCAACACTGGAACACTAGTGTTTGGCTATTCAGCTGCGAATGTTTGCTGTCAAACTGTCCATATTCAATTTACTGTTCCTAATGCATTCAAAGTATGGCACTGAGGGAGGGTGTGGGGAAGACTGGGGTGGGGGTTCAGCGTAGCCGACAAAAACAGCGAGAAAGAGGCTCCCTATGCGTCTTCAAATGGAATTGAAGGAGAAAAGAATCTACCCTCATTGTAGAGACCCTCAGCCTTGTGGCGATCCCTATCCACTCATGCCGGGATTCACATGCAAGCTCGCAGGCGGGTACAGTGGAACATCTTTAAAGGACATCCTCGGTTTACGAGGGTCCCGACTAGGGCTTGGAATTCATATCGCAGAATAAATCTAATCCATTCACAGCAAAAGTACTGTACTGTATATATTATGATATAAACATAAGTGTAAAAATAAAAATGGAAGTGTTTTTGAATGGGTTGTATAGTCCTTTAGCAAAGCTAAATCATAAAAAAGAAATATGACATACACAGCAAATAAACAGGTAATTCTGAGAACATTTATTGCGAAAATCTCAAAACTCAACATTAAAATTCAGCACTCTATGGTGCAAACTAACAAATAACATTGCTGATATTAAAAATATTTCATATACTATTTATTAATATACTTTTGAGCTTGTAGGCTTCGCCACCTGGCTTACGAACAGCGTGCAGTAACGTACTCATTCATTTCCGGTTTTTGGACCTGCCGTTGTGTGCTAGATGATTACTGTAATGCGTATCCAGCCATACATTCGAGAATAGTGTACTGTACCACCGAAGCACTTATTCGGGTGCTTCACGACTCTACACTTTATGATACCTTAGCGGTTAGCATGGCTTTACCAGCTTCTCTCTTCTTGGTCAGTGTATTGCATGCGTAGGTCAATACTTGTCAGGAGGCTTGCTTATTTGCTGCCATGGAGTCAAGGATTAATTAGAGGATAGGAGCCGCACCGTGGTAGGACAGTCGCAGCTTGTAGCTAGCTGGTGCGGTGCACGATAGTGTAGCACCGCACATTCACACGGTAGTCATCATCGCCACATGGTGGTTTTTACACTACGCTTACTACATGTAATGTATCTAAGGGAGTTACACTTATAACTTTAATAATAACTTCTGTTTATATAACAGCTTTAAAGACACAAAGTGCGTTGACAGAACCGGAACGCATAAATAAAACAAAATGAAACACAATGACAGGATAAAAATCCATGCCAACATAAATGCCAGCATTGCCAGCTGTCATAGGGTCTATTCTACAGAACTGATTGAGGGACCAAGGCAATACCCAACATGCTAAATAATAATAATAATAATAATAATAATAATAATAAACTTACTGTACAGTTAAGCTTTTGTAACGGGGACAGTTTGACCCTATTTCCATTATTTACTATGGGGGGCAATCGCTAACTATCCTGCTTCAAATTGATTTTGTTGATTTTAGGTTTTTCCTCCTGAATCCAAAACAAGGCCAAGACATACCTACATACCTTTTGTTTAGGTCCCTGGCATGTTTGTACAAATGGAAGCATTCAAAATACCCAAGCACTCAACGGTGCAGAAAAGCACGTTGAGATAAGCAAACGGCTGTCTCGATTGCCAAAATAACAATGGAGGTAAGACTTTTAAAAGCCCTTATCACTGACACCTCATAGGTGGTTACCGCATATGTTTTTGCATGTGTCGGAAACACTGTCTTCCTCTGCTTGTTTTTGCAAAAAAAATGTACAGTGACTGTACAAACTATGGAAACTTAGAGACACACAAGTGCTCCTCTGTTGTCTTGTTACAAGCAGTCATATCTGAATAAAAAGTTTACCCACCCCAACCCCCACCCCCTGCTCCCCACATGTATCTCTGCTGATAAACAAGTTGTTTGGCTTGATAAAAGGCAGCCCATTTCATCTTTGTCTGATTGAAAAAGATGTTTCACTCTAGAGGACATTCAAAAGAAAGATGTAGTGAGTACATGGGCAATAACAGTGGGAAGAGGCGAACCCCCCGCCCTCCTTGTACTGCAGGCAAACCATTGTTATCCATATTTCAAATAGTAAACTCCCCTATAAAACCACTTCAAATTCCAAAGCCTGCTGGACCATTCAGCTTTCACACAGCAGCTACCAATGATAATTTAAGACGAGGGTCCTCTTCACAAAAAGGTAAAGTGGGAAGAGACAAAAAAGAGAGGCGCACTGACCCCCCACAATGAGAGCTTTTATTGCTTCTCCAAAAAGAGGAGAAACTGAGAGAGGAATACCCCGCCAACCACCACCGCTGCTGCTGCTTCTTTGCCGCATCATTTATGAGATGAGATAAATCTGACTGGTAATGAAAGCGGTCTGGGGGTGGGGATGTGTAAAGCTGTGACAGTTGGGAATTGGGATGCCGTTCTTCTGGGCGCTTTTGGTTCCTTAGCTAAAAAAAAGGGAATAGCAACTTATTGTTTTCATGGCGATGACCTTTTTAGGGGAGGATGTACCTCCAGGAACGACCAAAGGACAGTTTAAACGGACCGCCAGCTTCAGGAAGAGTCCTGGCAGTTCTGAATTTCTTCCTTTTACAGATGATGGTGGCCACTGTGCTCATTGGGACTTTGAAAGCAACAAATTTGTTTCTGTACCCTTCTCCAGATCTGTGCCTCGACACAAAGTCTACAGACAATTCCTTCGACTTCATGCTTAGTTTGTGCTATGACATCCACTTTCAACAGTTGGACCTTATTGTATAGACAGTTGCGTGCCTTTGCAAATCACACCCAATCAACCGAATTGACCACAAGGGACTCGTACTGGTAGACCGATAGACTCAAAAGAGCTTCGGCACGAAATCAGGACAAAAATCAGGCGCTGCTCAAGATGTTGTGTAAGCCCAGCGACACACCGTCGAGCCGGTGTTTACACGTCACCTGCTAGCGGTGGCGTGTAGTGCACTCTCTCGCTGACAAAGACTGCTCGCTTTGGCTCCGTGTGGCCTTCAAAGAGCATACTTTAATCACCACATCTGGAGAGGGGCCCTATCTGATAAGGCAGATGAGTCGCATCTCGGGACACTTCAGAGCACAGTACTAGCCCAGTTCAGCTGGTTCTTTAATCCCTTAGTTTATTGTCTGCCTTCTACCTTTACATGAAGACCTACAGGTGTGTCCTATGCATCCTTGTCACCTAAGTTCACAATTTTATTACAAAAAGACTCTCCATAGCTAAATGACTAATGAAAACATTACAAAATACAACCCAAAATACAATCCAGTATTTTAAAGTACAGTACACAGTTAAAAACACTTGATTTACAGGTTGTTGCTTGGTCAATTTTTTTTGCTTTGTGTTGGGAGCCAAAATTTGAGTTATGAGCCAGATTCAGATATGCCGCTGCTCAAATGAAGTGAAAAAGTCACACCCAGACACTCACGCAGACTGAAACAACCAACTAAGCCAACTCAACTCCAGCTTCTGATGTCACTCGCTAGGCCACGCTCCTTAAACACACACATCCAACATACGAATACTACAGTATATACAGTGCCTCCACTTTATGAAACGTTAATTTCTTTAAATTTGCTTTTATTATGTTTTTATACACTACAGTTCTATTGTAGGCGGCACGGTGGACGACTGGTTAGAGCATCTGCCTCACAGTTCTGAGGAGCGGGGTTCAATCTCCGGCCCCGCCTGTGTGGAGTTTGCATGTTCTCCCCGTGCCTGCGTGGGTTTTCTCCGGCCACTCCGGTTTCCTCCCACATCCCAAAAACATGCATGGTAGCTTCATTGACAACTCTAAATTGCACCATAGGTGTGAATCTGAGTGTGAATGGTTGTTTGTTTCTGTGTGCCCTGCGATTGGCTGGCAACCAGTTCAGGGTGTACCCCGCCTCCTGCCCGATGATAGCTGGGATAGGCTCCAGCACGCCCGCGACCCTTGTGAGGAGAAGTGGCTCACAAAAGGGATGGATGGAGGGATAGTTCTATTGTTCTTCATTAAAAACATATAAAGGGCACCAGAATGGATTAACAGCATTTCAATTCATTTCAATGGGAACAATTTATTTGATATAAAGGTATTTATATAGCGTATTCTCGAGACGGCAACCAAAATTGGAACCCAGGATCCCTTGACTGTGAGGCAGACATGTTAACCACTACCTCACCAAGCTGCCTAGTGTATTCACCTTCCAGCAAAACAGAGACCCTCCACATTTCTCGTCTCTGTTTACCACACACAGACTGAGTGGCTGAAAAGCCAAAGCATATGGAGGAGGTCAGTCCAAGTTCTTTAAACTGCCAAGGCACACAATAGCCACCGCGGTGCGACAATGGCTCAGCTCGGCACAACAAACCAACGAAGCTGCTTGCACACACACAAGATTTATTGCATCCCTCTTACAAAGGCCACCCACTGACCTCCGCGGCACGATGACACCAGTAACCGCAGTCCACTTGGTCAGCTTCTCTTCAAGGGCTCTTCTCCACCCAAAAAGAAGTTAGACTAGCAGGAATTTGGACACTAAATTAGGCAAATGTCTCACAACAATATGCATCATCGGCCATGATGGCCTTCTTTAAATGAGTAATAATAATATGTACCCTTATAAGAGAAGAAGAAAAATATAGACAAAGAGTTACGTGAAATGAGCTTTCAAAACTTTGAAAGCAGTGCGACTAATTTGGTGGAAAGATCGGGAAACTGCAGGGCGACTTTGGCCTTCAAAATCAAAGCCCTGGTGGAAACGGCGATGATGCAATCTTACAAACCTGTCTTGTTCTTCATCTCATCACAACTCGCTAGATTTCCAAGCTCCAGCAACTGAGCTGAGATAAAGAACTTGGGCAGAAACACCGACTGCGCTCAAGCATTTTTTTACTCATTAAAGTGATGACGCCGGCACGGTGTACTAATGGTTAGCACATCTGCCCCACAGTTCTGGGGACCGGGGTTCAAATCCCGGCCCCGCCTGTGTGTGGAATTTGCATGTTCTCCCCGTGCCTGGGTGGGTTTTCTCTGGGCACTCCGGTTTCCTCCCACATCTCAAAAACATGTGTGGTAGGTTGATTGAAGAGTCTAAATTGCCCGTAGGTGTGAATGTGGGTGCGAATGGTGGTTTGTTTCTATGTACCCTATGATTGGCTGGCGACCGGTTCAGGGTTTAGCCCGCCTCCCGCCCAAAGATTGCTGAGATAGGCTCCAGCAGCCCGCGACCCTAGTGAGGATAAGCGGTAAAGAAAATGGATGGATGGATAAAGTGATTACGTTTCAAGAGGAAAACCCCCTTAATCAGACTGAAACTGTGATTAGGTATAATTTAGATTCCGAGGGTAGGTCACGAGGCGGGAAGATAGCCAGACAGTGGTTAAAGGCAAGATGGTTAGACAGTCTGTGGTCTGTTACCTGAGGCCCAACAAGGCACACCGTCGCTGGATACGTTGCGCTTTCTCTCGTGCCAATAGACCAGATGGGGTTTGTGGTGCTCGTCATCGTACTCCTCCTCCCCCTCGGCGTTCAAGAGAGGCTCCAAGAAGTATTCTCCGTCCGATGTTGTGAAAGTACCAATCTGGAGCGGGACGAGAAACAACAGGCATGGTTCATGAGACGCGTGTGCACAAGTACATACAGTGGAACATCTTAAGTCGCTAAGTTATAATAAAGATTTGACCTTTGAGGAAAAACGTTTGAAAGTATAACCTTGGGCGAGCAGCAGAATACACCAGTCAACGCAGGTCACATCCAGTATCGATAAACACCCATTCACACTCACATTCACACCAGTTTAAGAGTCCCTCTCTATCGTTGTTGGTTTCAAAATGATGTCTGCATTATTTGGATGAAATGAAATGCAAGCATTAAAACTCACACACCCACAGGGAGAACATGGATAGATAATTTCTATTTCAATTATTTCCTATGAGCAAAATTGAAGGATAATTAATGTATTGAGCGTTCTGGGTTCCACTGTGATTTCATGCTTTCAATAGCTGTGGTCTACAAGCCTTCACAGACAGCCTCAGGGCGTCACTTTTGTCTATGATTGACATGCTGACTAAGTGAAGTCTTGTTCGAGAGCTGGTGGCTGTTAAAGCTGTAATATACACCAGGACAACACGTTTCTCATCTGGTGCAGTTCTGACTGTGAATGTACATTTCCCTGCCTGCAGGAGTGACATCATCATCATACATGGAGAGACGAATGCTAATATTGATTTGGCAGCTCAGGCCGCCACAAAGCTCCTTAGGTTACTCAGCCGTGAAGCACAACGCTGTTTGCATGGTCATTTCATGCACGCTTAAACAGGATATCGCACGCTGGAATGTTTCCTTAGCGCCATTATTCCATGGATGTCCTCACAAAGTGAGGCTTGACAGGGAGAGAGAGAGAGAGAGAGAGAGAGAGAGAGAGAGAGAGGGAGGGTGGGGAAGGGCGGGAGTTGCCTGGGGGTACGAATTGGATATGGAAAACATGACCGTATGTATCTTTCCGTCTTTCAAAGGGCGGAGGATTAGCAGAAGGGTGATGTCAGGAATTACGACAGGGATCCTCGAAAGCGCCGCGTGCCTCGAGTGCTACATGTGCTGAGTGTTGAACTTGTGTAAACACAACGCTGGATGGAAACAAACTGGAAGTTTAAAAAAACACAACCGCCACGCACTTGACTAGATAAAGGGGCACGAATCGGGGTTAGCCTCAAGGCATTAGCTTACACTGATCACCGCTAGACTTAATTCATACCAGCGGCAGTGGAATCATGAAATGGCGGTGAAGGGCAGTGACACAAAGTCAGATTGTTATGTGCAACAATGAGCGGACAACAACTGTGTGCTAACAAAAACTTTATTCATCAAAGAAGTAAGACAACATGCACCAACACCACGACACTTTATGGCACTGTGACATTATTGTAGTAACACTATGGCATAGGGCCAGCATGTGTAAATCATAGATATTGCATATAACGTGGTTATTTATCTCTATGGTGTAAAAAAATCAATAAATAAAAAATTATTCACACAAAACAACTTCCTGGCGATATTATTCTTCTCTTACGACCGTCATCCTTTCAGAAAAAGTGTTGCAAAAGCAAAGACTCACACTCGCAGAGTTAATCCTTTTATGCTGGCTAAAATTAGGTCTAGGGAGGAGACAACCACTGCAAAACTTTAACTTGGGTCACATTTTTCACCCAAACTTTGATTGTATTCTAAATTGTAAAACTTTTGGGGTTTTGCAACTTCAAGGTACCACAACTGTGTATTAATCCAAGTGCCAATTAGATCCATATGAACTCCAAAGGGCAAATGTGACTCATTTATTTTGTGTTTGTGTTGCAGCGACAACCCAGAATTATACTACCAAAGTGAAAATGTCCAGTTTAAGCATGCCGACCTTCTCAACTCGTTGATAAATCTCCCTGAAGTCGACATGGAGCGAGTGGAAAAGCGTTGACTTGTTTGCCTTACGGATTTATCTCTTTCACAGCAGCAATGACCAGCATGTTTGGCTACACTCATTCTTGACCTTGTAAACATTTGTCAAGAACAGCATCAAGTGAAGGTTACTGAGGCTATTTGGTTCATTTACATTCGAACAAAAATGGCCTTTTTGCGGAATACTTGAAGGACTTTAAGTTCTTCTCTTTCTCCTCCTGACACTGATCGTATGCACTATCTAACTATCTATCTATCTATCTATCTATCTATCTATCTATCTATCTATCTATCTATCTATCTATCTATCTATCTATCTATCTATCTATCTATCTATCTATCTATCTATCTATCTATCTACAATATCTGTTCTGCATTCTTCTAATTATTGTAGATTTGTCATTAAATACGGTTCAACTTCTAAAAGGTGAATGGCCAGGCAGTCGTAGATCTATTCATACATCCATCCATTTTTGTATAGCGCTTATCCTAATTAGGGTCACAGGTGAGTTTGAGTTTATCCCAGCTGACTTTTGGGTGAAAGGCAAGGCACATATAGATAAAATAACTATTCACATACACATTCAAACAATTGATGCCAGTGAATCGCTGTGGAGACCCATGGCGGGACAAGCCGAAAGTCCCAACAACAACAGTAGTAGTTTAGCAAAAATGTTAACAACGGTGTTAAAACGGTGACAGTTTGACCCTGGCACACATAATCACCATTATTTCCCCTAGGAAAAAATGTATTGTACATTGCCCCAAAAAAAGCAATCTTGGAGGTTCTGCTGCATTAAAATTGCCTTCTGTTGCTGCAATTTAAAGAGTATCAATGATTTATACATAGTAAGTGGTAGTAGATGTTTACCTGTCTTTTGTAAATCACTATCTTTGGCCAGTTAACTTTGATCGGAGGATTCCGCCTGTAGAAACAGAAAGCCGCCTTGTCAAGTGAATGTAGGGCGGAGGGTGGGGAGCAGAGTTTCCATGTTTCCCAGCAAAAAAAAAAAACCCAAAAACAAAAAAAAAAGTTTAACCAGACACAAAGGTTGCTGTTCAGCAGTGGGTGCTGAACTGGACTTTATCGCCCAGAGAAGGGGGGACTGGGGGCTTGGTTGTGGGGGTTTCCCTTTGAAGCTGTTTCATAGCTGTAACATGTAATTAAACACAAAAATACAGTGGAGCCTTGATTTACAAACCTCATTTGTTTGATGACCATGCTTCAACTCAAAACACTAATTCATCCATCCATTTTCCGTTCCGCATATCCTCACTAGGGTCGCGGGTGTGCTGGAGCCTATCCCAGCTGACTTTGGGCGAGAGGTGCGGTACAACCTCAACTGGTCGCCAACCAATCGCAAATCATCTTTGCCTATTGAAATGAATGAAAATGCCATTAATCTTTGCTAGCCCCACATTGCGCTCCTTCGGGTGTGTGCGTCTTGGCCACGAGAGGGCAGTATAATACAGACCGAGAGAAGAAGAAGAGTTTCACAACAGACGCAGTAAGCTGCAGTAATATAGGTCATTTTTGGTTGTTGTTGTTGTTTTTTATAGAGGATAAAGAATACATACCTGTGAGTATTGTTATACAGTCTGGCTATACTGTATGTGTTTCTGCACCATTGTCTTCAAATATATATAACACTGCAACTATCGATGCAACTATCATTAGCCTGTCTATGGCATTTTGCATTAAAAATTATAGAAGTGATTGTTTCAAATACACAACTTATAGGCCTAATTCTCGTGTTTAGTGTGACAGTAAACTCCAACTGACTGTGGCAATAAACAGCTACAAGGCAGAGCGCGTGGAGCAAGGTTTATGAGTACTGGACGGAGCCAACGCCGGTCCGCCGCCGGTCCACGAGCCCACTAGCGGCTTATACGTACTAGCCTAGCTGCTAGTAGCAAGCCACTTCGCTGTGTAGCCGTCCAACTCGTCGTCGGCTCGTTGCGTGGGGCCGTGTGTGGGTCATCACGACGATGAGAATTTATCAAGTCGGGAAAAATCTATCGTGTCCATTTTATTTAGCGAATGATAAGTCAATATCGTAATTATCGTGAGAGGCCTATGGAAGACGTCAGAAATATGAGAATATTTACTCTTGAGTGGGTGAAAATGTGACGATTTGGACAATTTCAAATGAAACACGATCCCTAAACAATTAATCAATTATCGAAATGGTTATCGATTAATTTGATAATCGATTAGTCATCGATTAATCGTTGCACTTCTACTCGTATCTCAAGGCACCACTGTAATACAATAGTGTCAATCTAAGTCATTTTCAAGTCATTTTTGTTGTCTACAATTTATAATGAAACTACATAGGATTGCCGATTTTATATTAGTTGTACTCCATCAAAAGCCGCCATGCCAGAATTGCCTGGAGGTGGCACACAAGCCCTTCCAGGGAGTGTGATCGTTGCACAGAGGTGCATCGCTCGGCGCCGGAATGAGGATGGCCTCGTTTGTCACCGAGCCTGACTCGCCACACACTTCTTTTACGCACCTCCCGGGAGCTAGTGTTTCCCACGGTGTAAACAAGCCAGGAGTTTTATTGACTGGTTGTCTCCTCGTTCTTCACGCCGTTTCTTCTCTTTCTGAGCCAGTCACAGCTCATTCTGAAAAGGCCAAATGCTCTTTAGTCGCACCATTTATCAGCTTTCAGTAACTATGGGCGAGAAGGGGCACCTGCTTCTTCTTCCCCTCCAGAATGACTCCTTTGTTTTAGGGCTTAATTATTCCTTAATGACCTCATCCCGGAAAAAATGTGGCCAAGCCATTAAGCCCCAGCGATCAGATAGGGACACATTTATGACCCAATAGCCTCTGGTGTCATCTCCATTGTGCTGTCATTCTCAATGAGTGATGATGCGGATAACCAACAAAGATTGCTTGAAAAAGGATGCAAACATGTTTGGATAAGCGAGTCATTCAACAAAGTCGAGCAGATGGGCAATTAAAGGCTGATTAGCCTGATAAATTTAGCAAACCTCAGATCTCAAATTACTTTGCAAACATGGGAATCACTTTATGGAGTGTCTTTTTTCTCCCTGTCTACATCTTCGCATTCATCACGAAGATTGCAGAGGCATCTCGACGGTTGAACACAATGCATTCTGAGACGGTTGTTGTACGGATTTGGAAGCAATTATTCCCCACAAGAAATAATGGAAATCAAATCAAATCAAAGCTTTATTAACTGTAGGGGTAATCCATCCATTTTCAAAGGCGCTTGTCCTCATTAGGGTTGTGGATGAGCTGGAGCCTATCCTTGCTGACTCTTGGCGAGAGGCATGGTATACCCTGCACTGGTTGCTAATCAATCGCAGGGCACGAAAAGAAAACTGTTATACAAGTGTAAAAATAAGTGACACAGTCATAATATATGAGTGATTTACCTATAGTACATTTGAATTATGTCATGAGGGGAAATGTATTTTTTTGCTATATTTTTTGTTAAATATTATTTTTGTAGGAGTTTGCATGTTCTGCGTGGGTTTTCTCCGGGCACTCCGGTTTCCCCCCACATCCCAAAAACATGCCTGGTAGGTTGATTGAGGACTCTAAATTGCCCGTAGATGTGAATGTGTGCGCGAATGGTTGTTTGTTTGTATGTGCCCTGCGATTGGCTAGCGACCAGTTCAGAGTGTACTCTGCCACTCGCCCGAAGATAGCTGGGATAGGCTCCGGCACGCCCGCGACCCTTTTGAGGATAAAGCGGTACAGAAAATGGATGGATGAATATTATTTTTGTAGAATTTAGATTGCATATAAACTATAAATGAAAGTGGTTTTTTCCCTTATACTGTACGAATCATATGTATGATCTTTTATACAACAATTAACAGTAACTGTTGTGTAACAAATTATAGGATGGCTTACGTCATGCTGTTCTTCTTTAGATGGCATGGTATGACTCAACAGTGCCTCTAGCGGTTGAACCCAAGTAATGCAATCCATTTAGCTTCACTCAATAAGTTACAGTCTGATGAAACCAAGGCTGCACTTTTTGGCCATAACTCCAAAAGGTTTGTTTGGCGCAAACACAACGCTGATCATGATGGAAATGGGGTCTTAGTCAAGGTGGAAGGAATTTTGAACAGTCAAAAGCCAACACCCCGTCACTGTTAGCACAAAACCTTCAGACTTCTGCTAGAAAGCAAAAAAGAAAAAAAGGAAAAGCCTACTAGAACATCTGAATATTATTTAGGGTTAATCAGAGGCACTTTAAATGGTGGCCGGTGTGTTCTGACTCACATCTAACATGAGATTTCATGTGTGTGGTTATTTTATTTATTTTTTCAATTGAGTTCTACAGTATTGCATCTCTGCTTTTTGCAGATGATGTGGTTCTGTTGGCTTCATCAAGCCGTGACCTCCAACTCTCACTGGAGCAGTTCGCAGCCGAGTGTGAAGCGGCTGGGATGAGAATCAGCACCTCCAAATCTGAGACCATGGTCCTCAGTCGGAAAAGGGTGGCGTGCCCTCTCCGGGTCGGGGATGAGATCCTGCCCTAAGTGGAGGAGTTCAAGTATCTTGGGGTCTTGTTCACGAGTGAGGGAAGAATGGAACGGGAGATCAACAGGTGGATCAGTGCAGCGTCTGCAGTGATGCGGACTTTGTATCGATCCATTGTGGTAAAGAAGGAGCTAAGCCGAAAGCCGAAGCTCTCAATTTACCGGTCGTTGTACGTTCCTACCCTCACCTATGGTCACGAGCTGTGGGTCGTGACCGAAAGAACAAGAACCCGGATACAAGCGGCCGAAATGAGTCTCCTCCGCGGGGTGTCCGGGCTCTCCCTTAGAGATAGGGTGAGAAGTTCGGTCATCAGGGAGGATCTCAGAGTAGAGCCGCTGCTCCACCACATCGAGAGGAGCTAGATGAGGTGGCTAGGGCATCTGATTCGGATGCCTCCCGGACGCCTCCCTGGTGAGGTGTTCCGGGCACGTCCCACCGGGAGGAGACCCCGGGGACGACCCAGGACACGCTGGAGAGACTACATCCTTCGGCTGGCCTGGGCACGCCTCGGGATCCCCCCGGAAGAGCTGATTGAAGTGGCTGGGGAGAGGGAAGTGTGGGTGTCCCTGCTAAAGCTACTGCCCTCACGACCTGACCTTGGATAACCGGTAGAAAATGGATGGATGGATGAAGTTCTACAGGTTTTAGGTCACATTAATGGTGGATAAAGTTTTGAAATGATTTATATTGGGCTCACTTTTTTTATATCACAAAAACCTGGCATTTGAACAGGGGTGTGTACACTTTTTATATGCACTTTAAATGTTATCCTGGTACAGTACAAGGTCCGCCCATCTAAAATAAGGATTATGTCACCGGAATTCTTCCTGGGGGTCTTACTGTCTGCATTGCAGGGGTCCAGCCAAACAGTCCCCCGCGCCAGAATCCGGTGGGAGTGGCGAAGGTCAAACGTCCCATGCCTTATGTGACCCATGAAGTCATCCCTCTTCTAATATATCCATCACTTATATTGGGCCAGTAAAGTCATTATGAGTCAGTAAACTTCTAATAACCTGAAACGATGATGTGATAGGGGTCATCAAACACCTGTTTTTGACTGAGATAAGGCTGGATTTACACTGCTGGTTCCCAATTCCAATGTAATCGCTATCCCTAGCTCTTTTTTAAAAACTTTGTATTTCCGTGTACATGAAGTAACACATATCTGATCCGGCGGTGTGTACATTCACAGAATACGTGAAAAAAACTGATGCCCAAATTAGTACGTAAATAACTCCACAAGTGTCAATACCGGGCAGTGACTGTACAGAAGTAAACAATAATACATAAACACTAGAAATATTAAATGTTACATAGCATTTAGTTGGCCTGGGCTGACCTTTCCCGACTGACTCTTCTTATTTAATTCGGGTTTGCATCTCTGACGCCGTTGCTACTGTTGTACATACTGTACTGTATAACGTGTGTCTTACTGCAATTTGGTTTGCATAATTTAGTAATGTTTTGGGTTAGTTTTCATAGTATTTATTTTTCTATTTGATTATTTCTTTTTCATTCTTAAAACAAACCTGGAGTTGTACCCCAATGTCACTGTATCTGCACCAGAGAGGGACAACAAAGGGTTTCTGTTCCACTCGATTGTATTGTATTCTATTTTATTCAATGGAAATTCACTTTGGGTGTTACTGTTTACAATTTATAATGTCAAAAACTAAATAGTATTGCAGATTATATATTTCTCGTATCAAAACTAAAACCTGTCGCAATGCTTCTGGCATTTCTTTAAGTAATTTTGTGACAATACCGATGGTGGTGATCATTTCTGGTCATGATAATCATAATATGAAATGGTCATACCGTTTTGTGTCAAGTGTACACATGCACAATCTAATGAACCCCCGATGGAAGAGCTTTCTCGAAATCTCTGCCCTTGCTAAGATAACAATGCTCAGTTCTGATGAGCTACTACTTTAACAATATGTTTATTCGTGTGGTTGTAGCTGGACATTTTGTCCATCTCTTGTAACGAAACAAGGTAAGCAAAATAGCAAGACCTTTCAGTGTGACGCATTCCAGGTCCACACTACTGTAAACTACAACCACTGTAATGTCCTAATGTAGTTTATCCTGGTGTTTTTTTTTTGAATAATGTAATCTTTGCAAAAGCAGAATGCCTGCCTGTCCAGTTCCTATTCACTTAACCTGTTCAGGGTCATTGAATTATTGGCAAGACGGAGAAACTTTAACTTTTACAATGAATGAGAACTGATCCTACCCCAGCTATGTGAACCACTACACTACAGTACAATAGCCCTGAGTAATTCACATCATATAGGCCAAAACAAAAAGGTCCAAGGATGTCCCCAGTGCGTATACATCAACTGCCAGCCTCTTTGTCACGCAGATATCCTGCAACATGCCAAAAATCACCTCAACCCCAGACACTGTCACTCAAAGACGGCGGCGTCTCATCTCTCTTTGTCCTCATTAAGGTTGCCGATGAGTTTGAGCCTTCCCTGCTGACTGGGTGAGAGGCAAAGTATACCCTGGAACGGTCCCCAGCCAATCACAGGGCACATATAGACAACCACTCACACTCGCAATCACACTAATGGGCCGTTAAGATCTTCAGTGAACCTAAAATGCATGCTTTCGGAATGTGGACGCAAGCCTGAGTACCTGGAGAACACCCACAGAACACCCATTCCTGTCTGTCACGGCCCTAGCCGACAATGTTTCCGTAGGTCTCTGTGTCCTCACAACGATGTTTGCATTCTTTGCGCACATAACGAGTGAAGCCCCGAACAAACTAAAAAGAAATATACAACAACAAGAGGCAAACTCCACCTAGAGATTTGAACCTGGGGTCTCTTGACTGTAAGGCAGGCTTGCGAGCCACTGCTCTGCTATGCTGCTTGCTTTGAGGGAACCAGACCAGAGTTAAATGCCACAGTAACAATATAATTAGCCAAAAAACTAAAGAATCCCCATACTTGGACATCTTCCACCTGTTTGAGTTTGGATGACGTTTGCATCCTTTGTACATGTAAAAAAATAAAAAAAATAATACTCAACCGCAACATTCAAACTCCACACAGAGATTTGAACACAGAACCGCTGTACTGTGAGGCAGACGTGCAAACCACTAAGACTACGTACTACCGCAGTCAAAATCATGTTTAGCAGTGATTCCCAACCACTACCGCTTTAACAAAGGCTGTATCTTTGTTCATCTATCTATGCCGGCAATGTATAGTGGCAGCCTGCAGGCAGGACAGATCGATGCTCTTCTGCTGGATGGCAGAAGGTACATAATTGACCTGTGTGTCCACTTATTGTGACATTTTTGTTATTTTGTTTGAGATTTTTCTAATGGCAAATACGTGCCTTGGCTCAATACAGGTTGGGAAACGCTGACGTGCTGCACTGAAGCAACTAAACATGGTTGCAGCGAGAGGGCAAGAGGGGGGAGGGCAAAGGGGGGAGGGCAAAGTGGGCACTCACGAGGCCGGTGCACAGACTGAACACCGCCGGCTGCTCCTCCCGGGAGTTGACGTGTCCTCGGAAGAAGCAGTGGCGCATGTCCACGGCCTCCTCAGACTGGCTCTCGCCGGCCGCTCCCAAGCGTGTGACCGCGTAGGCGGGCGCGATGAAGTCCGAGTGCGCGCTCAGGTTGAGGTGGAAGCGTTGCCCGAACGCGTCGATCCGGTAGTGGAGCCGCGGGACGGACAGCTCGTCGTTTAAACTCCTGCGTCTGCGCCTGTAGTGCAACGTGTGCGGGAAGGACTCTCCGAAGTCATTGACCCGCAGTGGGCTGGTGATTTCGTACGATGACAGCTGCTTGATGAAGAGTTCTGCAAGGGAGAGTGCAGGGGTTAGTGCACCAAAAAAAAAGGTTGTCATCGAATAACTCCTGAGGCGTTTTAGCGGAATAAAGGTCGTACCTTGTTTTGGATGCAACCGGTACTGCGCGGCGAGCCGCACAAGCGCTGACAGATGACACGCGAGTCCCACCAGCCAGATTGCACACTGCATGGTTCCCGCGGCGGTGCTCTCCGCGGCGACCCCTTCGTCGAGCTCTCCCCCCCCGCTCCGCTCCCTCTCTCCTCGTCCCCCAGGCCGGCTTGTCAGCAGCGGCAGGTCGCCGGATCGACGGAGGCTCTTCGCTGCAGCGCAAGACCGGCGACGTGCGCGCGTCTCATCGCACTGCCCCCCCCCCAAAAAACAAAAAGAAAAAGTAGCAGCCCCAGACTATTTATTTATGACACATGCATCCCACCCCCTAAATACACACACGTACACACACGCACACACAAACACGCACTTGTCTTTCGCCCCTTGCAGGGAGTTAGCCGCCCGGTGCAAACTAGAGAGTGTGCGCTGAAAGGAGGGAGCGGTGCCAAGTATGCTTTCCCTCAGCCATCCCCTCTTCGACCACCCTGTGCAAGCCCAAGGCGCACACACACATGCACACACACTCACCCACACACACGCATACACACACACCAAAGCCCTGGAACAACGCCCCCTGTGGCCCCGCAGAGCCAATGGAGAGAGCGAGAGAGAGAGAGAGAGAGAGAGAGCGGGAGAGAGGGAGAGAGGGAGAGAGCGAGAGAGAGAGAGAGAGAGAGAGAGAGAGAGAGAGAGAGAGAGGGAGAGAGGCAGAGAGGGAGAGAGCGAGAGAGAGAGAGAGAGAGAGAGAGCGAGGGCGAGGGAGAGGGAGAGGGAGAGGGAGTGGGAGAGGGAGAGGGAGTGGGAGAGAGGGATGCCTCCAGCAGCAAGTCCACGCGTGGGGGCCAGCCTTGTGGACTGTATGCAAATCCAATGACATTATTATTATTTATTATTATTATGCACTATGCAAAAAATGGCAATAGACGACCACAATGTATCCCATCGCAATGCCTAATTGTTGATGATACTGTAAATATGGTGGTCCTTGTTCATGGACATGCTGGTTACCAAGTCGGACTTTATTTTGATTTTTTTCCCCCGTCCTCGCTCTTCCTTCTGTCTGTGTGTCTTGCGTGTGTGTGCGTGTGTATTTATGTTTGTGTGTGCGTGTGTGTGTGTGTGCACTCATGGTTGACAACGAGGCGCTCTAAAGTGACTCATGCAGTTTTACTCGAACTGTGGGGCACTTTAAAATGAAACGATACATTTAGGAAGCGTATGCGACGTTTAGGTGAGATGGGAAGTTTAATCAAACTTTTTGTGCTCTTGTTGCTCCTTCCATCCATCCATTTTCTGAGCCGCTTCTCCTCACTAGGGTCGCGGGCGTGCTGGAGCCTATCCCAGCTGTCATCGGGCAGGAGGCGGGGTACACCCTGAACTGGTTGCCAGCCAATCGCAGGGCACATCGAAACAAACAACCATTCGCACTCACAGTCATGCCTACGGGCAATTTAGAGTCTCCAATTAATGCATGTTTTTGGGATGTGGGAGGAAACCGGAGTGCCCGGAGAAAACCCACGCAGGCACGGGGAGAACATGCAAACTCCACACAGGCGGGGACGGGGATTGAACCCCGCACCTCAGAACTGTGAGGCTGACGCTCTAACCAGTCGGCCACCGTGCCGCCCTTGTTGCTCCTTCATCAATTAATTTTATTTTAAAGTCAATGGCCTTCCTACAGAACTTGTAAAAAAAAAAAAAAAAAATCCAAGTCTATTTTCTAAAACTTACTCTGTAATAAAATAAATGTTTTTACACTGCTCTGCAATATACTACATGTATACTTTTTGGCTTTACTGATAAGTATAGTTTATCTGGCACATACAGTATGTTGCTAACGCTTGTATAAACTCCAGTGCCAAAACTTTAGTGGGTGCAATAAGAACTAGTATTCCTTTCTTTTCCTTTCCAAGGAAAATAAGGCTCCTTTTCAGTATTCCACTATTTGATTTAAAATGTTATAAACTGGCATGACTCAGTCTAGGCATATACTGTAAGATGTAAAATAGTTGCAACATGAACCTTTTATTTAATATGCTTGGGGGATCAGAGTATTGCAGATCTCCTAAGGGACACAAATTCCAGTTTTGGTGAGTCTATTGCTATTTTGTCAGTTAGTTATAATCGTCCCTTGTGGGAAAAGGGAACTAATCAAAGGCCGAAATAAAGAGAGTGGAAGGGATCATGGAGTCATCGTTCACTGTCGCCTGCCAGAGGAAGTCGACTCACTCGGCCTCTACGAGGCGCTCAGCTTGTCGTTAATCATTTGGACCGGGTTGAAGTCTTATGCAAAGTTGATGGACGTCTGAAAAGCGCTTTTGTTTTTCGTCGCAGCATTGCGACTCATTGGACTCGCTGGGCACACCGGAAAATACTTGTCTATTTTGGATGCAAAGCTTCCTGTCACACAAAGCAGGGAATGGATGTTACTGGTTTCTTTTTTTCAAAGAATGTGACAATTCTGACCCGGGCAAACTTGACTCAGTAGGCCTACTACAAAGTGCGGCACATGGCTCTAATTTCGTAGACAGCCCATCTGCGGTGGGGCACAAATGCTGGCGGATCCTGATTTTTGTGCATGTGCAAGGCTTGCTGCCCATCTGGCAGACCGGTCTGCGGCAAGCTGAAAGACTGTCCTTGGCCAATTTGGTGGCAGAAAGTTGGTCTAAACTTATGCACGCTCAGACCACGTCGAAATCCTGGCGCAAAGGTAGGCTGCTGGTCTAATTTGATTTTGGTGAATTTGATCGAGGCAGAAGCAGACAAATACTGAGTTGTGTGGACATATTTAAGTCAAACTCATTACATTTCTGGCCAGATTCAGCAGTTTTTATTCATTGGAGCTCTTCTCTATAATAATGAAAGGTTGGAGTTGAAGGGCTGTTCCAGATGGGCAGCATGTTAAATATAATAAGCACTGCAGGGATGTTGACTCTTTGGATCCCGTGCAGCAAACAGGTGCCAAGGACTTGAACCATCATTTGGGCTTTATACCTGTTTTTACTAACGAGTTTACATCCCCCATGGCATACTTTAAAGTAAACCATGTGAGCGCAGTCTAGCTTGTTTGGATTGTTTTGACTATCAGTATGCTCATCTGTGACTGTGTTCTTCTTTATTCCCCTTCTCAAGGGCCTTGACACAAGGTTTTTGTCTTGTGTTTATAACAGACTTTCTTGGAATCCTCAAATTTGGAGCGAGCCCCCGGTACAAAAGGTCCAAGATGTTTTGTTCATGCGGATTAAAGACTAATGGCTGCGAGTTGTGCAAATACCACTCAGTCAGTGTTGAGTTGGGAAACACATCCATTTCTCACACAGATGTGGCAAACACGGCCTTCGTCATCCTCTGACTGAGGTCATCGCTTGAAAGAAAGATCAAATTACTACAAACTACAAAATAGCCGGACAGTGTTTTAGGGTTCTCACGTGTTAAGCATCTCAGGCTCCGATATGGAGTGGTATGTATGTACAATCCTCTGAAAAGGTTGACCCCTAGGGTGAGACAGGGAGGGTGAAATGCAAGAAATGTTGTGAAAGGAGAATTAAGACTTCTGGATCTTCTTTTGGACATTTGACAGCGAAAAGCTAAACTCAGCCAAACCTGCAGTCGTTGATTTGGACTCCTCCTGCAGTTAATAAATAGGTGTGTTCTATAGCTATTTCAGACCAAGTATGCCTATAACCAATATCAAATATATTGAGAAAGAAAAATTGATTTTAGATTGTGGTGCTTTCACTGTCCATAATAGGTTTGGAATCTCTACCGATTCGGTTCAGTTTACCAAGGAAATACAACATGTTATAGTCCTGACATTATCCATAAACAAAGAACATCATTTTTTTCCCCAAGAGCAATAACACAAACCACCATGAATCCAATTTGTCATATTCCATGGTATTGGTATATTTTTGGTCTATCCATACTATGGTGTAGCTGCTCACTCCTTTTTCAATCCATGTTGTCATTGTCAGGATGTGGGGATCTCACGTAATTTAGGGTAAGACACAGACTGCAACCTGGACATGTCGCCAGTCAGTCATGGAGTGATTGGCAATGGGGCACTGAGCTAGCTGCATGAAGGTCCCTGGCACCAAAAATTGCAAACCGCACCACACTGAAACAAACTCTGGCATTTCTGTTCTTGAAACTTTGTTTCCTTTGTTTATCTTGTTCTGTGGGTTGCACGGAGTGTATGTCGTTATCACTTGTGCCTCACAGACAGGTTCTTGGTACAAATACAGTACATAGCTCTTTGGGACTTTCTGCATGATCTTGCGTGAGTACTGTAGTTGAAGACTAAATTGCTCTAAGGTATGAATGTGAAGTTGCTTGTTTATGCCGTAATGGAATGGTGACCAGTCTAGGGACAAGTGTGAGAGGCTCCAGCTCACCCATGACTGTGAACAGGATAAGCGGTAGAAAATGGTTGGATGGGTATTGTACTGTTTTCCTCCTGAATGTAAAGTTGTGTTATGTTTTAAAGCAGAAAAGCCCTCCAAGATTCTGTGCTCCCCTCCCCCGCATCACACCTGCTTCACCCCCAAACTTTGAAGGCACTAAATGGAGAAGTGAAACAACTCTGGAGCCACTCTCATGGTTCAATGGGTTTGAACTCCCCAGTCATAACAGTGATATTTACCTCCTGATACACATCAGAGCCTTGCCTGTAAAGCCTGTCTAAGCAGTTTTGTAACCTCTTTGCATGATTGCATGATTTACAGATGGCAAATGAGCACAGACAGCAGGGGGGATCCAAAAACAGTGATTTGTCAAACTATTTTGTTTGATAATCAGATCAGCTTAACAAATTTGGGAAACTATTCTGGTTTATTGCAGCTATTAAGACTACATGTTCCTGTACTACAATGTAAATGGTCTCACAGGTTTAGACCATCTGAGGATCAGCATGAATGGAAGTCACTGGGATGCAGAAAGTGCAGTCACTCTACAAGTTACCATAATAAACCACAAACCCCCCTTTTCCAAAATCCCATTTCTGATCCCACCCTCCCCCTCTTGGTCCGTTCAGGTGGCTCTCATGGTGCAGTGATCAAGAAGTTTGGCCACCTGAGACTTGTGTTGGCCTGCATTGCAGATTAAGCTCCCCCCACACCCTAACACCCGCAAAAGACACTTCAACTTCCCCCCTGCCAATGCCGCAACGAGACTTCATAGGCTGTAGAATTCCTCTGTGGTCTTTAAACACAGTAGTCTGTCAACCTCTTTTCCTGCTCCCATTGAGCGAGGCAGTGTCTGTCAGGGCCCTGCAGACGGCTATAAAACAAGGTCAAAGCAGCGGTCCTGCCATCTCAGTGATGAATCATTAAATTATGGCAAAATAATGAAGAAGATTACTGTTTACTGTGAGCAACTGAACAAAAGAGGCAGGATATAACTCATTCAACCTCGCTGCCTTCACACACAGCTTTGTGAGTTTTGACAGCACTACTAAGACCATGACATAATAACCAGTTTAGTGGCCTGACAATTGTGCGTTTCTCTAAAACATGGCATTATAGCTGAAATAAATAAAGAGAAAACATGTTCGAGACCTTTTTGAAAATGGACACAATGTATTGGGGAAACCAACGGTTGATACGTGGTTTCCGACTAAGTGATGGAAACAACCCTAATTACTGCAGTGAAGAAAGTCAAACAGTGTGCAACATAAACAATTTTCCAGAATTAGCTTTGACCGCAGCAATCTCATATTACCCCTTGGGATTACTTGGTAAAGTACCCTAATTCTGATACCTCAAGATTCTTGGATTGGATATCATTAAAAGTATCATATCATGAGGTCATATGTGTCCAAAGGGACACAGCTCTACCATTGTAGCTTTAAGATTGACAAATTCAAATCATCATTAATGTAGCGCATACTTTGAGAGCAATCATCCTTAAAAAGTTACACGTTGAGAGTTGACGAGAAACGCAGCAGACCACGACCAAAGCCAATATAACCTGGTCACTTCACTTTGACTTTTAATTATGTGTCTACAAGGAAGCATCAATTACAGAGCAACATGGTACTGAGAGCAGAACCCTGTGGGACGCCACATCACAAAGGCTCCATGTGTGACGTGTACTGACCCATGAATACCAATAAAAGTCCTTGGCAACATGTACTGAGACCATAACCACTGCAACAGCAGAACAGAAGCATCAACAGCAGAATGATATAAGCAAACATATCTAACTTGTAGCAGTAGAGTGGAACCTCTAGTAGAGTACAATTTGAGATTTCTCCATATTCCTCAGGAAAAATATACCTTTTATGTCACAATATCTAAAACCATGAACCTTATATGACACAAGACCACAATTCAGCAGACTTCAAATTAACTCTGCATGTGTGGTTTTTGCTTTTTCATTGGCTTTGCAACTTACTCCAAAATGAGCAACTACTAAGAGTAGAATGTGAGTCGAGAAGAATAACATTTTAAAAGAATAAGGTTGAGAAAGTGAGTGGCTTCATGCACATATGCGACATGGTTTACGCGAAGCAGCTTCACATTTCATCTTTGTTGATATGTCTAGACTAGATTAAGATTGTTTTATTGAGTTTACATTGTTATGGTTGTCGATTATTTTTTTTACACCTGTTATATATGTATAAAAGTGTTTGCTAAATGTTAAATGTAGTTTAGTGTAAAACAGTAATTATTTAGAATTCTACTATTTTCTTTATGTTGACCAGCATTGTGGAATGGATTGTGTTTGACCTTAGAGGAGCCACTCTACTACATTGCTTGCTCTGGATTCATTAGCTAATGCCTGCTAGTAGCTATCTACAAACTACTTCCAAGCCTTTAACACCACGTGTACTGTCTGTCACTAAAAACTTTTAACAGCATGATACCGTTTGTACCATACACTATTATTAATTCCCTCATGCAATTTGCAGTCTGTGAGCTAATGTTATTTATTTTCTGTAATATATGTTCGCTATTTATATTTGCTTGGCTAATAGGGGTTCAGTGCGAGGGTATGTGTTTGGTTTAAGGGACGGGTTTAAAAGGGAGATGATGGTTTGATGCCATTAAAAACAAAAAACAAAATCACACGACTCGATTGATAACACTGAAAAAAGATCAGTCACTATGTAGAAGGAAAGTCGTAAACCCTAAACAACTCATCACTGTCATAAAGAGTGAATGATGATCTGAGCAGAAGCTTCACACCGGGAATATTCTCTACCACGCTCACAACAAGTCATGTGATTGCCTACCAGGATTAGGTTTCACCAGGGAATTGTTTCGCTCAGTTGCAGTTGTCTATGGGAATCTTACATATGTTTCCCAGCTGATTGACCTTGCAGTGGAAGCTTTCCCACAATGGTCAAAAAAAGGTCAAAACGTGGCATGTTCTCCCCGTGCTTGTGTGTGTTTTCTGTGATTACTGCAGCATCCTCCCGTATTCCAATTGCATGCATGTCTACTGTATACAGTATGTGTGATTCACTGGCGTACAGTGCAGGGTGTACCCAGCTGCTCCCCTAAAGTAAGCTGACCCACGACCCTAATGAGAAGAAGGGCTTTAGAAAATGGGTGGCTGGAACTACAGTCGTACCTTGACTTATGAGTACTCCAACGTTTTCCAGTCAAGGGCAGTTGCGTGGACAAGTTTTATTTTTTGCTTTGTGTTGTTAGCCAAACCTCAAGTTACAAATAACCTTCAAATATGCTGCTACTTGAGGGCGGGGGAAAAGGGAGCGCAACAGTTGCAGATGCCCATTCAGACATTTTTTAATGTCAAACACACAACTACAAAATGAAGGCACAAGGAGCATAGAGGAATCACTAATACTGCACTAACTGCGTACTTAACGACCAACATGTCTAATTCCAAGCTCCTGCTGTCACTCATGAGGCCACGCCCCTTAAAGGTACAAACCAACACACAAATGTACTACAGTGTGTGTGACTTTCAACTTACCGTGATTTCTCGTGTATAATGCGCACCCCCCCCCACCCCCCCAAAAAAATTGTCAAAAGTCCATAGTGCACATTATACATAGGTTTAGGGGAAAATGGAAAAAATCACGTTTTATAAATGTATGCCACCATCTAGAGGTTATGAAAAAGCTGTACACTTTCATTCCAATATGCCATTGCCACCTAGAGGTTATGAGAAAGGTGTACACTTTCACTCTAATATGCCACCGCCACCTAGAGGCTATGAAAAAGCTGAAGCCTACACTTTCATTGCAATATGACAGGGGTACGTATGACTGCATATATGTACAGTTGTGCTCATAAATTTACATACCCTGGCAGAATTTGTAAAGTATTTTAATTTTATTTTATTTTTTTAATTGGCTGATGACTGAACAAAAACCATCATTAATTTCATTATGGTTGTGTTCTGTTTAATGATAATGCTTTTCTGAAATGCTTGACAGTTTAATTTGAATCCCATTAAAATAAAACTAAATGTGTTTCACCTGTCCCTTCATGTTTTCTTGAAAGAATTGAATCTTACAAATTCTGCCTTGGTAATCTAACATATGAGCACAACTGTGTGTTTTCTCATTTACTAAATAAAACTAGGGCTGTGAATTTCAAAATAAGAGTAAGTAAATAAAAAGAAAGTGTTCAAATAAAGTGCTTCACTACAGAATAATTATTTGAAAAAAATAACAAAACACAGATAACACTTCATGTTTTGATCATATAGGTAGAAGCAAAATCATGCATTGTAAAAATGTATTCTACATAGGTAGAAGGGTTTTCCAGAATTTTGAGGTGCGTATTACACATGGATGCACATTATACATGAGAAATTACAGTAATTACACTTTATAAAGCCAGTTTATTTCTTTACATTCTCTTTTATTGTTGTATTATGTTTTTATATTTACAGTATATTTCACAATACAGTGCTTTTTTTCTTTTTTTTAAAGTAACAAAAAATGGTGGTTATTTGGGGGCAAGAATGGATTAATGGCATTTCGATTCATTTAAATGGGGAAATTTGGATTAACATACTTCCACTCCGGAGAATGGAAGTAAAAACACCCAAATAAATCAAAAAACGTCTAAAATTACTCCTAACTTTACTGCAACTTGAAGAGCGCAGGGCCACTGCTACTTCTCGCGCCGCCCTCTGGCTACCAGTTTTGCTGGGAGTAGGTTGCTACCAACAGGCACGCAGAGTTAGCAGCTTTGACACTGTCTGAAATGAGGTCTACTCTGCTAAGGTGATATGATGACATTGAAAATGTTTCGGTTATTGTTCACCATTGTACAACTTGTGTTGTTCCATAGCACTGTAAATGGCCTGACTTCACATTACTTACTTTGCATTTTCCGATGTGGACTCCTTCAGTCGTGTTACGTGGCATAAACTCTGCGGGGGACAGCTGCCGAGTGTTTGGGATATTAACAGCTGTGAACTTTTAAGCTGGCAGCTATTCATGAGATTCAATCGCAGCTTCCCCACTAACTTATTTTAATCACTTCCTTTTAGCTCAGAGACTTTAGTACCATTTCCAGTGTTCAAGATGTCACACAAATTACATTCATGTTTGTTAATGTAATATAATAGAACGCACCCGACGTGTTTGCATGCGTATTGTGACAGTAATAACTAATGGATCTTAGGTGACCAGGAGCAGGACAACTGGTGTACTATTTATGACCAGCAACTAAAATAATCAGGAGGTCAACAAGAAGAAGATGACCATGTATTTTTCAGTGTAGACCTTAATGATCCACGTTTACATTAAATGCATGCATGATTTTGTATCACTCGATAATTAGTAGAAAACTGAACGATTCACTGGTCAACAACAAATTTATTGTTGTTGACCAGTGAAGATTTTTTGTAGCTTATTTAGGACAATTTTGAATGTGTTGAATCCCAAAATTACATTGAGTTGCTTTTACTCAATCAGGTCAACGTTTTGAACTATGGCCACGGTTTTTGTTTACATGTACAGAATTTTCACTTTAAAGGTTCAAATAAATGGAGGTTCATGCCCTGAATGATGGCGTAACATTACATTTACAGCTACTTACTTTTATCATTGTCTACTATTCAATTTACTGTAAACTAAGTTTGCAACATATGATTAATAAATTGTTAACAACTTGGCATAAAAACCTGACCTGAAAAAAATAATAATTCAGCAATGCAAAATTGTCTTAAATCAGTTGAAGAAACATATATATTTTTTTGTAACCCAGTGTTAACAGATGACCTGTAAAACAAACACACACAAAAACACCTATATTTTGAATTCTCAATTAATTTCATGAAAATAATGAGCTCCACTCCCTTTAAATTATGATGATTGACTTATTATCATTGATTCTGCAGGTTAAATGCACTGCAGCTACCTTGCAGTAGTAGCTAGATCCTGTCACTATGTGAAATTAGCAGGATTCTGCACAAAAGTAACGTAATTAATTTAGTATAAAACCTCGTCATCAACAGAATTCCTCAAATTCCTCTTCCTATGCTGTGTCTAGGCAGAATCCATTGCGCAGAATCATAGCTGCCCTTGACACCAATGAAAATCTTGTCCATACACAAGTAATGTCCACAAGAATTATGAGCTAGCTTTATTTACAGGTATTAATCCCAGAATCGAATCACTGTGTATACAACTGTTTAAAATGCGTACAAATATAGTTTTTCACTCAATTCTAACACCTCATATATACACTATTTGCATACCTCATTGCCATTGTACAATTTTCGCCTCATTTCCAGAGTCCCGTGGTACACGTAGAGTGCATATATTTTTTTTAAGAGTAAACATTTATTTTACAGTCCAATCAGTCGCCGTCGTTTAACTTTACCCTTCATCATGGCAGCAGCACACTTTCCGGTACTAAAAATAATGCCTGACCCAGATAAAAGTTTCTACTTCTCGATACAAACTGAAATCTTGGAGTGGATTCGGTGCTTAGGGTGGGCACAAAAGGACACTCTGTTCAGTCTCCAGTTAAGAAGACACTGTCAAAGCGGGCCTTCAACATGCCCAAGGTGTCCCCTGATGAAGACCACAGTGAAAGATGGCCGCTCTCGGAGGCCTCGAAGGAGCTCGGAGGGAGGCACTGATAACCTGGCCTAGGTGATAGAGAGATGTCTAAACTTAGTGTTGTCAGAATGCTGCGCGATAAGACTGCTTCAGATGTCACAGTGCACACCCGCTGTCACTTTGTTTGCGTCCCACCGAGTGCCGTGGTTCACTTCATTAGACTTTTGGCGTGTTTTACTAAGATACCAGTATTCGACCGTATTAGCGACAGGTGTAAAATTCGTGCAGACCATCGTATTTAAAAAAGGGTTTTGCGCTGTAGGTAGCTCCGACCGTTTTTCTCATGGAAAATTTGGGAGAGCACCGCAAGCGCAAAATAAAGTTTTGAAGTGATGGAATTGGAAGTGTTAGTGGAAGAGGGAAGTTACAGAAAAGAAATCTGACGCGTCGATAATTTTGTTTTGTTTAACTCCTCCCAAGTGCGTTTAAAATTTCGGACAGCACACCTGGAAAACTGCACTGGGAGAGGCCAGCCCCAATTGTCACAGTGCACTGAAATGACCCAGGTCTCGGGCCACATTGTATAGTTATGGTTTCCCTCAGAGGGCAGTTTTGACTGTGAAATCATGTTTCATTGCCTTATCATAGTTTTACATTTACACAACAAATTAATGGATAGTTTTGCAATCAGAAGTCAAGTATCATAATAGTTTGTTCAAGTTACTGCAGAAACGGATTTGGTGATTTAAAAAAAATGCTTCCAATATCAACATCATTATTTGTTACATATGACAATCTGAAATTTTGATACAGATTTTTAGCAAAAATCATGGAAGTTGACACACGATTTGGTTGCACATAAAATGATGTGGCCCCGGCCGGGTCTTGACACTTTGACACTTGCGCCTTAGATCATTCAGAATATATGTCACAAAAATGTTTGTTTCTGGCATTTAAAAAATGTTTAAAAGAGCGGAAAAGATCTATCCTCCCCGTCGTCTCTCATTTTGCTGCCTCCCCTCTACAGTAACGCCGTCATCGTCACTCCCAGTTAGCACCTGCACTTCTGATGCAGTATTGAAAGATGCAAACTCAACCATCACATCACAATCACATTCCGCGTGCTACATTATCCTATTTGGATCTACTTCTCCCAGAACACGGAAAATTAACTGCGCAGCAGGTATGCCCGTTTGGCAGATAAAATCCTGCGTGCGTCCGGTTAAAAGATTAGCTTCTGGCTTGCGCCTGTTTTTGTACATGTAGACCTTTAGTAAAGTTGTCCATGTAAGTGGTAAGAAAGCAATCTATTGTATAATTGTGACAATTTGGGGGGGGGGGGGGAATCCTTATCAACACAAATGTGCATCCAATCCCCACTGTCAGCTTTTTTGCAGTGGCTAAAGTTTTGCACACAACACAACCCAAAAGTGTCACAGTGTGATGATAACATGATGTGCACGGCTATGTTCACACATAACAACTCTCTACAATCATAACATGCAGAAGATGTTCAGTACACGTACAAGTGTACAAAGTGGAGCTCTATTAAAATCTGTTGTCAGCTCAATTCGACATGAATCATGCTCCTGACTAAAAATCACATAATCAAGTTGAATCTCCACATTTTGTGATTTGAATTAAGCAAGTAGTAAACTCAACATACTATTCAAGCATTTACACAGAGCTGCCAACCTATAGAAATTCACTTGCAGAACAATTTGTCTGCAGTTCCATATTTCTTAAATTATGTCAAGAACATTACCGCGGGACAATTAAAACAGTATATTTTGTAACAGGATAAAAATAATTCTGCACACTGTTCAATTGCACAACATAATCATTCATCTATAATCTTAATTGTTAATAAATTATGGCTTCAATACTTATTTTAATGTATTTATTGCGCCAACCTTGTAATGACGAATGCAGTTGCAGCCTGAATAAAGTAGATGAGATTTCAACGTGCCATTGTCAAAAATGTCTGTGTCTATGGATTAATTAGCCTTTCCCGATTCTGTTTTCATTCATTCATTCATTCATCTTCCGTTCTGCTTATCCTCACCAGGGTCGCGAGCGCGCTGGAGCCTACCCCTGCTATTTTCGGGCGAGAGGCGGGGTACACCCTGAACTGGTCGACAGCCAATCGCAGGGCACATATAAACAAACAACCATTCGCACTCACATTCACACCTACGGGCAATTTAGTTTTCGTTTTTTCGTTTTTGTGATTTACTAGATAGACATTGATTCTGAACTGCTCAAGATGATGTACGTGGTACAGTTGGATTCTGTTACATTGGGTTTTTTGATAGTATCGATGCTTTCAAAAGCTGCGACAAGAGGTGCTTTAAGATGTGTATGTCCTTATACTGAAAGCGCAGGTAGCAAGTGCTCGGCCCACCACCGGGTTGCACCTTACGGTGAAGTCTCCTTGGCGGGAATGCTTCTATTTGAAAGCGTTGGAAGGGTGCAGCCATTGTTCCCCCGTTGTAGCTTCAGTCCGGAGTTGTGTAAACAGCTTTAAATGGCAGGGAAGCTGCAGAACATCTGAGAACAGCTCTGATCAAAGGCACCTTCACATGAAACCTGCGTGACGCTGCTCAGCAGGCGTGTGTGTGTGTCTACAATGAGATGACAGACATAGATCTGTCTGGTGTGGTTGCTTCAGTGCCCTCTGCCCCTCCCTTTTTTTTGTTGCATTTTGCCGCCTGTGTTTGCACAACACCAGTCAAGGAGAGCCCCACTGCCCCCGGCCTTACACAGCATCATGTGACCCCCTCCCGCTCTCCTCGACTGGATGCTCACACACAGCAAACCTCATTACAAGGAACAACACGTGGTTCTTTCACAAATGACTCGAAGAGCATGTGGATTCTAGTGGACATATTGTTATAAATAAAATAAAAATATGAATAAAATAATTATATTTCACATTTGGATTAAATATGGCACATCCAATTAAATCCACGTTTCCATTATTTAAAGTGAAAACTATTATAATTTGTATTGGTAATGTTTGATAAGCATAAACTATACAATCAAATATAAAATCCAATTATAAAAAAATAGTTATTTAAAAACTATATATATATACTGTATACTTATAAAATTAAATGAGAAAATTTGTAATTACAATTCTTAATTAAAACAATTCATGAATATAAAATTAAACCCACATTTCAATTATTTAAAGTGAAAACGATCATAATAATTATTGGTAGTTTTTAATAAGCATAAAATATACACTCAAATATAAAATCAAATGATCAAAAAATATAGTTATTTAAAAACTATATATATATATATATATATATATATATACTGTATATACTTATAAAATTTAATGAGAAAATTAGTAATGACAATCCTTAATTAAAACAATTCATGAATATAAAATAAAATCAATAAAAACTATATAAAATGTATTATGAATAATTAATTGACTTTAGATGTAGTAATACAAAAATCATAAAATCAAATATGAATATATCTATCAAATACAATCATAAAATAAATTATAATAAATGAAAATGAAAACTAGCACAACATTTTAAAAATGTAACAAAATAAAATAAAAAAAAAAAGGTAAATATGATTGTAAAATCAAATTATATATATATGCCGCTTATATATATATATATATATATATATATATATATATATATATATAAAAGCGGCATGGTGGACGACTGGTTAGGGCGTCTGCCTCACAGTTCTGAGGACCGGGGTTCAATCCCCGGCCCCGCCTGTGTGGAGTTTGTGCATGTTCTCCCCATGCCTGCGTGGGTTTTCCCCGGGCACTCCGGTTTCCTCCCATATCCCAAAAACATGCACGCTAGGTTAATTGAAGACTCTAAATTGCCCGTAGGTGTGAATGTGAGTGCGAATGGTTGTTTGTTTATGTGTGCCCTGCAATTGGCTGGCGACCGGTTCAGGGTGTGCCCCGCCTCCTGCCCGATGTTAGCTGGGATAGGCTCCAGCACGCCCGCGACCCTAGTGAGGATAAGTGGCTCAGAAAATGGATGGATATATATATATATATATATATAATAACATGAGAACATTATTTATATAATTAACATTCCAAATTAAAATGAAAATTGTTAAATTAAAAAAAAAAGTTTATAAAATAAAAACAATTGTCATATAAAAAAATTATTAATTGGCTTTAGATTTATTGGATATTTTGATGCACAAAAAAACCAAAACAAAACTCCAGAGACGGAGATTAGCACCTCTGTAATTGCCACACCTCCCCCTACAACCCTGATCACCTTATAACCTATGTAGTTGGACCAGCCTGGACACCTGTCATATGCGTTAGCGCTAGCGCCCAAGCTAAAGTTACTGTTATTGTGAAACTAAAAGACTACTGTATTTCATGAATATGTTAGCGTAAGGGAAGCCAGGATGCAAATAAATAAAAAAAAATTATGCCTTACCGTTGCTTTCATGTAATGGTGTCCAGGAGTTGTTTTTTTTACACGGATATTTTTTGGGGACCTTTAAAAAGCTTTAAAATTATCTGAGATTTAATTAACAATCAGCATGTATTATTCCATTAGGCTATGGCTATTAGGTTTCTGTTTAAATCCCGCCTTACTACACAGTTTAACCGAACTATCATTGGTCGTCTTTGGCTGGTGTGCACTACTTGTTTGATATGTCACTTAGCATGCACACAATTACACATTAAAACTGTAGGGGGTGCCATGGAGCAAAAAAAAGTGACTGAATGTGCACATGCAACAACAACAAAAAAGAAAAGAGCTTTATGCATTGACAACACCATTCTTTATTATTGAGTCAGGGAGAGACAAGCTGTAAGACTTGGAAGTTGATGAAATCCCTTTTGACAAAAAGAGACCGGGAGTAAAGTAAATGTCCTTCCAGGAAGTCTGAACTCTTTTCGTACATTATTGTTTGAGGTGACACCGCATGAGAGCTCTTTTAGCTTCCAAGAAGTCCAATCCCGAGGTGGCGGGACCACCCATTCACTTGCTCATTCATTCTCTTGTGTTTATTCACAAGCCTGCCTGGCTCACTGCTCCTGGTCAGGTTAAGGGGAGTGGGTGCGAAGGCTCCGAAAAGTATGGACGAGGACAACAGGGTTCCCGCACTCCCTATAGGCCACAAACCGGACGAGGCCGTTTCAAAGAGGTCTCCTGCTGTGGGAGGCTTTGATTCGCCACTCAGCTTCACAGAACAATTGCGGGCCAACACCTCCCGAGGGGCCAGGCTTGGTGAGAGGTTAGCGGGAGGGTGGGCTCACGTCGAGCGTGGTGGTGACGTTGACATTGACAGCAAGAGAGAGGACGTAGGGGACAAAGTGTCGAACCAAGCAGCAGTGTGGGAGGCGACGCGCTTTAGACAGGTTGAAAGTGGACTACGTGCGCATTGGCTGAGATGGCAGATGTACTTAAGTATTATCCATCCATCCATCCATTTTCTTTACCGCTTATCCTCACTAGGGTCGCGGGTTGCTGGAGCGTATCCCAGCTATTTTCGGGCGGGAGGCGGGGTACACCCTGAACCGGTTGCCAGCCAACTTAAGTATTTTATTTATATATTTATATATATATATATATATATATATATATATATATATATATATCCCCTAAATGCCCAACGTGTTGTCGTCGCTTTGGGGCTTAACTGTAGGTAAAACTACTGGACTAAATCTGGGCAATCTGCCAACACGCATTGGGCCAGCGTGGCAGATTAGGACCTATTCCTTCTTCTGTTGTAATGCTGGCGGCACGGTGGCCGACTGGTTAGAGCGTCAGCCTCACAGTTCTGAGGTGCGGGGTTCAATCCCCGTCCCCGCCTGTGTGGAGTTTGCATGTTCTCCCCGTGCCTGCGTGGGTTTTCTCCGGGCACTCCGGTTTCCTCCCACATCCCAAAAACATGCATTAATTGGAGACTCTAAATTGCCCGTAGGCATGACTGTGAGTGCGAATGGTTGTTTGTTTCGATGTGCCCTGCGATTGGCTGGCAACCAGTTCAGGGTGTACCCCGCCTCCTGCCCGATGACAGCTGGGATAGGCTCCAGCATGCCCGCGACCCTAGTGAGGAGAAGCGGCTCAGAAAATGGATGGATGGATGGATGTTGTAATGCTTAAAGCAGGAGGGAACAAACTTACCGTATTTTCACGACCATAAGGCGCACTTAAAAGTCCAAAATGGACGGGGCGCCTTATAATGCGGCGCGCCTTATGTGTGCACCGAGTTCCAAAATCTGTAAATGTTGTTGTGTGAGTTTGATGAGCGCTCCGCCTGACTGACTGGGAGCATTTCGTGCCGACACGCTGCTTATATAGAGGAATGGCGGACGTGACTGAGGACAGCAGGGATGGATGGACGAGGAGGAAATGAGAGAGTGGCTGAGTGAGGTGTACATAAAGAGACCGGATGTTTTTTTTCCACGCGTCACCGTCCCTGTTGATCTGTGACTCCATGCGCGCCCATCTCACAGTCGCTGTGAAAAACCAAGTGCAGCAAATGAACTCAGAGCTTGCCATCATTCCGGGAGGCTTGACGAAGGAACTTCAACCGCTGGACATCAGTGTAAACAGGGCGTTCAAAGTGCAGTTTCGAACTCCTCACTAGGGTCGCGGGAGTGCTGGAGCCTATCCCAGCTATCTTCGGGCAGGAGGCGGGGCACACCCTGAACCGGTTGCCAGCCAATCGCAGGGCACATATAAACAAACAACCATTCGCACTCACATTCACACCTACGGGCAATTTAGAGTCTTCAATCAACCTACCATGCATGTTTTTGGGATATGGGAGGAAACCGGAGTGCCCGGAGAAAACCCACGCAGGCACGGGGAGAACATGCAAACTCCACACAGGCGGGGAGAACGTTGTCCACCGTGCTGCGCTGATATATCAGTGACGTGCGGTGAGGTTCATGATTGGCGAGGCACTGACGTCACGTGACGTTTGGAGCTCGATGAAGCTCAACCCAACACTGCCACATGCTGATTGTGGCACCGTACATACCAGACTCCCCTGTGCACTTTTAGTGGCTTTTCTGGTCGATAAGAAAGACTAAATGTCACACACTTTCATTAAATATATTAGACAGTCTGTTAAATGTCAGTAAGTGCAGCACATGTGTGATAAAACGTATATTATTGGCGATGTAATGAGCAAACTCAACGTGACTCAACGTGACTCGTAGCTGCGCTTCCTATGCATTTGAACAGGAAATATGAAAATTCAGCTATTTTAATGATGAAATCATTGAAATTATTGGATTGAAAAAGAAAATCGATGTAAAGCACGGACCATAGAACTAAAATGGAACAATTGAGTGTAATTATAAGGTTTTATTTACTATTCATATGCAGTGGAAAGGAAAGACCACCAGGGGGTAGTGAGGCTATGCCTCACTTGCCTACCCTGACCGGACAGAAAAAGGGGCGGGGCTGTAAATTAGCCATGTGCTAACGCGCTGGCTCACTACCTTTTGAAAACAGCAGACTCGTATTCAAATCCCAGCTTGAGGAGGTAAATTTGGATAAACACTTTCAAGCTTCTTATCTTTATTTACAGTAATTTTGTACTGTATTTTGTGTTTTAGGACACGAAAAAAGTATATATTAAAAAAAGCTATGTTAAATGTGAAAAAAATCATGTTATGTCACGTTAAGAGCTAGCTAGCTTTGGCGCAACGTTTATTCGATCAAAAACGAGTTCCCATACCTTTGCTAATGTTGGGAACTGACTAAGAAAAAAATGCTAAATAAGCTAATGATAACGGAAAAAATACACCTTACTTTGTTTTTTTCCAGATTAGAAGCTCGTGGTTTTTAGGCTGGCACAAGACACAACGGATTCTTGGAGCCAACAAACAATTCTCTTAAATGAGGCCGTGGATAAAAGTAAAAAAAATTCACAGAGAGTAAAGAATATATGCCTGTGAGTGTTGTTGTATTACCTGTCTACATTTATTGTCGCACTGTTTGTGTTTGTGTCTGTTGCTGAAAGGTCCCATGACATTGTATTTGAATTCGTATATTATTTTGAGGACGTTGCGAGTGGCAACGTATTCTCGACACCAGTTGGCTGTCGCGACGCAGTGTCACATGAATTTGAGCTGATTGGGCAGGTACTTTAATATTAACTGGTGAGTCTACGTCACAACGTCACGGATTTCATGTCTACCCACTTAACCTTTTTAAAGGTTATTGCATAAAATCGGCAAACCGCATAGGTGTCAAACTTAAACCATGTCACAGAATCATTTTGCCCCATTTTACACGTAAAACAGTAGAAAAAAAAATAATTTTGATGGCATGGGACCTTTAAAGGGTTGTAATACGGTGACTATCGATGCTATTCATTAGCTCATCTATGGCATTTTGCATTGTGTGTTAGCATTAAGCTAACGAACAGGCAAAGTAATACGATTGTTTCGGATACACAAAGTAATTATCTTTGTTTTATGCTTAAATTGACAGTAAACCTCAACTGGGAGTGGCAATAAACAGACTGAAGCTTTTTGGAAGACTATTTCCCTATGTGTCAAATTGCCACTAGTTGTGAAGTGAGTTAATTTGCTGCCACCATCAAGCAATCACATAACATTTTTGTTCGTAAATCAGAGCAAAAAAATAATCTCCAAAATCTCTTAAATCGGGTCACTCATAAATCAAGGTACCACTGTATATTACTGGAGTTTTCCTCAGTCCACTGTAGTAGTGCATAGTTGTGTACGTACGTCTTCCAGTTGGATATTAATCAAAAAGAGGGACGGTCTTCCATTGACTGTCAAATTACTGCTAAGGACTACCTTGACGGAGCCCACATGGCCCCCCCACAGATGGGCTGGGGCCCACCTGAGCTCGGTCACCCTTCAGCATCTGCTTCATATTAAGTTCTGACAACATGGCTCGCATTCTGGGAATCTGCATGGTTTTTCGTAGCCAGACTACTTATTCATTGCGTCGTACGGGATGACCTAATCACTTGGCAGCTCATCAGTTAAAGCAAAGCTCATAAATGGACTCCCCGTACCCTTCCTCTTCTTCTTGACTGCTTTATTGTATTTTAGCCTGTGTCCCGACAACTGAGTTTGCTTTTGACAGATTAGAGAGCTTTGTGTGGTTCGATACCTGGCAGGAAGCCCATTGCCCCTCAAGCTTTGTGAGTACAGTACAATACAGTACAGTACAGTTCAGTGGTCTTTACTGGCAAAGTGCACCTGGATGTATTTGGAGCAGCATGATTCCACCAGGCACAGGGTACATGACGGTAGAATCAAACAACTGGCATCCTTTTAGGCGGAAACTGCAAAAGAATAAAACTAAATTGTTAAAATTCTAATTATTAGCGATATTTGAATACAGTATATTAAAAGTATTAGAGTTCAGTAAAAACCTAACTTTTAAAAAGATAAAACCCAAACATCTTTCTTGTGTTTTTAATTATTGCAGAAAAATTTAAACAAACTTCACAAAATGTTACAATTTTAAAAACATACGCACACAAAAAAAACCTACTAAAACTGCTCTTTCTTTTTATTATGTATTTTATATTGAATACAGAGTGAAGATTCAATTGTAATCGTAATCTTAGTGGGCCGTTTTGGGCGGGTCTGCTGGTGCCCTGTAAAATCTGCCCAGCAACAAGTCTCTGTTGATCTTCAAATTTGACTAGCTAGCATAGCATGTATTTTTTGGCTGATAAGCTTTGCTTTTTGCAGAAAAGGATGAGGAAGAAGAATAGAATACACCAGACATTACGAACGTTCCCATACATTTCATCACTTGTTATAAACGTTAAGGAAGATAGTTTTGTTATGTTTGAAATGGTTAACCTTTTACAGTCTTACGCTCATAATGTAGTTGTTGTACCACAAGTGGTACACTGGCTCCCCCTAGTGGTGTGCAAAATAATTACTGCCCAAGTACACCAGTTGTATTTAACTTTTTTTGTGAAACATCTGCATTTAACCTTTTCAGAATTGTTTGTTTTAAAACTTTTATTTAGGTACAATTTTAATTTAACTTTAACGTGCAATACATTTCATTGAATCATTATCAAAGTATTTTTTCCCCTATATTTAAGTGCAGTGTTAATGTCTGACATAAGAAACAGTGATTCATACTCAACCTTGATATTACATTCCATCCATTTCCATCCTACAGTGGATAGAACTGTTCCTCCTTGTGGACATCAGTTTTTGCACAAATTATCACATTCTGTGCAGTACAACTTTCATGCAGATGCACTCAGTGGGTAGATTACTAAATGTTGACATGAGCAAATTTCATCAGTAATTTTGTGTGCTCAATCTTCAAAACATGGAACCTTGATGCCCACAGAAGGAGCCCCCGAGAATACTGATAACTCCCTCCATCCCCCCTCCGCTATTCACGAGCACTCTGGTTCATATTTTTGTGGGGGTCCATTGACTTTCTCCTTTTCAGTCTCCCTTTAATCCCTGGGTCTGTGTCCTCAGTGGCTCGCTACAGAGGGGCTATTATTCGGGGCCTTATTACTGCGCCCCTCGCGGCTTATCTCCTTCCTGGTGACAGTCTTTTCAAGCCTCCCCCTAATGACCTGGGGAAACTCACATGCTCAACTTCCCAGGGCTGCGGGGGCCTCGCTGATGTCAGAGAAAGTGGGGGGCATCGAGAGGGGTCCTGCGTCCCACTGCAGGTGACCGAGCAAAGGACGTTTGTTGGGAAAGTAGTCGTCTCTAAGAGGTTGATGATTGCTTTGGACAGGGTACCTTTAAGACAATGAAATATCATCCAGTAAAAAGCTCCAAAGTTGATTAACTAAAGTAGTTTACTGGCAATGTAATGATGTCTTATTCCCTGGAGGCTTAATTAAAAGTCCACTATTCTTCTGCTTTTTCTTCTTGGCCAAGTGTATTTATTAGAGCGTAAGTCCGTTTTGATTTAAATCACATTCTGAGGCTCGGCCAGGGAATTCAAAACAGCGCATTCACAGCTGGATTGTGTCCATGTAGTCGTAATAGATTGCTTTTACAGTGCAACGTCCAATGCAGAACACAATCAGTTCTGTGATCTTGGATGACTTCCAAGTTGCTCTCATTTTGAAATTTGGGGGGGGGGAAAAAAGAGCATTGTCACAATCATAAAACTTAAATTAACTGTATAGGCAATGTGATACGTAGCATTATAACATTCTTAACTGTCATACAAGTAAAAAGAAAAGTTCAAGGTCAGTGTATTAGAACTAAATGTAACTAAAATTAAGTAAAACTATTTGCTCTTTGACAGACGCGTCATGGGGAGAGAAATGGAAGGTGTTTCCAGAGCGAAATTTCATCTGACGTCACCTCCCAAAAAATTAAGTCTTCGATTTTACGGTTGTCTATTATGTATTATGTATTACATATTATTATGTCAAAAATGCAACAAATAAATACAATATAAAATGTTATGCATTTTATTTATTATTTATTTATGTTTGATTGAGCAAATTACAGTAAGTATTTGATCCCCTACAACTAATCCAGAATTCTGGCTCTGACAGATTTGGTTTGTGCTTTTGTGCCACAAAGTTGTGCATAGTCAAACAATTACCAAAGGTTCAGATCTCAACTCTTCCGGTGTATAAATTAAGCAAAAAGAAACAACAACAACAACAACAATAATCTAAAAATAATCAGGGGGAAAAAAACATTCTTCTCATATGGACCTTTATGAACAAAAAATGTGTCACTTTTCAAACAAATCTACCCTTTTTAAGTTTTCATAATACGATGACTTTTTTCTCAAATAATCTACAACTAATTTCCTAATATTGCAAATTATATTCCTCTGAAAAATGTGTATAAAGCACCTGTTCTAGGAATAAATATCTTACCTTCCAATTTATTCTCTATACCACAAAGAGCTGTCAAAATATGTCACGGATAACACTAAAGACTTGCAAAAGGCTGGAATGTGTTGCAAAAAAATCTGCAAAAGGCTTGGTGAGAGGGTGACAACTACTGGTGCTATTATTCCAAAGTACATCACCCACAAAATGAGCATGAATTGCCCACGGTCCTGAGATCCATGCAAGATGACGTGAGGATGATCCTGAGAAAGGTAACGGAGAAGCCTCAAAGTACACGGCAGCGACTTGTTAATGATCTGAAAGCAATTGGGACCTCAGTCACAAGGAAAACAGCTGGTAACACCCTACTTCCTAACTGAGGGATTCTCAACTACTCTGAGTTTTGATTAAAGTACCATTGCCCAAAGTGACTCAGCAAAAAATGTGGGGTTTATATTTGACTAAACACTCTCACTTCAGCTGCACATTAACAACATTACTAAAAAGTTTTTTTTCGTCTTTGCTATATCGCTAAGATAGGGACCATAATTTGTTACAACTCAGCTTGAATATTGGAGCAAGTTACTTTTTGGTCTTCCAATGTCTATTATTCTACTATGTCGTTAGAACAAAATGCTGCAACAAGACTCTTGACAAGAAAAGATTGATCATTTTAACCCTTTACTGACCAACTTGCACTGGCTCCCCGTCCACCTGAGATGTGATTTTAAGGTTTTGTTACTTACTCATAAAATATTACATGGCTTAGCACCTTCCTAACTTGCTGACTTGGTAGCACCTTATGTTCCGTCCCGAGTCTTACACTCACAACATGGTCACTCTGAGAGCCAAGACGAAGTCAGCAGCTTCTAGGGCATTCTCTATTCAGGTACTGTTCTCTGGAATGCCCTACCCACGGAAATTAGAGCGGCTTCCTACTTAGAAATTTTTACATTTTGATTTAAGACTTATTTCTACACTGCCGCATTAGGTTAAACCACAGCTAGTATGCAACCCTGCCTCACCCCCTGACATCTGGATTTTGGCCTGTTTTACTACCACTTTTCTCCCCCCGAACTTCTATAATGATTCAATTGAAATGTATCACACATTAAAGTTAGATACCAATTGACTAGAGGGAGCGGGGTAACTTACTTTGAGAATCACTGCCCTGACGGACTGAAATCTTGCAGTGCCTGGAAAGTGCTGTGCTAAAGAAGTGGAATATTGGTTGCACCTTTGGACTATATTTTAATGTGCCCTTACAATGTCACGTAAAATGGAGTATGCATGACGATGCATTAAAATGAGTGGAGCAAAGGCCTCCAACTGCCTCACACAAATGCACCTTTGAAATCCCCGGATCTCGAAAGGAGCCAGTGAATGGGGAATGAACTGGCTGTTCTGCGATTGTGTATTCCTAATTATCACTGTCACCCTACTTAACCTTGTGGTGACTTTTTTTTTTTCTCTCTTAAACTTTGTGCATTAGGAGGTTGAGCCTCGGTGGTGGATGAAAATTTCGATTATTATCGCAGACGCACCTCCGTCGTCTATACACAGATGCCCCAGGAAACACAGGTGTCCGTCTTCCTGCTTCGTCAAATGGCATGCAAGCCCGTTGGACCCTCGAGGCCTTTTGTGTCTGTGTCCTTGAATCATAAAACCCGTTGGATGGGTCCTATTAAGAAAGTAATGAGTTTAGTGAGGCAATTTTCCGGTACGAGTAAGGTTAAGCGCTGGGGGAGGTGGCAAGGGGAGAAACTTTGCCAGTAATAATGATAGTGTGGCGTAGCACAGTGAATTAGTGGTTCGCACATCTGCCTCAAAGTTCTCAGAGTTGAGGTTTGAATATCGGCTACGGCCTTCCTGTGTTGCGGTTGCATTGCGTTGGTTCTGCGGCGTCCTCACACATCCCAAAAACATCCACGTAAAGTTCATTGAAGACTCTAAATTGTCCATGGGTATGAAAGTGAGTGTGAACAGTTTTTCATCTATAGTATATGTGGACTGTGATTGGCTGGTGACCATACCCAGGGTGTACCCCGCCGCTTGCACCAAGTCAGTATCGGCTCCAGCTCACCTGACACCATAATGACAAGCGCTCTTGAAAATGGAAGGATGGATGATAGTATCACGACAGTGCAATCATGAATATATTGGGGTAAAAAAAAAAATAAAAATCTTACTGAAAATGTAACGTTGTGATGTCAGCATTGCCTTATAGAAGCTGAAGCTTATATATGTTGTTTTTAGTCATTATTTCACCAACTTTATATTCAAATGTGGAATTCACAAGACCGGGCACTGATGGTGTCGTGATACACTTTAGAATGATTCTGTTGAACCACAATTCAAAAGCAATGTCTGATTTTCATTGGTTAATTTTCAGTTAATTGGTTAATTTTCTTAGATTATTACTTTTGTCAGTTTCAGGTTATTTCAGTTACTACGGTGGGGTTTTCTTTAACAGAGGTGTACCAACAATTTTGTCCATGTGTGTACAGCATATATAATATGTTTCTCAATAATACTTAACTGTCAAATTACATTTGCACCTGTGATTACAAAGCAAAGCGTGAAGTCTTTCTGCAGCCGAAATGCACAAGTTCAGTCAATTAATGAGGCTATCATTGCCAACACACTCTCAAATATCCAATCTCTCAATTATTCTCACCTGTGAATAATAATATAGCTACAACAGCCAAAGCAATCCACTTCTTCCTTGAAATCATGCCATATCGTTTGTGGTTCAATAAAATAATACGTTATACGTAGCGCTTCAAAGCATTGTTTCCCAATAAGAATACCAGGGATCGCAGTTTTTCGTTGTAGTCAGTTGGTAGCTGTGCGAGGGTCATTTGTCATTTGTCCGTGATTGTCCAGTTCTGTTTAGTTTAGCTGCAATGCTCGGTGTGCGGGGGACCTTATGAAAACACTCAAAACAACCCGTGGCTGCTCTATTTGTGTCCGGCAACAGCGCGAGCTGCAGGTCACTTCTTAATTGGCTATCGTTCCGTTTCACGTCACAATCACGGAGTCCATGGCTCAGCCGACTTCGGAGTTACATAAGGATTCGCGATGGGAAATATTAAACAGGTTTGAAATTAACGATTGTCGGTCCCAACAATTTTCTGAGCAGATCGGGGTGGAAAAATCACTTTGAACACACTCCACACCACAGTACAACCACTCAGGATAATCTTTAAGAGACATCCAATAATCGGGTCATTGCTGACTTTCAAAACAAATGAGTGTTTCAATGACATCTAGAAAATGAGACTTATAAGAGTCAAACAGAAACAATTCAGTTTTTTGGCACACATCCACAAATGTCCTTTAACCCTTTAAGTTGTCACTGCTGCTTTTAACCCCCCCCCCCCCCAAACCCTTCTTTTAATTGCTCCAAAACACTCAAACCCCCCTGACTCGGCATCTCTCCAATCCTCCCTGCCTACTGCGCTTGCTCGCATCAACAAGGTTACGGAGGGGATGGAAGAATGCGGAGTGAAGTGGACGTGACACCCTAAATCTAAACGTAACACAAAGATGTGTTTGCTGAGAGAACAGCTGGTAAACTGAAAGCTAATCAAGACCGGCTCGGAGAGACCGAAACCCCCGTAACTTCAACAAAGCATCTGGGCGCTGCCAAACACACACACACCCGCATGCACATTTAAATTCAGTGTGTGTCTGGAAGCCGTCACTGTAGTGGCAATCCACTTTAATGGGTAGTTGTAGTCTTGTAAAAAATCTCCATAAAATACATTTTAAAAAGCAGTGTGGGATTATCTTCTGACTTTTCAGCATTCAGTATTTATACAGTGACATAAATCCACTTACTGAACACGTTATTAGGTACAAATGACCTTGCAAGTGTTAAAACACAGTGACCGCTTTACAACATAAAATAAATAAGATTTTAATAAGTAGCAAAATACAGCTAGGCAGTCGGCGTCAGCTCGTGAGCAAGTAACGCTAGCGGCTAAAATTAGAAGTCGACCCCATTACCCTGCTGTTAATATTAAGTCAAAACAATAAAATACTCTAATCTTTAATGACTATGTCGCATATTAATTGTAACATTCTAATATGAGTTAACCACTGTCAAAACAATATAACAAGTGATGATGTGCATGGCGACGCTGCTTTGAAAAGTGGTTCTGCTTACTTTGCATAACTAACTGTATCTATTCTTCTTGTTTTGTTTTGTTTTCCAGTGTCAACGGCTCATTTTTTCTCCACTGGTCAAATTCCTTTAGAGGTTCCACTGTACAGTATTTGCTATTGGTTATTTGGTAGAGCCTTTAGCTTTTGGGGATCATTTGTATCATTTGTACTCTAATTATAAAAGGAAGTTAGTTACACACGCAAAGTCTCGCCTGGTCTTAATCACGACCAACTCGGCAGTGATTCCAGACATCACACACAATTTGCAGGTCCCAACTCTTGGGGTTAAGCATCCTGACAAGTAGGCAGATTCGAAAAAGCTGTGCGTTGCGATTTTCCTGCACTGCAACCTCTGGCATCAAAGGCGAGGGAGGCGAGGGATGCCAGATAATAACGCAAAGTGTTTTGACATACAGCTTTAAGTCATTTTTGGATTTAGATAAGCGGGGAATTCCATCCGACGCGAAGTAAAACAAACAAAGAAAGCTTGCAAATGATTCCGGCTACAGCGCAAGTGCCGTCATGGCCTCGGGCTGCTCAGATTACATCACGGACGCAATCACATGTGGAACAATGGAAACATGCGTGTTGGTGCAGTGCTGGTGGAGCTTTGCAGCCTCTCTCCAAGGTCAACATTAGGCCACCAAAGCCTTTGCACAATAGCAGAGAGGTTTATATACAGTATGTGGTGTTATTTCTTTTTGACTATTTTGTGTTTGCGTCAAATGTGTGGTGATTCCGAATTCTTGTTCCTGAAACTAAACAGACTGTGACTGAACTTGTTCAACATCCTGCGTCAGCTGTTGTGTTCTCTAATTTGAAAAGGTAACATGTAATCATACTTGCTTGTTTTCCCAGAAAAGTAGTCAATTGGAATTCTAGAGAGCGGAAGGGGGGGATCTGGTTTCAGCATGTACACGTGCGTTCAGAATAATAGCAGCATGTTTTCAAAAAAAGTGAGTAAGGCTCAAAGATAAATTAATATTAAACTGTTTTAAAATCTTTATTTTTTATTTTTTTATAAACACTGCTTCTAAGAACTGCTTTAGATCTGTGTTGCATGGATGTGACTAGGTTCTGGCCCATGTAAACTACTATTTCAGCAAAGGACCATGAGACTACATTCCACCGATCCTTTGCATTTCTTGAAGACGGGTGTGTGAAGCCTCCACAAATGTAGATGTGCAAAAGTGGGGTAAACCCTGGATTGGTCGCCGGTCAATCGCAGGGTACATATAGACAAACAAGCATTCCCACTCATATTCACACCTGGACAAGTCTTCGGTGAAGCAAACATGCATGTTTTTGGAATGTGAGAGTACCAGAGTATCGGAAGAAAATCCACATAAGCAGAGGGTGAACATGCTAACCCCACAAAGGAAGGCCGGAGCAGAGATTCGAATAGAGAACCTCAGAAATTTGAAGCAGATATGCTCAGTACTCGGTCATGTGATTAACTATACAAATCCTGTATGAAGTTGTAATCTCAATTTCTCCCTTCCCAGGCACAGAAAGTTGCAAACAAGCCTGTCGAACAAGACTGACCTCACAAAAAAAGTCACAGCCTTCTTCCCCCTTTTGTTCGTTTTGTTCTTTTCTGCTTGTACAGCATATTTACCTTTGACCCAGTGTTGACCATCGCAGCAGGCATTGAACAGAATGACGCCCCTAAAGACACAGTCACAATCACTGCTACCCTACCATCACAAGTGATTGCTTGCATTCTAAACAACCCCCAAATACACACGTACACACACAAGCTGTTTCCTTCCATCACACTTAAAATATATGAGCCATAAAAAGCCTGGTGAGTATCTGTCTCTCGCTCTCTCCATCACTTAAGTCTGGCATCTGTCCGAAATGCCCCAATTTGTCAACTTTAGCCCCCCGAGGAGGACCTGTGCGGTGGTTGTGTGTGTTTACGGAGGAGAGTTTTTAGCTTTACAAGCGCCAGAGAGCATTCCCCAGGATTAGTGTTGGACATCCATCACTTTTTGCCAAAATGGAGCATATGGGGCTGGCTCGCCACTGTGATAAGAAGTTTGAATGCATGACAATAATTCCTTAACTGGACTCACACCCAGATATGGTCCAATCAGCCTTTAGTAGCAGTAAACCACCAGATGGTGCAGTTTTTCGATATTTCCAATATATATACCTGTATTACTTTTAATGCAGAGTGGGAATTAGTATGGTATAAATAAAACATTTCATAATGTTTGTGCCGTTGTGTCTGTTTGCTGTGAAAAAGGATGCATGGTGATATTATAAGTGTGCACAACGGGCGTGGGCTAGTTGGTAGTGGCGGCATGTAGACAAACAGTCAAAGTGATCAATCTAGAAAATCAACAGACAGCCATGACCTGAGTTCACCTCCTCTTTGGAAGTTTTTCAGACAGAAGCAGCACGGATGTTTTCTTGGAGATTTAAAACATAAAAAAACAAATAAATAAATAATCTAAAAGCATCTGGAACTCCCCAATCCAATCCATTCAGTGTGTTTCTGAACAGCATTTTGTGACGGTTTTGTTGGCGCTTGCATTTTTCTGGCCAAAATCTGCAAGGTAAAAAGACGCCTTCACTAAGTGGACAATTTCGGCGCTTTGGTTGGTTTCTTAGCATCTTGTCTGGTTGGTTTGTTGATTCCTTAGCTTCTCTGTTGGTTGTTGTTTAGCATCTTAGTAGGTTTCTTTGCTAGCACAGTTTGTAAGTTAGTCAGTTGGTTAGTTTCTTAAAATTTGGATATTTGGTTGTTTCTTTGCATTTTTGTAGGTTGGTTTCTTAGCATCTTTATCAGTTAGTTTGTTTCTTAGCATCTTGGTTGGTTGTTTTTTTTATCATCTTGGTAGGATGGTTGCTTGGTTTGTTAGCATCTCGGTTAGTTGGTTTGTTTGTTTCTTTGCATCTTAGTTAATTGGTGATTTCTTAGCATCGTTGTTGGTTTCTAAGCATCGTGGTTCTTTGGTTGGTTTCTTAGTGTATTGATAGTTGGTTTCTTAGCATTTTGGTTGGTTGTTTTTTTTAGCATCTTGGTTGGTTGGTTTCGTAGCAAATTAGCATCTGGAAAGGTTGTTTCCCAGCATCTTGGGGTTTTTTTTTTTTAGCATCCTGGTTGGTTTGTTTGTTTCTTTGCATCTTGGTTGTTTGGTTGGTCTCTTTGCATCTTGGTCTGTTTGTATGCTTTGTAACATCTTTGTTTCTAAGTATCCTGATCGGTTGGATTCTTAGCAAGTACAGGGTCCGAAATATCCGGTATCGCATTGCCGAATGTGACATAAAATGAGGTCTTTGGCGATGCATTCCTCAATTTCCATCGCTACGATATGCGATGCATGTTTTTTTTTTTAAGTTTACAATAAGGAAAAGCTTTTTCTAAGCAGTCAGCAGCTCTCAAAACAAAGATCGAACCATTTATTTCTCGTAACTCGACGAAACGACCATAGGGTGATAACAGAAATTAAAACTGCGTGGCAGGCACATTTATGAACGCTGTTATGCCAGATCAATGCCAGCTCCGAATGTATTTTCTCCGTGACAGTATGTTATATGCAAATTGAAAATCAATGATTTTACTGTGTTTAATGTCAGATAATAAGATAATGTCCGACTGTGTGATGTTTGTGTTTCCCAACAGAACTGCAGTCTGGTCTCATCCTCGTGACACTCCTGCAGCTTTTGATCTACTCTGTAATTAGAGCGTGCAGCAATCACCTCCACTTCCCAAAGATGAGGATGGAAGTTGAAAAGACACTAGTACACACACACACTTGCTAGAAATGTGAGGCAGCTCCATTTTTTAAGAAGATGCACTTGGTAGAGTACAGTATGTAGAGTCCCAGTCGCCTAATCCTAAGTGTTCCGCTAGCTAAATGGACACTAGTACACACACACACACACACACTTGCTAGAAATGTGAGGCAGCTCCATTTTTTAAGAAGATGCACTTGGTAGAGTACAGTATGTAGAGTCCCAGTCGCCTAATCCTAAGTGTTCCGCTAGCTAAATGGACACTAGTACACACACACTTGCTAGAAATGTGAGGCAGCTCCATTTTTTAAGAAGATGCACTTGGTAGAGTACAGTATGTAGAGTCCCAGTCGCCTAATCCTAAGTGTTCCGCTAGCTAAATGCAGTCAAAAAGATTTTGCACTTTTATTGAGGAGGAATATATCTATATGCCCACCTGAGAATGGTACAGTCCCTTAGTCTTGCATCATCGGTTTGTGTTATTGAGCTGGGCTTGTTGTTTGATATTTTGCACATGCATTTATCTTTTGTGTTTGTGTGTGGTGTCACAGTCTACAGCCTTGTTCTTATCAGAGCACACTCTGCTGATTGCAGAAACTTGCCACAATCTGCTATGACAACCAAACACTAACATGGCACTATTTATTTTTCTCCTTTATTTGTCAGATGTTCAACGTTGGTAGATACCTGCACTCTAAAGCAAATCTTTTCACCTTAGTTTACTAACTTTGCTTCCTGTGAGGGAAATTATTAAAGTTAGTATTTCCCCTGCCCTCCCTGCAGACGGCTGCATATATTGCAACACTTTTGGTTCAGGATGACACCTTCAGATTTACACAATTGGAAAATTTGTCAGAAAGAGGGCCCCCGTTTGGAACATTCACAACCCTTCCTTTATTGTATATGACAGTTTTGTTTTTTTATCCTCCCCCCGCCTCCCCTTTCGGATAATAAGGATGATGATGTACTGCATGTCATCTCTACACAGCCCCGTGCTGAAAGGCAAAGGGAAAGAATAGATCGCTATCTGTTTACAGCCTATTTGTGGTGCCTGATTTAAAAAAAAGTCTGGGCAGACAATATTTCTACACTCAAAATCACCCAAGGGTCACGGATAATTAGCTGACGAAAGACCACTCATTTTTTACAATGAAAATACATCATAAATATATTAGAATGGTGGCAGACGCAGATGTTGCAGCGTTTGGTCAGAGAACTATGAATAGAGCAATTATTATGTATAAATAATGTAAAAGTACATTTGCATTAGGGCACCATGGTGGATTGTGGTTCCCACATCTGCCTTGCAGTTCTAAGGTTCAGAGTGGTGACAGAAAATTTGGACAGATAGGTCTAGTCATGTAATCCCCACATATTCGTAGGGCGGGGGCAAGCATAGTTTTAGCGGAGCACCGCCCCCCCCTGCCCAGCCACTGGGCTGTAGAAAATGGATTGATGATATGCATTACTTACACCAGGCACCAATCGTATCCCATTATGGTGACTGTTCTACACATTCCCAGTAAATCTGTCAAGTAAATAAATGACTTACGAACAGTTTCATCCGCAAACCCATATGCGTCCTTTCACCAAACTAAAAGCAGCCATCAGAACTTAATCTCTTCTTTTCACTTGATCCCCCGCTCCTCCGTTTTCGAGTGTAACAAAGCATGTAATGTAACTGGTGCGTGGAATGCAAATTGACAAGCATCCAGGTAACATGGAATCATTTCAAAGCCTAATGTGCTGCTGACAACAAGGGGAGCATGAGTTTTCTTGGGGCTCAACTGTCTCATTTAGGAAGCGAGCTGCCTTCCAGTCACAATGAAACATCGAGCTCCATGTGTTTCGGACCCGTTCGCCAGCACAGCTGGGACACAGTTAGAAAGAAGATTTTGCACGGTAATTCTTGGCTCTATTTAACTGTGCGTCGTGTTGCTTTAACGGTCTATTGTTCTTCTGCTTTGAGGCTCATTCACATGCAGACACAAGACTTGAGTTTATATACAACACTAAATGCAAGGCTTTTGAAACTATAATCCGTTAAACGTGTGGTGATTCGTAGATTATACAGTACATCTTGCCAATACATTTGAATACTGCTGGGATTCTGGGAAGCCTGTTTATTTCCCTTTGAAATGAGGCCCCTTTTGTCTGAAACATGCAATTGTTCGTTCGGGTTGTGGGTGAGCTGGAGCTTATCCCAGCCGACTTTGGCCAAGCGGTGGGGTACAACCTCGACTGTTTGCCAGTCAATTGCAGGGCACCTATAGACAACCATTTACACCAACACAATTTCGAGCCTTCAGTTGACCTAAGAACGACCTTACACCGAGCGCAGTGGCCGAACGTGACTGAACTGGATAATCGCGAACAAATTACAGTCAGCCACTCTCACCCGCACACCTGGCAACTGACCCTCACACACATACCAACTCACTGCAACAGAAAAACTACGACCCATGGTGTTCTTATCGAGAAACATTCTTTTGAGGCTCCACTTACAGTATACTTAACTGTATTATTGATTCTATTGATTCCCAAAGAAAATGGCGCGATTGTCAAGGAAGAAGTGGATTGCTCTGGTCAAGGTGGCTATATTATAATAGAATGAGAGGAAACAGGTGAGGAATTAAAGAAAGAGTGTGGCTATTTGACAAGCTGTTGGCAATGATGGCCCCGATCATTGACTGTACCTTAACATTTTGGCAACAGAGACTCACGACAGGTAGAAATGACATTTTAAACATGAAAATTAAGTATTATTGTAAAACGAAACATACTGCATAATATACTGTATGGGTACGGCTTGGCAGCAATTGGCTGGGACTTGCTTCAAACCAAAAAACATCATTTTTGTTGTGAAATCTCATGTTACACAACATGGCTTTTTTTTCCCACTGGCCCTTACATCTGCAACCTGGCGACACAGTTTACATGCAATAAGAATTTCTAATCACAGTAAAACTAGTTGCTGACGATAGACCACTCATGAAAACTAGTTGCAGAACCCTCACACTGTGTGACAGTAAGTTGCGTTCGCGGTGTGCAACGGGCCTGACCTCCATGTTTTAGGGATGTGTGGGGAAGTCCGAGTATCTGGAGAAAACCGAAGCAGGCATGGGGAGAACATACAAACTGGCCCTGCGCCAAGATTCAAACCCAGGACTTCTGTGTGTCGAACCACTGAACTACTGTCCTGCCGTGAGAGCAGGACATCTCAAACAAATTAGGACTTTGTAAACTATCTTATGCTGAGGAAATATCTCAGCAAAGGTTCCTCTCAATTGTGTTTCGCGGGAGAAATTGAAGGGAAAGTCTGAATCAAACATGTTGAGCTTTTTCAGTTTCCCGCCATCTTGAAGATAGTGCACCTATTTCCTAAAGCTGATGTTCGAGTGTCTAATGGTCATGGCTTGAGGTTTTGAAGGTACAGTACACTTTCAAAATACCTGTATGTCTCTGAGTCAAACAACACCATCATCGTGCATGACGGATCGGAAAACCCAGACTTCTCCTGAAGACTGCATGGATGGCGTTTATCGTCACATCATTTGGGACTGAGGAAATGCGAGGGGGCAACCTCCTGCATTCAGCCTGTGTTGCTGTCCACTCGAGTGCAACGCAAGGGCAAGCCGCCAAGATGCCGAAAGATCAGAAGTTCATGTGTGTGTGTGTGTGTGTCTGTGTGTGACAATTGCTATGACCCAAAGGGGAGAAATACTCCCCCCTCCACCCAATTTCTAGTTGTAGTGCCTCATAATAAACCGACCACAGCTATTTGTGAACCCTCATACATCATTCCATTGTTTCTTTGAACAACACAAAGAAAATCCCATTGTGATTTAAATTTAACATTGTGAAATCACTCATAATGTATTTACCCTCATGTGTGTTGATTCTGCTGGTCACAATGAGAAAAGGGCAGGGAGCTACTGCCCTCTATGGGTGACAAGGGGACCTACAGCATAGTTTGAAATCTGGCTTTATAAGCTTTTCAATGCTTCAAAAAATATCCATAAGGTTTCTGGAATTATCTGGACTGTAACCTATGATGCAGTCTACCCAACTGACTTTGGGTGAGAGGCGGGGTGCACCATGGACTGGTTGCCAGCTAGTCGCAGGGCACATATAGAGAAACCATTCACACTCAAATTCACATCCATGGACACTTTTATTTTTTATACTCAGAGTCTGCAGCACGGTGTATGACTGGTTAGCACATCTGCCTCACAGTTCTGAGGACTGGGGTTCAAATCCCGGCCCCGCCTGTGTGGAGTTTGCATGTCCTCCCCGTGCCTGCGTGGGTTTTCTCCAGGCACTCCGGTTTCCTCCCACATCCCCCAAAAAACATACGTGGTAGGTTGTTTGAAAACTCTCAATTGCTCGTAGGTGTGAATGTGAATGGTTGATTGTTTATATGTGCCCTGCGATTGGCTGGCAACCAGTTCAGGGTGTACCCCACCTCTTGCCCGAAGATAGCTGGGATAGGCTCCAGCACGCCCGCGACCCTAGTGAGGATAAGCGGTACAGAAAATGGATGGATGGATATTTAGTCTTCAATGAACCAAAAATGCATGTTTTTCGCATGTGTGATCAACTGGAGTGCCCAGTGAAAATCAACACAAACACAGACTCCACACAGGAGGACCTGAGCCAAGATTTGAACACATATGACCTCTCCACTGTGAGGCAGACGTGCAAACCGCTACGGTATTCAAGAAATCAAAAAGCAGGCTCGTATTTCGGTTCCCGGAGGGCGACCAGCTTTGTGTTGCTCTTCTCTGTCAAACCAACAAGCTTCTCCCATCTGTTTGGCTCATTGGCATTCCAACATGCAAGACCTCTAATGAGCTGGGTGGGCAACCAGACTGCTAATTAATTGCGACGACTGTAAGATGGGCTTTTGCTTCTGAATACTGTAAGGTCTTTTTAAGTGGGGTACACACATACTGTTAATCGGGCCGAATTTAAGCATTTTACCCCCCTTTCCAATAAGTCAGTCAAGGAAAGATTATCCTGTGGTGTGGGGTGAATTAGGAATGATCCCCCCCCCCCCCCCATCTACTTGCAAAATAGCTGGGGCCAACAATCAATGTGTGGGTCTCTCTCCCTCTCATATTTTAAAAATCAGTTAAGATGTTCAAAATCACTGTGTAAATATTTCTCTTCAAAATGACTTATAACAAGAGTGCCATGCATAACGACTGAACTGTTTGGTCCTCGCTAGCTCATCCATAATAATAGCCTCCAGGGACATCACGTGACTTCCTCTGATCACATCCTCCTCCTGCCGAGCTCCTCCGTGCTGATTTAAGCGACTCTGGCACTTCTCCTCCCTCTGCCCTTGTTCCCAAGCTGCAGGAGACTTACCTACTTACTCTCTTTGTTTCTTTCTTTTGCTCTCCTGTCCTTCAATCTTTCCTCCTTCTGCCACAACAAATGAGAAAAAACCATGTAGTTTTTCTCACTTATAAGCGGGGATCAATTTCTGTCATTCAAGGTTCAAACTAGCTAATCCACTAATGACACGTAGGACTTCTTGCGCTAAACTAAGCCACACCCCCAATATGGAGACTGGCCAATCACACCGCAACAAAGAACTGAGATCCAACACTCTCCTGGCAGAGCGCAAATGAATTCAGTGATACAATTTGTGTACTTTTACAAGGCAAACATGGTTAAACTATATGCGTTGACTAGCCTAATGTAACCTGGATAAAACCATGCTCTGGATAAAGCTAGGTGGCCTGTCCACATTGTTGAATCTCTCGAGAACAAAATCAACAGGAACACCTTTGAATGCCCCAAGCTAACCAATGTTACTTGTATTATTTATAAAATGAACAGTATGGTAAACCCCTACCCTTTGCTAACTTACCTACTCAAGTCACGGTTCATTCTGTGAAACCTAATGAAGATCTTGTCGCTAAAGATGCCGCTAAAAGGCCCTGCTCCTTTAGGGTGCCATGTTGGCAGAGGAGCACCTAGCGTGGGCCACCAGCTCATAGCCAGTCGCCTTGACAGCAAACAGCAGTGTGAATTAAAGGTTAAAATAAAAAGTGACTTAAAATTAAAGTACAGGACTCACAGGCAGGCGATGAGGCTCTTTGTAGGATTGACAGTGGAGAAAACAGAGTGGTAAACTTCTCAAGATGATACAGAGAAAGGTCTGGCTCGCTTCTGCAAGTAAGGTGCAGTAAATGCCCAACTATAGGTAGAACATTTTGCAAAACAGTGTTCTCTCACATAGTCCCGATTTGATTTTCGTGAATTCACTTTTTTTTTTTAACCTATCGTTCATTGTTGCTGAAAAGCACACCTATTGTGCTTTTGTGCTCATATATCTGATATAAAAATAGTGCTTGGCTGACATCTTGTGGTGTCATTAGACAATTGTAAACCCTGTTTAGGGGTTCTTCAATTACTTTACAATTACATAGTTTGTAGTATATTTAGGGGGTTAAACTATTAATATAGGAAATTCTAAAAAAAATGTTTGGTTGGGGTGGGCTTTAATGACTTGCAGATTTTTGCGTTTTGGCTTAAACCTGAACTAGCCAACCAAAGTGAGGGCTCACTGTATGCTGTTATCCGAAAGGCTAACGTTATGCCGAGGCCTAGTTACTATGTGGGACACAAGCAAGCTTAGTGGGCTAAACTAGCGAGGCTAGCGACGCGCTCCTGGTTGCAACATTTTTAGTGGCCACTGATTCTCAAATGCGCTCTTGAATGGTAATCACTGCCCAAGTACCATTCAGTTGTATTTAATTTTTAAGTTCAATACATTTGCATTTAATCTTTACATGTTTGATTTTACCCATTTATACAGGTAAATTTGATTCAACTTTTATGTGCAATACATTTGAATTAAATCAAAAACAAATTCTCTCCCTACATTTAAAGTGTTATGCTTTAACTGTATAATTCTACAGTCGATACTTGGTGTAAAACTTCAAAGAGCCATTGGATTGGACTATGCGTTTTTGCTTTCTCAGGTCCAATATTACAGTAACCACACAGAATCACCTGCGATTGGCTGGCGACCAGTTCAGGGTGCACCCCGCCTCTCACCCGAAGATAGCTGGGATAGGGTCCAGCACGCCCGCGACCCTAGTGAGGATAAGCGGTACAGAAAATGGTTGGATGGATGCACAGAATCACTTTCATTGAGTGGCGCGCATGCACGCACACACCTACACAACTTTCATGACACCCAGCTGAGTGCTGAATGAGCTCATAAAGGCAGGTTGATGTGTATGAAAGAATAATGACGATACACCAAAAAAAACTTACTAATGACCGTAATTAATACAAAATAGCTTAATTGCAGTTTACGTAGTGATGTCTTCTTTTCATGTAGGTTAATACTCACCATGTGCACCGTGAGGATGTAAAAAAAAAAAAGACTATTAAAAGTTGGAGGATTCAGTCATTTCTAGTTTAAAGACTCACTAATGCCTTTCAAATGAGCTTTTTTATTGAGTACGGTGTCATCCACTACAACGTTAAAACTTAATACGAGGGACACTAAAAATGGGGATTAAAGGAATGTTTTGCACGTCCTTATTACATTGTTTCATGGGTTTTTTTCATGGTTTTTCATCTTCTATGCTTTTTTGGCAATCTGTTCATTTTCATGCTTAGTTTCCAACTTTCCATATTAACTCGGGTGACCGAGTTTGATTGGCAACGCCACCATCACCCACATTTGGCATTCTTCCAAAATACTCATTACATACATTATCTACATTGACATGATTTCCATTCAAACTGGATGGATGGATATATATTTCAGGTGTTATCCCAATGGTGTCCACTAGATGTCACCGTGGCGCTGTGACTGTCCAACACAGACATACGCCTCTTTTCTTTTCCGCTGGGCTCGGCTGGCAGCGCCAGTCTGAAAACCCAACAGATACTTTCATCGAAAACAACCACAACACATTACAGTAGTATTCATATTGTTCAACTAATCTAATTCTGGAGACACTAAAAAGAGCAGAATGAGTCTTTTACATAGCCGCGTCGGCTTATTTCCGCGTTGGCGAAACAAGGAGGAGGCAACTCACTTGTTTGAGGAAGTTGCTCAATATTGGAAAACACACACGAATGTCCGCCACGCTTGTAAAACATGTCGTCTTAGGGAGGCATAAACACTCACGAAGCTCGTATTGTGTGACGCAATGAACGACTCGGTGACTCGCATGACTTACATACGTAAACTCCGCTACAGTGTACTTTGTCAGGTGGCCGACTTTTTAGACGCCCAGGCCAGGTGGAAGGACGTCATTATTTCCATCCGGAAGTCCGACGGCGAGTTGAGGTACACTCAGCGTCATGTCAAGTATGTAATTATTTCTCTCTCTCTATCTATCTGTCTGTCTGTCTGTCTTATATTTAAAATATATATGCCTCCATCTAGGTCCGTTACAATTGGATTCCATAGAGCAGTGATTTCCAACATTTATGGAGCGAAGGCACATATTTTACAATTGGAAAATCTCACGACACACCAACAAACACAAATGTCACAAAAAGTAGATACACAGTAATTACTGTATGTACTTCCATCCATCTAATAGAAGAGCATTTATTTGTTCTGTCTGTCACTATGGCTCACTGGCATAAAGAGAGGAACAAAGATACATTATTTATTTTAAATGAATAATTTTTTGAGCACTTAAGTAAAATTTTATAATTTCCCACGGCACACCTGAAGATTGCTCAAGGCACACTAATGTGCCACGGCACACTGGTTGGGAATCACTGCCATAGAGAAGCCTTTACAGTGGACCGCCGCATAATCGCGGTTCGGCAACCGCGGATTCACCTATTTGCGGATTTTTATAAACCCCCCCCCAATTTCATTCCAGTTTTTCCTTTTGTTTCTTTTTTTAAAGCAGTTTTTGGTGGTATATCCATGCTTATTCGCACTTATTCAATAATTTTGGGGGTTTCCCCCCCAAAAAACAAAAAAACCATTTGATTTACTGCATTTGCAATGGGTGTCAATTGTCCACAGATTTTCGCTATTCGCGGTCCTGCCTGGTCCCTTTCGCCCGCGAATAGCAGGGGCCCACTGTACATGGAGAGCACCCAAGTAAACAACAGCGGCACAAGTGGAAATACAAGTCCCTCTGTCTGTCTGTTGATTGCGGCAGTAACTATCCATCCATCAGTTTTCCATATCGCTTTATCCTCACTAGGATCATGGTTGAGCTGGAGCCTAACCCATCTGACTCTGGGCAAGACGCAGGGTACACCCTGAACTGGACCCCAGCCAATCCCAGGGCACATACAGTATAAACAAACAACCATTCGCATTCACGTTCACACCTACGGGCAATTTAGATTTTCCAATTAACCTATAATGCATGTTTTTGGGATGTGGGAGGAAACCGGAGTACCCGGAGAAAACCCACGCAGGCATGGGGAGAACATGCAAACTCCACACAGGCGAGGCCGGATTTGAATCCAGGTCTTCAGAACTGTGATGCAGATGTTTTAACCAGTCGCCCGCCGTGTCGCCCGACAGTAACTAACAGGGGCCAATTCTCGAACTAACGGACTTTGTTCGCTACATAAGGGGATTTGGAGTTCCAACGGGACACTTTTTTTCTGTCAGTTAAATCCTAAGTCCATTGGTTCCAGGTCCATTGAATTGCGGTTCCATTGTATATAGATATGCTCAATCAGAGGCCCTCCAGTTTAGGGGGTAGACGATGGCCTGGGCAGGCAGCCGGGCGCACCGGTCCCGCCTCCTCATCTGCGACTTTTTGACAGGTGTGGCGCTACAGCAGGCGACGGGGCTCAAGAAATTCTGTGCTTGCAGGACAGCCTGCCATCGCAACTTGATAGGGTGGCCACCTTTGCCGCCCGAGAGGAGTTTATCATCCATTTTGCTAAGCATAATTTACAGTTGGTTAAAAGTGTTGTCATCTGTGTTTACCTTAAAGTATCTCCACATGGCTGACATGGAGCCTACCTGGAAGGTATACAATATGTCAGGCTGGTGATGCGGTATCAGTTGTGTAGTAGCGCTGCTCGCAGCATTTTTACAAGTACAAGTACAGATGTACCGTTTCGGCACCTATACCAATACTGGTATCGGTGGTACCTGCTTATTCAATCTAATAAGAACAGTTAAGAGGAAAATGTAATCCATCTGAGCTTCAATCTGCAATGTTCATAAAAAAAAAACATTGCCTATTTTCTCCTCGATGTTTTTAAGCAATCACTGATGGTATAGTGGAACACTTGCCTGACTTCGGTGCGGGCAGCGTAGGTTCAGTTTCCACTCAGTGACGCTGTGAACGTGAGTGTGAATGGTTGTTCATGTCTATATGTGCCCTGCGACTGACTGGCGACCAGTTCAGGGTGTAGTCCGCCTTTCACCCGAAGTCAGTTGGGATAGGCTCCAGCGCCACGCGACCCTAACCAGGATAAGCGGTGTTGGAAATAGATGGATGGATGCTTTTAAGCATTTTTTTGTGCAGGTACTTGAAGCCCATTGCAATAATTAATGTGTTCTGTTTAATGTGTGTTTGCAGGCGATTTGAGGGCCTTGTTGCTCAGGGTAAGAGCCCCACGGTGGAGCTGCTGCATGACTGGGGCATATTCAATGCCACAGTGGGAGAATTGGTAGACATTCTCAAGAGTCGAAAGTTACTGGCAGCCGCCAGCGTGCTGTTACCTGGTAGGAGGGGTCATCTGTTTTTGGGTGATGATAAATAAATTACACCTGGCTGTAGCAATAGCATGGAGCCCGTTGCACTGTATCTTACTCCTTTAAAATATACCATCTTATGATTGGAATCTGTTTTTGTTGAGATTTACATTACATACATAAACATGTACAGCATAACAAACAATTGGACAGTGGTCATCCGTGACCATGATGGTTTTAATAAATTACAGTGGTGTGCATGTCAAAACCAACTTCAGATGAAGGTTGGAAACCCATAGAAGGGTAACACAAAAATTCTGTATACATTCAGTGGGAGGAAAAAGTATGAGAACCCTTTGGAATTTCTTACATTTCTGCATAAATTGGACATAAAATGTGGTCTGATCTTCATCTAAATCACACAAAAAAAACAGTGACTGCTTAAACTAATACCACACAAACAATTGATATGTTTTCATATTTTGATTGAAAGTCACATGTAAACAATTACAGGACAGGGAGGAAAAAGTAAGTGAACCTCTTGGCTATGAATTTTCCAAGAGCTAATCAGAGTCAGGTGTGTCCCAACCTGGAATCCAATCAATAAGACAAGATTGGAGGTGTGGCTTAAAGCTGCTCTGGCAACTAGAAAACACACACCAGTTTCGAATTGTCAAGAAGCATTTGCCAGATGTGTACCATACCTCGCTAAAAAAAAAATCTCAAAAGACCTACAGTTAAGAATTGTTGACTTGTATAAAGCTGGAAAAGATTCCAAAAGTACTGTATCTATAAAATTATTGATGTTCATCAGTCCATGGTTAGACAAATTGTAAATGGAAGAAGTTCAGCACTGTTACTTCTCTTCCAAGGAGTGACCATCCTGTAAAGATAACTGCAAAAGCACAGTGCAGAATGCTCAATGAGGTAAAAAAAGAACCCTAGAGTGTCAGCTGAAGACTTACAGAAAGCACTGATGAATGCCAACACCTCTGTTGACAAATCTACCTTACGTAAAACATCAAATAAGAATGGGGTTCATGGGAGAACACCAAGTAAACTGTTGCTGTCTAAAAACATTGCTGCATGTTTGGAGTTTGCTAAACAAAACTTGGATGTTCCACATAACTACTGACAAAATATTCTGTGGACAGATGAAACCAACGTTTAATTGTTTGGGAGGAAGACAACACCAGGTGTGGAGGAAAATGGCACAGCACACCAACATCAAAACCTTATACCAACTGTGAAGCATGCTGGAGGGAGTATCATGCGATGGGTGTCCTTTGCTAGCTCAGGGCTCACACAGCTGGCTATCATCAATGGAAAAATTAATTCGCAAGTTTATCAAAATGTTTTGCAGAATAACTTGAGGCCATCCATCCAAAAGTTCAAGCTCAAAAGAGAATGGGTGTTGCAACAGGAAAATGATCCAAAACACAGAAGCACATCAGCAACAGAATGACTTCAGAAGATGAAAATACGTGTTCTGGAGTGGCCCAGTCAAAGTCCTGACCTCAACCCGATTGAGATGCTGTTGCACGATCTCAAGAGAGCTATTCTCTCTAAGCGTCCCAGGAATGTTGCTCAATGCAACTGTTTTATATAGAGGACTGGTCCAAAATTTATCCTGATCGTTATCCACATCTGCATCTACAGGAAACGTTTGGTTGAGGTTATTGCTGCCAAAGGAGAGGCAATTAGTTATTAAATCCAAGCATTCACTTTAAGAACTTCCAAAAGGTTCACATACTTTTTTCTCCCACTGTATATGTCGTACAAATTTCTTCAGGAAGTTGTATTCTTCTCTGCATGCTACTAATAAAGTATACAGTATTGCTATATATACATATTAAGCATATTCAGAACAATCTTGGTTTATTTTTACCGTTAATTAAATTTTTAAGGACATTTTGTATCTTTTTCTTCACTAGAAGAGGTATTCTCTATAGAGACACCATGTGTGTCTCCTGCAGCAGAACCCAACAGCACACATCCAACTTTGCCGACTTTGAAGATGGTTCAGACAGAGATGACGTTAGCGCCTGTTGCCGATGAGCGTCAGACTCCAATCCAGCTGAAGAATGGTGAACCAGACCACGCACAAGGTTGAAAATTTACTTCATTTATGTGCCTTTCGCTCACCTAAAGAGACTTTTCCAGTAACAATTATCATTTATCATGAAAGATTAAAAGAACATATTTGATGAAAGAGCAGAGCGACATTTAAACTGGCACGTTGGGTCAAATCAGAGGATTTGACGGATTTGCTCGCATGTTTCTACTAACTAATCTATAAAACTAATTCTTCTGGAAGCCAAAAGAGCCTTCATTTCCTTGTGCAACTCATCAGTGCTACAATATTAGTCATTTCCAACTATTCCGATGGTTCAGTGTGCTCCACTTTGGTCCTGTACCACAATCACCCTGCGTCTGTACAATCTGACCAGTCATGGACCCAGGACAAACTATCTCACCGCAAAAGCGCTTTGAGAGGATTGGGGCTGTCCTCCAGCAGCACAAAACGATGATGGCCACCACTGTCGAAACAAGACAATCAGCTGATGGCCACAGGGATTAGCCACCAAGATGCAACAGCGAAACGGTCGCTCTAGCTCAGCCAGGTGTTCCAGCCACTTCTGCAGCACCACTGGCTACTGCACCCAAGCCAAGCCCCAGGTGGGGTCCCGAGACTTATGGTCCCTTTCTGACAAACTACTTACTCTTTGATATTCCACCTACAACCACTCCCAACCTGCCTCAGAGGAAGCCAAGGTAGCCTTCACCATCAACCAGCTAATGGGACGGGCCCGCCTGGTCCTTCCAATTGTTTTCCGAGGACCTCTGCAGAGCTTTTGGCATAGGGGCTTTTGGTACCGATAATGCTTGGGATTTAATGAACATGTGGCAGGGGAACCAGACGGTGGCAAACTTTGCCATTGACTACCGCACCAAGGCTCATCAAAGCAAAAGCGGAATTCTTCAGCACTCTGTGACGCTTTCCTCCACGGCCTGGCTGAATACATCATGGATAAACTGGTGCCGCATCCTCTTCTGGCCACACTGGACGGGATGATCGAGTTGGCTTCTAGAGTGGATCTACGCATCCAGGTTCGGAGACGGAAGAAGAGGCATGGAATGATGGGTTGCCATCATCGAGCCTGCCCTTGTGGACCCTCCTTCATCACCAACTACGCCATCGCTGCAGTTTTTCTGTCTGGTGTCTCAAACTCAACTGGGCCGCACCAGCCTCACCCCAGAGGAGTGGAAGCAATGGCGACAGGCCCACCTCTATCATATCACAACATTTCCTCATTTTATTAATGTTATATAGTATTTTTAATATATTGTGGTGAACAGCCCTGTCTAACTGCAGGAAGGATGCAGCAGAGGGCAGTAAAACAGAATGGTGATTGTGTTTGGTGCCGACCTCACAGTTCTGAGTCTAGTGTGCACCCTACCCTGCGTTGCACCCGAAATAGGCTCTTACTCACCCGTGACCCTAATATAGACAAGCACTAGAGAAAATGGATGGATGAGTGAAAGTAATACCATGATCCTCAAAGTATCAATGGATTAACACATTTCTTTTTGCCACTGTGTTTCAGGTTTCACCAGTTTCTCATACAATGAGCTGATGGAAATTACCGGAAACTTTGACGAACGCCCCATGTCCGACGGCGGCTGCCAGCTCGGAGAAGGAGGCTTTGGGACCGTCTTCAAAGGTTTCCTGCGGGACAAACCCGTGGCAGTTAAAAAACTCAACCCGGTGAGTAAAAAAGTCCCTTTGCTACCAATCACTGTTGGTGCACATCTTGTCAAGTGGTAGTGATAAATAGGATTTGTGCAGATTGATGACGTCTTTTCTGATGAGCTGCAAATTCAGTTTAACCAGGAGGTCCAAACGTTGACAGTGTAAGTTTGTAAACAAATGTCTAGCCCTAGAAAAAGCAATCCATACTAACAAAACGTTTTGACAGGTTGAAACATGAGAACCTGGTGGACATGGTGGGCTACTCATGTGATGGACAGTACCCATGTTTGGTTTATGCCTTCATGGCGAATGGATCCTTGCTGGACAGACTGGCTTGCTTTGTGAGTGCCATCTACTGCGCAGATTCTGTGGTCTTGCACTTTGACATTTCTGTGTGCTTTTTTTTGTTCTTTTAGGAAGGAAGTCCTCCACTGTCCTGGGTACAGAGGTGCTTGATAGCTGGCGGCACAGCAAGAGGTGTGGAGTATTTGCACAGCAACCATCATGTCCACAGAGATATAAAAAGGTATATAAAGTGACAAGTCAGGGTACCTGTTAATTCATAAAAGGGATATTATTATGTTGTTATAACAACCTATCTTAGTATTTTTTTATTTATTATTTTTTTTTTTTTTACACCATTCAGTGTTTTGTACTTTTACAAGTACTATGAAATTAAAGGTAAAACCTGATTCGTTCTGGGGACACTTATCAACATACTTACTGATTTTCATTTGGATTGTTTTATATTTATGGATTAGAAGTTTTTTTCATACAAATAGTTACTGTAAGTATGACTTGATTACTGTGTTAGCCTAGGTTAGTGATAGACTATGCCGAAAAGTAAAAATTTTCATTACGTTGCCATAATAGAAAACTAAACCAAGGGCCTCCTATGTGTTCCAATTTCAAACTGTTGAGATCATATGCCTTTATTAACATGCAACAAACAATATCCATCCCTTTTCCGTACTGCTTATCGTTCGTAAATGTCATACAAGTGAAAAAAGAAGTTCTGCACTGCATATTAATATAACTAAAAATAGTGTTTATGGAGGTGGGAACGTATGGTGTAGTGTCAAGATAATATTAAGCCATGCAGGATTTCCTAATGCTGCTTTGCAAGTTATTATATTATCTTTCAACTCGCATTGTACTGGTTGTCACATTGTAAGACTGTAAGATGTTGACGAGTGAGCTAGCTAGTTGGTTTCAGTCATTTGACTTCTGGCCATAGACTCATTTGGAGTGGTGGTGTTGGTGATGGGGGAGGGGGAGGGGGACTCCTCTCGCTCAAGTGAGCATATCACACCCAAAATGTCAAACTGTCTTTAAATGTGAGTTCAAAATGTATGAGTCACTACTCACCAATGACACTAAGCATCTACAAACTCAGTTTTTTTCCCCACAGTGCAAATATCCTGTTAGATGAAAATTTTGTGGCCAAAATCTCAGACTTTGGCCTGACAAGAGCCTCAGCCAAACGGACGGCAACAACCATGATAACAGAAAGGATCGTCGGTACCTGCGCATACATGGCACCCGAGGCGCTGAGGGGGGAGATCACACCGAAATCAGATGTCTTCAGCTTTGGAGTGGTAGGCTGTAGACTGACACCCACACACAGTGGTCTCTCAAAGTTTGACCGACTATACCGCAAATAATGATCAGGTGTTCTTGTGACTTGTGGGTAGGAGTCCCTCAGGGTTCTGTTCTAGAGCTCGTCATGTGCTAATTGCACATCATTCATGTTCTTTGGGTCATAATGGCATTATTTCATCCTCCAAGACGGCGGGTCGATTTGATGCCAAATAGCACAACTCTGGGTTCATCTGCCCACGGCACAGCACTTCCCCCCCCCCCCCCAAGACATTTAGATGTCCACTGAAAAAACTTAAGACAGTCCTGTACATGTGTCTTCATGGGTGGGGAGACGATTGTTTATGCAATTTTGCCTGTCAATTACCATAATCAGTAAATAACCATAAAAATTGAAGACTGAAAATTCAGCAGGGTATCAAATAATTAATTCTCCCACTGTATGTTGTTATTCTGATGATATAACTAACTCACACTTTGACTTAATACACATACATTAATTCAGAAGTAAGCACATTTTCCTTTTTCCATATTATGCTCCCCATGAACTTGATTGTCTTTGGCGTCGACAGGTGCTGTTAGAAATATTGTCCGGACTCTCTCCAGCAGATGAAAACCGTGAGCCGCAGCTTTTGGTAATAACAATTGTAGCTCTTATCACAGTTTTAACTGATTTACTCAAAACATGACACTTTCTCACTGTGGCAGATGGACATGAGGCATGACATCGATGACGAAGATGAGGACCTCACTCTGGAGGCCTTTGTAGACAAGAGCATGAGCGACTGGGACATGAGCCAGGTGGATGGCGTGTACTCTTTGGCTGGCAGCTGTCTCCACGAGAGGAAGAACAGACGGCCGCTTATCACGCAGGTATGCTAAAGTGGTGCTCAAACCGGGGTCCCTGGACCCCCAGGGATCCGTGAGCTGTAGATTGAGGGTTCACAAAATGATTTGCAATAAATTATGTTGTATCAATTACAAAAGTGAATACTGCAATACATATGGGGACCAGCGTGGCAATAAAAAATAATGAACCAACTGAGATGCCAACCTCTTCAGGAACATTCTAGATATTTTGTCAGGAACACTTGTATCTCTGCCAAAACAAACACACATAACCAGAAAGACTCCAAAAGACACAAATATTTTTAATATTTATATATAATCTATAAGTTATTAATTATTGACTTCCGGCCACAGACTCATATTTGGAGTAATGGTGGTGGTGGGGGGGCACTCCTATTATATTATATTATACAATATGTTAATATGAACTTAAATAATAAATGGGTGCTGTCCATTTCTTCTGATCATCCTTGAGATGGTTCTACACCTTAACCTGTGTTTGATTATACTGATTGGACTTGATTAGGAAAGCCACACCCCTGTCTATATAAGATCTTACGGCTCACAATTGCATGTCAGAGCAAATGAGAATCATGAGGTCAAAGGAACTGCCTGAAGAGCTCAGAGACAGAATTGTGGACAAGGCACAGATCTGGCCAAGGTTACAAAAAAAGATTCTGCTGCACTTAAGGTTCCGAAGAGCACAGTGGCCTCCATAATCCTTAAATGGAAGACGTTTTGGGACGACGAGAACTCTTCCTAGAGCTGGCCATCCGGCCAAACTGAGCAATCAGGGGAGAAGAGCCTTGTTGAGAGAGGTAAAGAAGAACCCAAAGATCACTGTGGCTGAGCTCCGGAGATGTAGTCGGGAGATAGGAGAAAGTTGTAGAAAGTCAACCATCACTGCAGCCCTCCACCAGTCGGGGCTTTATGGCAGAGTGGCCCGATGGAAGCCTCTCCTCAGTGCAAGACACATGAAAGCCCACATGGAGTTTGCACCTGAAGGACTCCAAGATGGTGATAAATAAGATTCTGTGGTCTGATGAAACCAAGATGGAACTTTTTGGCCTTAATTCTAAGCGGTATATGTGGAGAAAACCACACGTCACTCATCACCTGTCCAATGCAGTCCCAACAGTGAAGCAAGGTGGTGGCAGCATCATGCTGTGGGGATGTTTTTCAGCAGCAGGGACAGGACGACTGGTTGCAATCGAAGGAAAGATGAATGCGGCCAAGTACTGGGATATTCTGGATGAAAACCTTCTCCAGAGTGCTCAGGACCTCAGACTGGGCCGAAGGTTCACCTTCCAACAAGATAATGACCCTAAGCACACAGCTAAAGTGATGAAGGAGTAGCTTCAGAACAACTCCGTGACTGTTCTTGAATGGCCCAGCCAGAGCCCTGACTTAAACCCAATTGAACACCTCTGGAAAGACCTGAAAATAGCTGTCCACCAATTTTCACCATCCAACCTGACAGAACTGGAGAGGATGGCAGAGGATCCCCAAATCCAGGTGTGAAAAACTTGTTGCATCATTCCCAAAAAGACTCATGGCTGCATTAGCTCAAAAGGGTGCTTCTACTAAATGCTGAGCAAAGGGTCTGAATACTTATGGCTGTGTGATATTTCAGTTTTTCTTTTTTAATAAATCTGCAAACATTTCAACAAGAAATTTTTTTCTGTCAATATGGGGTGCTGTGTATACATTAATGTAGAAACAAATTTAATGATTTTAGCAAATTGCTGCACTATAACAAAGAGTGAAACATTTAAGGGGGTCTGAATACTTTCCGTACCCACTGTACATGTCATATCGTACGGTAAACATTTTTATATTGCACTGCAATACACTGTATATCTGTAAATCAAATATTTAAATCAAATCAGTAATCATAGCGTGTAAATTCCTCTCTGGAACCTTTTCGACCTATCTGTACCAGTGGAACACATGGCGACTGCCTGTGACAAAATTCGCAGGAAACTAAAATTCTCCTCCCTACTTTAGCTTTGGGCCAATTAGAAGCCCTGATATGATTGTGAAACCACATAAATTTGACATAATTGCTTGAATAAAGTTTTTCTTTAATGTTCCATTCCATCAAATTAAAAAAATATTTTTTTATAATCTTTGTCCTTTTGGGGGGTTTGGATTGGTTTGGGTTGAAAATGCCCAGAAAGTTATTTTGCAAACTATTTACGTTGGTCTTAAATGACTGACAGTTGAGATGGCTGTATTTATCATTAATATGCGATGCAAATACAATTTGCTCTGATTAGATTGGTCATCTTCCCCAGTTTAACTATGAAAAACAGCTTGGCTCTGATTTCCCCTTGGCCGGCATTCATCTGTTGCAAACACTTTGGTGACAGTGACTACCGTTACATTCAACATTATAAATATAGTTATCATTGTAAAACATGACGTATGCTTTTTATATGCTGCTTGTGACAGTTGCACAGCCAGCCGGCTCACTCGCACCAAACCCGGAAATGCACTTCCTCCTCGGAGTGTGTGAAAGCTTTTGTTTACCAAGCCATCTTCCGCAAAATGGGCTGCAACACAGCACAATTATGGTTCTGAAATACTTAGGAATTTCTCCCAAAAATAAATTGAAGCCATTCAATCCTTATCTCCTCTGAGTTTGGCAAGTGACGCAAAGTTTAAGTTTTGCGCAAAGATACAGCCATGTTGTCACTCAGCAATTTTTGTAGAGTGAGCATGTCGCAACTTACCAAGTGGGCAGGTATTTAAATAATGAGTTAAATAGTTACGTCACAAATACATAGAAATCTGATCAGCTCGATTTGGAAGCCTTATGCGTTTATCGTCTTTTGCATTCAATAATGAGTGAACTATTCACGTCACAAATACACAGACATCTGATCTGCTCAATTTGGGAGCCTTATGCATTTGTCTTTTGCATTCAATCGACAAACTGCATAATGTCAAACTTAAACCAGGTCACAGGCTCATTTTGACCTATGCTGCATAAAACAGTAGTAACAATTGGAGTACTATATTTTTTTCTCTAAAAGCATGAATTTATTGTTATAACTTTCTTTCTCTCTCAAAAATAGGCAACTTTAAAATTCCTAATGTATTTTGGGGTATACATACATATGTAGTAGTTGTATTTAACTGCCATTAGGGCGATGAGGGTATCTTGGACAAAATCCTCCCATGTAATGGGGCTCTGGACCCAAAAAGTGAGAGAATCCTAGTGCTTAAGTAAGCATGTTGGCCTGGACGATGCCTAAGTCACATCATTTCCCTACTAACAGTGGCGTTTGTGTCAACAGGTGCTGTCTAAGCTCAATGGAGTGATCAAAAACATTTCACTGGAGTCTTGTGCATAGGACTGAAGGTGACTATATACACATTATGAACATGTACAGTATATATACAATGTCATGTGTTTTTAAATGCGTGTCACGTTATATCACGCAAACCTTATTCATTTAGGATATATAAGCTTGAGCTACTACAGGTCAGTGCACCACTGGTTACTCGCTTCTAGTGCTGATCCATGATTTATATTTGAGGTCCACAAACCTTTTAAGCTTGAGTCATTTGTAAATAGAAATACTCTCTAACCTTTGCTCATGGGGTGAAATTCAGAGCACCTCGATCAAAATGCACTAATTAAAATGCTTTCAAAAGTGATGACTTTGATCACTTTTATGATAGTTATGGCACTGAAACTGCATCGTTACTACTTATTTTTTTACTTCAGCAACTAAATCATTTTTGTTTCTTAAGTGTAAAAATCCATACGAAGCCTTATAATAAATACATACAGAGGATGTGCAATTTAAATATTTTTATTCCTCTTAAAAAGAAAAAAGATTTGTAAGAAAACAAGTAAGACCAAACATGATTTTCTTCTCTTGTTCTAATGACACTGAATACTGCAGGATTTTCATCCCCAGCTTCGAACATGAGGTGAGCTTGGTAGTGTGCCTAATGTTAAGTCATCAGTAGACGAATGGCTGTGGCAACATTTTGATCAACGCAAATATTCCCTTTCCTATTCCGTAGCAAGGCTCCCTCCCTCCCTCTCTCTCTGGGATCATGGTCGATGGAACGTGATTTTTGATGGATGACATTTTAGTGGAAGCCCCTCAGCGACGTGATCACCAGCACGCACACACACACACACACACACACACACACGGCTACATTATGTACATTTACAGCACTTGCATAGAAAAATAAGTTTCTCAGCAGATGATTTTGTTTTTCTCTCCATGTAAACCAGTTATATCAAAACAAAAAAATTCAATATAAAATGCACTGTTAAAATAAATCAGGAGACACGGGTTGGATCATTACATCTCTGCTTTCGGAGCACCTATAGGTTGTGCACAAACACAATAAGTGATAGAATTTAAGGAATGCAAGTTGGGAAATTGGGTGTGTGAACTGAAAACAAAATGGAGGGGGGTCGTTTTCAAATTGGCGCAAGTTCACATTAGTCACACTAAGATCTGGGGAAGGAGCTCAACATTGATTCATTGGGAAAGTAATCACAGAGATTAATAGGCTTCCGTTTGGCAAGCTACAAATGGAAACTGCTGAAATGTGCCATTGCTCAGTTGTCCTCGGCGTGCATAGCTGGCTCTGTGGATGGGAATGTGAGGTGGTCGTCTCAATTCTTTTTGTGTTAAAACAAGCAAATATTATCGCCCCAATCTCAGGAATGTTCCACTATGGAACATGCACATGGTGTAGGTGCCGAGTTCTAATTTAATCGTCCTCCTGGCCGTCGGCGGGGGGTCGGGTGATGCGACGCCCGCCCCGCTTCCCTTGAGGGCCTTTGGGCTTGGCGAAGGCCTGCTTGTGTGCGTGCTGCTTGGGATGCACCTCGTCGTACATGAAGTCACTGGTCAGGTCGTCTCCGTTGTCGATTTCCAACTAAAGGACCAATAGAAAACAAGCATATGATTATTATATGATTTGTTGGTGATCAAACAAACTCAACAAAAGAGGTCTCACAGGAATGCTCTTCATATGACAAAACATTAATTCCATTGTTTATGAATAATACATTGTAGTACACTGACAAGTTCCTCAACAGTTTAATGCTTAACATGGTTACCCTTTTTTTCCCCCCTCATAATGTTATTTTTGTTCTAATTTAACTTTTTCTTCTAATATTACAGTTTTATTCACTTAAGACAGCCTTCCCTCATGTTACAATTTCAAGTTTGTATTACAATTGTATTCTCTTAAAACTATAACTTTCCCCTAATTCTACAACTTTTTTCTCATGATGTTTTTCTTATGAAATGGCAACTTTATTCTCAAAATGATGCCCATTAGATTATAGAATTCTGACGTCGTCTCATTCTTTGAAAAAAGAATAATTTGTGTGAAAATACAACTATTATTCCTGTATACTTCTGTTTTTTTTGTGATATTAAAGCAAATTTTCTAATATAATTTCACTTTATTTCTAAAACACCCCTCAGCAAGATGCGGTGCATTATAACACAGTAATACATTGTGAGAATAAACAGTTCCTTCACCTTTTTCTCAATCTCTATCTTCAGTTGGTTCTCCACCATGTCAACCAGAGGGTTTTTGCAGCTGGAATAGAGCATCCTCTCTCGGATGCTGCACTTGTATCCCGGCATGGAATAAATAAAGACTTGAAAAGAAAGCGATGACGATTACACCTGGTTGAAAAGTGCCTTGCAGGTGGAGAGAAAATGCGCACAAACACACACGAGTCGACTCACCCGTGGACTCCAAGCGGTCGCCCTCGTGAGAATGCTTGTAGAGGAAGAAGTGGTAGCGCGGGGCATCTTTGGGGATCCTCAACGGCAGGTCTTTCAGCTCTGTTGGCTCAGTGCTGCACAAGCAGATCAGCTCCTGTTCAGCCTCCACTCGCTGGTGGCCAAGGAAAAGAAAAGTGTGGAAAAGTAGGCTTCAGTATAATAAACCTGCTGGACTACAACTGACCAACTACAGTAGAACCTCTAAAGTTGAGGTTGCATTATTCAGAAATCAACGCAAATTTACATGGGGGAAAGAGAAAAAAAAAAAGCACCTCGAAAGTCACAATTGTGTGTTAAAGGGGACGTTATGGCAATTTCTCGTTAATGGCTTGTATGTAAATAATTGTGTGCCTGGAGTGCCTTCCCACCCATCAAATGTGAAATTAAACAACCCAATAAATATTTTGTGAGCCATCTATTTCAGAAAATGTCTTTAAAAGAGCCATTCTGTATTATTGTGATGTAACAGTGGGCCAATTTACATAACTGCCCACCACAACAGTTTCTACACTTATGACTTGGTAGCTAGGCTGGGTTAAGATCCACTTTCACGCCACAGATGGATAAAAAAAATGTTAAAACACTATCATGTCAAAGCCAAAATCTCAGTAGAGATGCATTCGGTTTTGTTGGACGCACAGAGGAGCATTAGATAACAGTGTGACCGGCTGATTAGCAAAAAAATATTCAATTGCTTGATGAAGTTATTGATGCGGTGGGACTTGCGCGTGGCCATGTCTCTGCTACGTATGCCATATATACGTATCTGCACACTAAGTGACAAGTGTAATTGAGCGACTTGGTAATGAAGTGATGACTGGGGGGAATCACATGGTATCAATGTGGGGGGCCCTCTCCTTAGTTCACACTTGTGTTTTTGTAGACTCGCTAATTTGACAACGCTGCGTAGCCACTCTGTCGCATGCCCTAGCACCACGCCTACCTGGGTTGCCACAGAAACAAAAGCAGTTCTGTGCATTTGCAGAAGACAGAATCGCACCCCCAAAAACAGTGTGACACGTGGATGCTAAGTGTGCTACAATTTTTTTTATCCTTTGTGTATTTTGACTTCATTTCAGAGACCTTTTATTATGACACACAGGAACTGTTTTAAATTTTAACACTTGTATGATTGTTAAGAATGTGACTGCGCTGATGGTGAAAATTGGGCCCTGGAAGAGATTTTGAATTCAAATATTTGCCTTGGGACAAATAGTAAATCAGAACAACGCTCAAGCACAATTATCGTTTTGTACCGGGCACTGATCAGATCATATGGCACTATGACAACAACCCACACAAAGGCCTTTTGGGTCTAATGAAATAGCCATTGTGTCCGCCCTTACACAATGTCTCCAAAGAGGACGTGACAAAACACAGATTGACGGACTGTCCGATGCGAGGTCACCTGCTCGCTCACACTTTCGGGCCGCTCTTAATACTCACCAGTTGCACGTAGTTGATTTCCTTGTCCCTGAAGCGCTCCAGTGCTGCGACGGCAGCTTGGTGAATGGGGAAGGCCACGCCTTGGAGGGTCTGGTGCTTGGTGTCCACGCTAATATCAGTCTGAACCTGAACACCCCGTAGATGCACAGAAGAGAGCTTAAGATACAGAACACACAAATTGTATAAATTATATTATAAAATTAGTACTACTTTGTCATAAAAGTATGAAAATTTGCTATTAATATCTTATGCATTGTTTCTCACTCTTCACTCATACAATTACTTTTTAAAATTATGACTTTTGTATTTATATTTGACAATATGATTAAATAAGAGTAATTTTTAAATAAAAGGATAAGCCGTACAGAAAATGGATGGATGGATGGATAAATAAAAAATCTTTTTTTTTTTTTTTTTAATAATTCTATTTTATTTCACATGATGTAAATGTTTTCCCCAAAAAAATAAGTCTCAGAGTCAAAAATGTTCTTTCAAGGTGTCAAAAGTATTTGATGGTATTTTGTAATAAATAACTGCCATCCTTACAAAAGTCAAAATGGGGACATTAATGAGTTTTTCGTCTCACTCGCTAAAGGCTGAAAAAACTTGAGTGGAAGTGTGTTAATATTTTAGCAATAGCGCAGCCAATTAAATTAAAAAGCCACGGAAACCTTATTCTTGCTGAACCTCGCATATCAAACAGGACTGCAGGTCGTACATCCAGCTGCTTACGTTGCCAAGAATATAAATTCTTAATGTTACCGCCCACAAGCGAGCTGCGCAAACACACCCCCTCGCTTCCTGTGTGTTTTGTTGCCTTTACTTAGGCTTGGATGTCTGCAAACACTTCCATATTGTCAAAGAGAAAGTCCTCTTGTATTGGATGTCATTAGATTGGGAAGAGTCTAAAAAGTGTGCACAATTCTTTGTACACAGCTCTCACGCGGGAAGAATGAGGTTTCGATATGGGTGTGACCTGCATTAGCCTAAAACACTCCTCTCTTTCTCTGTCTCTTTTGCTTACTCTGCCATTCTAATGAGTCAGCGTCTTTGCACTGCGCAGTTACTGCCGGACAAGCACGCTCCTGCTGACCTTGTGCTGTTCTGGAAGGACGCAGCACTCGTCTACTTTTGACACATAACACCGCCGATGTGATTAGAGGGAATAGCGTTGGGAATCTGCGGTTGGCTATTGTACAAGTACGCCACGCCTGTTCATTTGGACTGTGTAGCTAACATTTAGGACTGTGGGAGAACGGGCTCTGATCCGAGTGTGTACCTCGTGTAATTTAATCTGTCTCAGCTCCTCCTCAGCAGCAGTGAAGGGCAGCGGAGCTGACTCCGAGATCAAATATTTCCTGTATCCACTAAGGTTTAGCTCATCCTGCAAGACAAAAGCATTAGTTACCATGACAGCTAACCCACAAAAGGAGATTTTGACTTCATCTGCTGGTATCTGATGAGTAGTGACCAACTTTTGTGGTGGCAAAAATCTCATCCTTGATGTGGCCTCCCCCAAACTCTTTCTTCAGTGTGGCTCTGGTAGCAGCAAATAGCATTTTGTTTCTCACCTGTTAAAAATTACAAATAAGTGGTCATTTTTCAAGGTATAATGGTGCCTTGCGATACAAGTTAGATTCGTACCGCTACCCACAGAGATTGCTCCCACTCCCTCCCAATCCCGGGTGTTTTAAAAAAAATTGCGCCAAATCCAGAGTATTTAAAAAAACTCCTTAAAAACCCCAATTTTGAAAAAAAAATAATAATAATCTCGCTCCTTTCCACTCCTACAGAGATTGATCCCAGGCCAAAAGTTAACAGAATCACACTCCAATCCGCCCCCACCATTTTTTTCCTCTCCCAGTCAACCCTACTGTTTTTCTTCCTCCGTATAAAACATTCAGTACATCGGCCTTAAGGCCTCTTTATACTCTCAAGGCCGACAACGCCCGCATTGCAACACGTGACCGACGAATTGCCCCGCGCAGCCCTTCTGCCTAGCTTGACGCGCGCACGGCAAAAAAAAATGGTTGCTGCGTGTCGAACGCCGGGGAGATCATCTCTCGTGATTGGTCCGTTTTAGTCACATGCTGTGATGACCCTTGGTTCTGCATACCATCTACGCCGCCGCCGCCTTGATCAATTTTGCAGCATAATTAAACGTATCATCTGGTCATCTAGGTCCATTTGTTCTAGCAGACACAGTTCCACGGTCGCCATTGTTGTTGCTTTGTTCGTTGTTACTGAAAGGAAAGTAAAAACGGCTACCGGAAATGGCCCCCAAGAAATGCAGAGGAAACTCCACCCTGTGGTGTCCTAGCCAATACCAGCCGTAGCGACACCCCCAGACTTGGAGGTGAACTGCAGTAGATTTTCAAAACTGCACGCCTGGGTTGCGCTAGAGTATAAAGGCAAACTACGTGAGGGACAGCCGCAGTGACGTCAGCGCGGTCGCCGTCCTCGCAAGTATAAAGAAGCCTTTAGTCACCATCATAAATGCATTGAATTACCGGAATGAAGAAGAAACAAATCCTAAATATATTAACAAATGCCGTACTAGTTTAGCTCGATGCTGAGGAGGAAACGTTCAAATATCGACTTGATTAAAAATAAAATAAAACTGCGTCAAGGTTTCACCTTCTGTCATGGTTTCCACTCCTGCCATCGTAGTTACACCTTTTCCCTTCCCTGTGACTTTTCTGACATAGTTCCCGCTCCCGTGACTGATAGTGAAATTGACTCCCATCCCGCTAACCAACCCCAGACACAGAACGAATTTATGACACCATGTCTTGTAATCTGACATTGCAACCATTGTGAATGACAAGTCGTGTAGTCTGAGCTCGGCATTAGTGTCCTCAGTTCCCAAACACTTATCGAGTGTTGTTAAAAGGAAAGGTGATGAAACACAGTGGTAAAAGTACCCCTGTCGCAACTTTTTTGGAACATGCAGACATCAAATTAAAAATAAGTGAATATTTGCAAAAAATAAAGCTTATCAGTTTGAACATTAAATATCTTAAATATTTATGCCTTTATAGTGTATTCAACTGAATATAGGTTGAAAAGGATTTGCAAATCATTGT